>NC_057829.1:25318257-25619469 GCF_910594005.1 Cervus elaphus | reverse complement strand
CACGTGTCAACTTAGTGCTGGGGACCACATACTAGTGAAGGTCTTTCTCAGCCTAACCCTCTGGTTCTGGATATTTCTCACAACACCCAGCACATCATGGGTTTGTGCTGTTGTTCTGTAACTCTTCAAGATGGACGTGGTATTACTTCCAATTCCCTCAGGATAAGAACTATAGTAATGAATTCCACCCATGATCTTGAAAGGCTCCTGTGGCAAGTGATTCCCCAAGTGTGTTCTACAAAACTGAACAGTCACAGTGGTGAAGCCATGGGGATGAATAGGGTCTCCTGGGGTCATCCAGTCCATTCCCCTGCCTCTAAGCAGACCGCATAATCATTCTAGGCCAGAGAAAGGGAGGTCTTTACAGAGAGGATTCTACCTCATCTGAAGAGGTTTCTCATTTTGTTTATCTATTAGGGAAAACATGGTCATAAGTAATGTAAATCCCTGTTTCTTTTTTCGATTCAAACTACTTCCCCTAAGTCTAATCTCAGTGACTATGGGGAACAGCTGGCCACTACCCTCCCATAATGGCCTTTCATAACATTTATGGGACAAAGGTAAATGTTGTGCCCAATTGACATGGGCCATCTTGGTGTCTGGGCAATTGCATTGACAGGAATTTGATTTGAAGTTTCCTGTGTAGAATCGAAGCTCTGCATAGGAGTCTCCTTCTATACTTATATCTGCAAAGTGTATCCACCTACCAAACAGGGTCACATGCCAGGGACCTCCAAGACCACTATGGTTTCTGCTAGACAGGAGTGAATGCACATACCACCAGCTCACTGACCAGCCTGCACCCCCTTCCTTGATAGTTGTTCTGCAAAAGCCTAAATGGGTGGGTTTAAAAACCAGCTCATAAGTGGGATCCATAGTGTAAGGGAGAGCCAGGATGGATGAGATACAGCCTTGGGGTCAGAAGACCTAGATTCTTATTCAGAGTCCACAGTACAAACTGGGTGCCTTTGGGTGAGTCACATCAGCTCTCTAAAGCCTCAGTTTCTTCCTACATAGATTGGGACTAAGATCTCAGCCTCACTGGTATGCTGAGAAATAATAATGGGTGATAAAGTGTCCATCAAATGTAAACCTGTGTCATAACTGTTGATGATACTGCTATGCAAGTGGCTTAACACAGCAGACTTCAAAGTGGTTTGCCTGAACAGGGGAGCATGAGCAGAATCACATACTAGAACGTCTAGATATACGTATTTTTATTTCTTGGATGCAAATTTCTTTGAAGATATGTTTAATAACATACATATTACATTGTATTCATAAAGACTGAGCACACACTATGTGCTAACGTTGATCACTTTACATGGATCCAATCATTTAAGCCCAATGACGTAGGTACTCTCTTATTATGCCCATTTTATAGGTGCGGAAATGAAGGTGGCTCCCAGAGGATGAGTCATCTTGCCAAAGGTACACAGCTACTAGGTGCAGAAATCCAAAATGGGACACAGAGTGTCTGGCTCAAATCACATTCTCTTTTCCACTGCTTGCACTGTCTAGTACAGAAAGACATCTATCATTTATAATAAATCATACTTGGCATATGCTTTATATTGTATGTAATATGTGAAGAATTATAAGTAGCTAACATATTTTGAAGTGTGTGCCTAAAATAATTTTCTGATAGTGCCATGTTATAAAAAAAAAAAAATTGGGGCCCATCTGCTTTATGGTCTAAACAAGGGGGAATATGAAGCTTATTGCCTTCTCAGCAGGGCTGGGGCTGTGGTCAGGCTAAGTGAGGTGTCTTGGGCACACAAATTAAGAAGGCCTGCACTCTCAAGATCCTGCAAGTCTGGTCCCACCTCCACAGTGTTGCTGGGGAGCTAAGGGAGGCTCCTGGAAGCCACAGGAAGACAAAGACAAGAGAGAAAGGAAAGCTTGCCTTCTTTATTGTTCCCAAGCCCTTCAACTCCTGTGTCCCCAAACCCCTGGCTGAGGCCTGCCCACCTCAAAAGGACTCCATGGGGTGGCCGAATGAAGTCCCTGGAGTCTGAGCAGTGGGTAGGGGCCAGGAGGGTGACTAAATGAAGGATCCCTGCCAGCTGGCTGGAGGGGACATAGGGAAGAGGAATTCCAGACTCTATGACCTTGAGCTTCAGGAGCAAAACAGGGACAAGAAAAATCCCTTCCTGGAACCCCAACAGGTTGAGTCAGAATGTAATCTGCTGCCTTCAAGGTTCTATATGGACACAAATGTTATTAAGTACTTCATGGAAAACTGCACTGTATTACATTCTGTTGCTTCTCCTCAGAGTTAATCTAGAATTAATCCTTGACCCTCCCCACCTTCTACCCTACCTAAGCTGCCTCCCCAAACTGACATCTGGAGGAGGGGTGAGTATTTCATCTATGGTGACCTAAAGAAGAGATGTGCCCTCACCCCCATCTCACAGTGGTTCTGACACCCTAAGATTCCCACTGCTTAGACAGAATCCCCACAGGGCTGGGGTGGGTGGGCAGGGGAACAGGGGGAGCAGCAGGCAGAGGGCTCCCCTGCCAGGACAAGCCCTGGTTTCCACAAAGGCGACTTCTGCCAAAGGAGACTACCCCCCTGCCATGGGCCAGGGAATATCAGAAATGTCAGAACCACACACAGTCAAAAAAAAGCACAGAAAATAAACACAATTTGTGAAAGACTGAGGGAGGCTATCTCTGTCTTTCAAAATGAGCAGAGTTCATCCAAGCTCACAATGAGGGTGGGTTGTTGCTGTTCAGTCCCTAGGTCACGTCCAGCTCTTCGCGACCCCATGAACTGCAGCATGCCAGGCTTCCCTGTCCTTCACTATCTCCCAGAGTTTGCTCAAACTCATGTCCATTGAGTCCATGAGGGTGGGCGGAGATGTTTTTCTCTAAAAACAGGCCTGGAGAGCTAAGGGGCTTAAGAGCCGTACCCACCACCCAGCTTCCCAGTTCCATCTTGGCACTGGAAGAAAATGAAGGTCTGAAAGCCTGGTATCATCAGGCATGCCTGAGTGTCCTGAGACACCCAAAGGCTGCCTGTGCCCTGAAAATTGAAAGATGGAAGAACAGAAGAGAGCTCCCACACCCCTCAGTGCCTGTCTTTTCCCACAACTGTTGGGGAAAGACTTATCCACCCAGAAATTCAGATCCAGGAACCAGTGTGGGCGTGGAGGCAGGAGAGACACATTCTCTCTGGCTTCCCTTCACTCACAGCCCAAGGCCCCCTGCTATCCAAGACTTACAAATTTCGCAAAACTTGAAAATTACAAAGTATTTCCTCCACAACTTCTTCCTTTAATAGAGGGAAAACTGCGGTCTGGGTGAAATAATTCGTCTGGGTGAAATAATTCGCTCAGGGTGGCACAGGGCTATTGGCAGAGACAGGCCCCCTCCCCCAACCCAGTGCTCTTCTCATCTTGCTCTGGGAGCGCGCCCCCCACGGAGGAGAGGAGCGGGCAGGTAAAGGGTGCCCAACTGACTCCTCCAGTCCTAGCGCGCCTCAGGTGGATGTTCACTCCCAGGAATCCCGGGAGGACGGAGGCGTCTGCACCACTCAGGAGTTTAGAAACCCAGAGGTCATGCGAGGGCCAGATGTCCAGCCCTCAGGACTTATCCCTAGAGCAGCCTTTGCGTCTGAGCTCTGCTTCCAAACCTTGCACTCCCCAGCGCCGTGCGGCGCAGTGCGTCACCGCGCCAAAGGGCTAGCGCGAAATTAGAGGTGCCTGGAGGTGGCCTCACCGCCCCCGGCGGTTCCCGTTTCTTCCTTTCTGGGGAGGGAAAATCACACAGCCCTGTTTGTTTCCCCAGCCGAGGCGGGCGCGGAGCCTGGCATATGGACATTTCGCGCTCCGCATCTGTGTCATCCGTCGCGTTTTCTGTGGATGGCTGCGTGTGTGTATGTGTGTGTGTATGTGTGAGGCCCAGGCGCTGGGAACAAACGTGCATCTGTTAAATTTGACAATAAAGTCCTACAGCGGAGCTGCCAAGATTGGGACGGGGGGTGGGGGCGGAAGGCAAAGAGGGTGGGGGAGAACTGGAGTCTCAAAAGGCTATGCCAAAGCGCCTGGCCCAGGTATTATGTCGGGAGAAGGTAAGGGGAGCAGCTGCTCCTTCTCTCGGGGTGTGTATGGGAGCGAGGGTGCATGCGTCCCTGTGAAGAGTACACACCGATCTGCTCAACATATGTCGCCACAAATCACAGTATCTCTCCCTCCTCCCACCCCCCACTCCCTCCTGACCGAGGGCAAAACAGAGAGAGGCGCTGAGAAGAGGCGCCGCTTCAACAGGTGTCTTGATGCGCAATGCACCTTTTCACGCATTCACTGTCTCCGTCGGCGGCGGAGATAATGTAGACACTTTGTTTCCAAGCCCTGCTTGCGAGCCACGGATGCCTGGCGGGGGAGGCGGCCCTAGGCAGGGAGGGGAATCTGCAAATAAAGACCTCGGATGCTCCTGAGGTCCCAGCCCTCTCTTCTCTTTGTTTGAGGGCTCCCTGGGCCGGAGCTCCCTCGTGCGCCCTGGGGGGTGGCATATGGCGCCCTCTCACCTACCCAAGAAAAAGATCTGGCTCGCCATTCAAGAGCGCACGAGGTCCCAGAGCTGGGGAGGGGGAGTCTCTGGGGGAAGAGCTTCTCTCCCAACGCGAACGAGGAGCCCTCCTTATCTTTCCCCCACCCCACCTCCGCCATCCTCTCAGCCGGTGCAGCAGCCGTTGGGTGGGGAGCAGCGCGCAGAGCCGCACCAGCCTGCGGAAGCGCCCCAGCTCCCGGCAGATGAAATATGGGGCTGGTGAGCCCCTGGAGACCATATGCTTTCAATAAAAGAAGACAAATAGGACCGAGATAGGCCTTGCAGCCAACCTGTTATAAATGGGTGGCAATTGGGCCAATGTACACGGGGGAAGGCCCGGGGGGAGGCCTGCTCCGTGCCAAATCCATGTGTCAGCTTCTGGGACAGGTGCGCCCAGGGGCCAGGGGCCAGATCTCCCCCCTCTGGGTTTATCACGGCAAAGGTAATATTGTGCTAACTATGAGTAAACAGTCATTGTGAAAACGAGGGAGAGTTTATCAGAGGCAAACTAGTTGGGGGGTGGCTTAACAATAAAGTTGCCAGCCTTGGGAGCAGGTGACGGCTGGCTGCGGGACTCCCGCAGTAGATGTTTTCCAAAGCACTCCACTTTACAATCTCTTGTAATTATTTATTAAACGAAATCTATTTATTATTATTTTAGCAAACACTGGAGACAGGTGGGGCTTTCTTTTCGTCGTCTCCTTTTGTTTGAAGGGCTGTTTGAAGTGGCCAGTCTCGGCCTGGGCAGCTCGCTCGCCAGATTTTTGTCTTCCCCTCTTTCAGCGTCGAGGCGAAGGCGAGAGAAAGAAGCCCCCTCCTCTGGCAAGTTATTAGCTATTCAGCCTCTTGTGGCCCCCTTCCCTTCCTCTCGTTTCTCAAAGCGCCCCCAGGCACTGCTAAAACTCCCCCCGCCGACAGGAAGGCGGCAGGGCGGACCGCTGCCTTCCCTTCTTTTCCATTCTGCCCGCGGTCTCCAGGCGTCAGGCTGTCGCCTCGTTCCTGGGCCGCCTCAGCCTGTAGGGGGGCCTAGGTCTCAGTGAGTGGAAGGGCGCGGGGTTCCCAAAGGTCTTAGAGGCGGTGGTCCGCCAGGGGCTTCAGGAACAAGCTCTGCAGCCGGCTGGAAGAGTCCTTTCACAAAGAGCGCCAGCGCGCACTGAGTTGTCACAGTCTGCGCCTCCGCCGCCAAAAGGACAGGAATTAACTTTGGAGAGGGGCCTGTGCGTCCTCTCCCGCTGAAAGGGAGGACGTCGATCCTTGATCTCTAATCCCCTAGGACTCCTCGACCTCAGGCCCCGCCCTCTTGACCAGCAGAAGAGCTGCGGAGACTTCTCCGCACGGAAATCGCTGACCTCGGCTGCTGCGCGCTGCTCCTCGCCCTGACTGTTTTGCGCAAAGCGAAAGTGGTGGCGGTCCGCAAGCCCTGGAGAGCCCTGACCCGGAGTGGTGCCAGGGAAGCTAGATAAGAATTCTCAGCGGTGCCAGAATTCTCTCCCAGTCAAGAAAGTATCCAAATAACCCCAAAATCTTCCCTGGTGAGGAAAGCTTGCCCTGCGGTCCTCGTCACTACCCATGAGCCACTTGAGGCAAGACTGAGCCAGGGTGAGACCTGCCTTGGGTTATCATCTGACAGCCACTGCGGGATGAGAGCCCTAGTTGTGGGCTACTTTCAGGCCTCCAGAGACACATAGGGGTGTTCTGATTCCTTATGGCCAGGGCACACTCCTCCAAGCCAAGCTGGGTCCCGTAGCCCCAGGGAAGCACACTTTGGGTTTCCTCTCTCAGTTCCTAATTTGCAGGATAGAAATCAAGAAAGGCAGGCATAGAGGGTGAGAAAGTAGAGAGATAGAACATGACTGGACACTGGCTCCTATTGGCACTGGGAGATGGGGCCACTGTCCTTTATCTACTCTGACCATGTCATTCCTTCTATCTTCAACATTTTGGGATGTCTGGTTCTGCCTTGAAAAAATATCTATTTTCTCCCCAATCAAAGAGAGGCAACAAAGAGGTGCAAGGGAAAATCTAGGATTAGGGGTCTTAGGACCTGTGTTCTATGTATGTGATTCTGCTAGAACTTGCTGTGTGATCTCTTGAGTAAGTTACTTCCCCTTTCTGGGCCTTGACTTTCCATCTGTAAAATGGGCCTCGGTTTCTCATTCGTATAATTAGAAGACAAATGTGGAGCAAATTGTGACCCAAGGGAGGAGCAGCAGCAAAATGTGAAACTCAGGAGTCTCCGCAGGGTCCCTTTGTTGGTCTGGAGCCTGGCCCAGAGCTTAGTTCCCTGGCAACAAGCGAAGGAGCCTCTGCCAACAGCCCACCAGCTGAGATCCTGAGGACAGCACCTTCATCTCCACACAGTCCTGGAGCTCCTTCTCCCTGGCTCCCAAGCACATCCACCCTCTCTCTGCCTCAGAGGTAATTCCGCCCTCCACGCAGAGTGGGCAAATGAGGAGAGGCTGGCAGTCACTAGGGTAGATATGCAGACTCACCTCATTCCCTCAGTTTCCCTGCAGGATCCTACCTCCTCTACCAGCTTCTGGAGGCTCAGCTCAGGGTATCTGGACCTGCTAGAAAGTACTGCCTTCTGGGCCTGCAGAGACTGAATTCAGACACCAGTTTCCCAACTTCTTAGGAGCAGTGTGGAGGGCCTGCTGGGGGGGGGGGGCAGGGTGCAGGAGTGGCACTGGATGGCTGAGGTCTCTGGGCCTGCAATGGGCAGAATATTAAAGGTCAGAGAGAGGCTGGGTTAGCTTGAGGGCGTCCTCCCCCAGGCCACACTTACCCTGAAGCAGAAGACCACAGAGTGTCCAAGGCAGGGACAAAAGGGATGAGTAGGGAAAGAAAGGAGGGATGATGTGTTCAGGCTCACTTTGGAAAGCTTTCCAGATGGCACTAACCGGAGCCGTGAAGAGTCCCTGCCTGCCCTGTGCTCACTGCCTGACCTCTGCCAAGGGGACAGGACCAGGTAGTGCAGACAGCCCCCGCCCATCTGTGACTGGACAGGAGGACTAAGAGAGAAAGAGTTGATCTGTTTCTGCACCTGCACTCCGGGGGCATTTAAAAGACACAGAGGCTTGCTGTGAACTCCTGGCCATCTCCTGACCCATTCTCATCTGAGCTCTTCCTTCACATGCCCCATCGGATCCCTAGAGTACTGTCTGAAATTGTTTGTGGCGGAATGCCTCCTGGAGGTCCCACCATAGATATTCGCTGCCTCTGGGGCACGAAGATAATGTCTTAGATTTCTGCGGGGGTGAGGGGATGAGGGGAGAGGTTCTAAGCACCTACATCTAAGGAGTGTGGGCAGTGTCATCTCAAAGCCTGGTGGGCGGGGGTGGGGGGTTGGAGGGGAGGCCGGTGCTCAGCATCCCCAGAAGGTGACGGTCTCTAAGTAGCAGGGAGGTAGGCAGGATCTCTCTGTGTAGTCGCCCCCGTGCCTCCCAAAATGGAGTGTCAGTGAAACACCCCCTCTGAGTACTTGCTAACCTGACCCAAAGTGGAGGAGAGGAGAATGGCACTAGAAATTAGTGGACACTCCTCTAAACTGATAGTATACCTGGCTCCTTGTCCTTGCAGAGTGATTTGGAGCAAGCTGCCTCCTTTCTGAACCTGTTTCCCCTTGTATAACTCACGGGACTGACCCACCCTACTGACTTCCCAAAGCCCCCTTCAGGATACCAAGAAAAGGTCTGGACAGATGCCAAGGAAAACCAGAATAGGAGCAAAGCGATTTGAGACGGCCAGACGCGAGCTAGACAAGACCCTTCTCACTGGGCGAGGCCCTTTGAGGAACCGAGAGTTGCTGGGACAGAGCCCGCGGGGAGCGCGCAAACAGAGCGACGTTCCCCTCCCCCGACCCCAGCCCTTTGTCCGGAATCCAGCTGTGCCCCTTGAAGGGCGGAGCGGGCTCGCGTGGCGCGGCCCCCTGGCCCGGACGCTGATTGGACGGCGGCGCGGGCAGCAGCGGGGCAGGCACGCTCCTGTCCCAGGGCGCAGCAGATAAAGCGTGCCCAGGGCACACGACTTTCGGCTCAGAAAATCCGCAGGGTCTCGCAGCTGCGCCAAGAGAGAGCAAGAGAAGCCCGGGACTCTCCTTTACACGTATCTTCTCTGGGGCCAGAGAAACTTTGGAGCGGCAGCGCGTGCTTCTCAACTGAACTTGCAGACGGAAAAGCCAGTTCAGCTCACCGTTGCTCTCACTACCCACCACTCTACCCCTTTGCGCCCTACAACAAGGTAACACCTGGAACCACAGAGCGATGGGAGGAGGGGAAAGCGGGTCCTCTGGCCGGCAGGAGGTGGCTTTCTCTCGCATTTTCCCCCACCTGGCCCCAGGATTGGGAACTTCGCTCAGGTGACCGACCCAATCTTACCCTTACCTCTTACCCCGCCGCAGGATGGCGCCTCATCCCTCGTGTGCGCCCCCTGTCCAAGTGACCCACGAGATGGAGCAGCGCTTCCCGGGAGCCTCGGACGACGAAGTGACCTGCGTCGCATCCACTCCACCCAGCCCCACTCGCCTGCTGGAGAACTGCGCCGAGACGGAAGGGGGCGCCTGCCGAGGGGCCTCGAGGAAGCTCCGGGCGCGGCGCGGGGGGCGCAGTCGCCCCAAGAGTGAGTTGGCTCTGAGCAAACAGCGACGGAGCCGGCGCAAGAAGGCCAACGACCGCGAGCGCAATCGGATGCATAACCTCAACTCTGCGCTGGACGCGCTGCGCGGCGTCTTGCCCACCTTTCCGGACGACGCGAAGCTCACCAAGATCGAGACGCTGCGCTTCGCCCACAATTATATCTGGGCGCTGACGCAGACGCTGCGCATAGCGGACCACAGCCTCTACGGGCTGGAGCCGCTGGCGCCGCCCTGCGAGGAGCTGGCCAGCCCAGACGGCGGTTCCCCGGGAGACTGGGGCTCCCTCTATTCCCCGGTCTCCCAGGCCGGAAGCCTGAGCCCCGCCGCCTCGCTGGAGGACCGACCTGGGCTTCAGGCGCCTGTTTCCCCGGCCTGCCTGCACCCTGGCGCTCTGGCCTTTTCAGACTTTCTATGAAGGGGCCTGTCCGCCGCTGGGCAGTGGGTCCTGGGAAAAGGGGCAGGGGCTCTCAAACCTACTTGGTCCTCCTGCCTCTGGCTCACTGACCCCTGAGGGCCCAGGCACCCGAGAGTGGCAGGCCGGGTTCAATCCGTTGGTCTTATGCGCTTACATCCTCTGCCGCTGCCCGCGCGAGTGGGCACGGCATGCTCCACGCATTTTAAGCCCTCTCCCCGTGGCCACCCAAAAATCTCCTGCAGAAAAGATGAGCGCGGTAGCACTACACAGCAGGAGGCACCCACTGTCTCCCCGCCCCCTCACTGATGGCTATCTGCCTGTCTCTTACCAACTCCTCCCCCAGTGCTACTTCATCCAGTGTTTGGTCTCTCAGCGCTCACTCTTGTTCCCCAGGTTGTCTTCTTCAAAGTTGTCTCTGACCTCCTCTAGTCCCTGTCAAGTCCCGGGGGTTTGGGCCTCTCTACTCTGCCTTAATCCATGAAGGCGATGCTCTGCCTTCTTATGCACTTTTCCGGAGCCATTGCCCTCTCAGGGGCAGGAGGCAAGGCGACCCACTGGGGGAGCACCTCTACCACCACCCTGCAAACTGGAGCGCCCTTGTCTTAAAAAAAAAAAAAAAAAAGCTTGTAAATGATGTAATGTCTCTTGAAATGAATTTTTGTCTGGTAAATTATATGGCCTCTCCCCTGTTTTATGTTTGTATTTATTGATGAGATTTCACAGTGGGAAAGTCTTTATTTTGTACATAAGATTATTTAGGGACTGGTGAATGAGATTTTGAGCCAATAAAAAATGATTCTCAAGAAGCCTGAGGAAGGTAACTTGATTATGCGAGGGGAGGGCCCAGCCCCTGTGACTGGGGTTGGGGGAGGGGGCCCTGTCTAAGGAGAGGGAGGAGATACTTTCTGGGGGTCTGGGGGTCTGGGGGTCTGGGGCCCCTGCTGAGGCCTGACCTAGAAACTATGGTGCTAGGCTGGAGGCCAGGCAGATTGCAAGTCAGCTATACACACTTGGAAAAGAAGAACTGAAAGACTTAAAAATCATTGGCTCAGACTCCTTGTTTTATTTATGGAGCAGCAACTTGTCTAATTCCAAAAAGTGGTTTAGGAGTAAGACAAGCCTCCAACTAGGGCTACTCATATGGTGCTGGCCCTTTCTGTTATGCCACTAGCTTGGATTTAGAGTAACTTGCATTTGGGGAAGGGAGGGAATAATAACCCTGCAGCAGGGTCAGAAACACTGGTAGGCTGAGCATCCTAGGAATTGTCCCTGAGTGCTTAGAGACCAAGAACAATGTCAGAGCTCATTTTACATTTCTGGTGCTGGGGATGAGACCTTGTGACTTGTGATACCCCGTGGCCCGGAGCAGAAGAGGTGGAGGGTCTGGCTGTAGTTTCTGACACCTCCCAACAACCAGCAGCTTTGTTTGAACAAATTCTTATTCTTTTCAAGAAAGTATTCAAGGTTTCCAGCCACGTGTTCTCTATTACTTCCAAGGTAGAGTAGGGCTGATGCACAGTGACACCGAAAGTCCCCAAAGCACTGCTGGAGCAGCTCTATATTAGCTTCCAAGATGTCCCAGGATGTCCAGGAAGCAGGTTTGAGCTCCAAGAACCCACAGAGGGCAGGCACCCTACCCTATGAGTTGAACCACAAAGGCCTCCTTGGATTGGCCCATGGTACCCAGGGAAAAAGCAGGCCAATACCAATGGGGTGTACATGTCAGAGGCAGGGACCAGGAGTCATAGAGTAGGTTGCTTTCCAGTGTTAGAGCACAAAGGTGGTGGCTTTGCAGGGGTTAATGTCTTTTGCATCTATCTCTTATGCTCTGCACCCCCCACCCAATGCTTCAAATTGAACTTTTCCTCTCTCCTCTATTCCTAGGTCCCTAAAGATAGCTTGAAGGAAATATGTCTTAGTTATCAGGGGCTGGATTTGGGGGCAGGAAGGGGGACACTGCAAACAAATGAACAAAGGTGTAGTTTCATTTCATGGCTTTAATCTGAGAGGAGAAGATTAATGGGTTATTGATGACTTCTGCAGCAGCCAATTTTCCACCTGCGGCACCGCCCAGGGCAGGTGTCAGCAGCTCCAAGTTGCACAGACCAAGGCAGGGTCTGCCGCTTACTGGGCACTGGGGGGTGAGGGGAGAGAGGACAGACATAAAAATCAGGAAGGTCCATCTCTGTCCTCCTGGGACAATAGCAAGTATACAGACAAAATCACTCAAGGCTGAAAAAATATTGGTGCTGAGTGGAGGTAGGAGCCACAGGAAGGACAGCGGGACTGTTCTCTGTGGCTGGATTAAGAAGTTTGCCAGAAAACACAGTATATTGGGCCAGGACTAAACATTTGGAGAGGAGGTCCTCAAGCAGGAAGATACTTCTCCCTGTGAAAGGCTGTGGGGAGCAGTGTTCAAATAGGCAGGGGATTCCTTTGGTGCGAACAACTTTCAGAAGCAGAAAATATTAACCCTATGTTCTGGGTGGAGGCACCCACTGCCCAGCCCCTCTCCTGCTTGTGAGGGTGCTCATTAAGAAGCTATTAGTCACTCACAATCTAGAATGGTGGGATGGGGAAGGAGATGGGAGGGAGATTCAGGAGGGAGGAGACATGGGTGTACCTATGGCTGATTCTTGTTGTCTGACAGAAAACCACAAATTCTGTAACACAATTATCCTTCAATTAAATAACATAAGTGGCAAATAAATAAATAAGAAGCTCATAGTTACCCAACGCACATAGACTGGTCCTCTAACCTACAAATTATTTTTAAAAGTACTGTTTAACCAACTTGGATGCTGGATTGTCACCTTGGGAAGGGGCAGATTTGAACCCCGAGAGCTGTCAGCTGAACTCTCCAAGTCAGGAGGAGGTGGAAGAAGGTTTAGGGCTCCTTACCAAGGATGAGCTCCATCACAGTGAAAGAAATCACCTTGAGGTGGGAAACCTCATCCTTTTTCCAAAGAGCCCCACATCAAGAAGGGTTTAGGAAACATTTCTGGGTGGCACACACAAGCCCAGCATCATCACCACCACATCCTCACCCATCCACAGGCATTTTGCATTCACCAGCTTTTAAAATCAGTCAGGCTACTCTGGATCTCAGCTAGAAGCCCCCTACCACTATGCCTCAGCCACAATGAGTGTGGAGCCTCCTGTGGTCTGATGTTTCCTGCACCCCAGCTCCCTCAAACCTGGACAGAGTCCCAAGTGGGGGCAGGAAAGATGCTCTAGTTGAAAGAGTCTTCCCCTCCTCCTGCCGTTCTGCCTTTATCTGAGCCCTGGCTTCCAGAAAAACAGCACATGAATCTTGTGGCCACCCCACCCCACCCCATCCCCACACACAAGCAGGTAGATTTATGGTGCCCTGCCTCCATCCCACCCCATCCCCAAGCCGGCAGTAGCTGGAGGACAAAGCCTCCCAGGGCCATTGGAATGCTAATGTCTGGGAGCCTGGCCGCTGGGCTGGCACAAAGGCAAGTGAGGCCAAGAGAGCACACGACCCCACAGGCGTACTCTGCTCCACCTCTCATCCACGGGCCACTCTGCCCAGCTGTGTGACCTTGAACGGGTCTCTGAGCCTCAGCTGATACACATGAGAAGCTGGAGAGAGTCTCTCACACCCTTTCACTGGGTTTCTGGGAACCTAAGAGAAGGCTGTGCTTGTGACAGATGGAGTTATAGGGCCCTGTGACCGAAAGCAGTGGGAAAGAGACATTTGGTCCAGTGGAACAC
Organism: Cervus elaphus; assembly: GCF_910594005.1. NCBI lineage: Eukaryota > Metazoa > Chordata > Mammalia > Artiodactyla > Cervidae > Cervus > Cervus elaphus. The sequence continues at coordinate 25,606,129 of NC_057829.1, read as the reverse complement.
TGAAGAAGGGGGGCTTGGCTGAGAATGTGCTACAGAATAAACACTGAGTATACTATAATTACATTTTACATATATGTAATTAGGATTCTCTGTTGTGTTTCTTTTCCCGCTCCTCCCCTTTTACATATCTGCAGCCAGTGATCTAGAAGGGAGTGGGGCAGTGCAGGGACACTTGCTAACCCTGTCTGCTTGCCCCACCTTTAGAAGGCCAAGAGCACAGGTAGTGGGAGATTTGGGGGCTGGACACTCATCTCAGGGCCCCACCTACAGTCGGTGAGGTGGGCAAGGCAGGATGGTGACACCCATGGAAATAGAGAGCCAAAGTCTTGGAAGTAGGTGACTTGCCCAAAGCCCTCAGTCACTGATGGAGTTATTGGAGCAAGCCAAAAGCATGACCCTGGCTCTAGGCTAAGTTTAGAGCCGTCTCCTCTGTGCCAACTCAACCTATAGCAGTTTGTGCTCTAGCTTGAGCTGGGTCCTCTGAGTCTTGTAAGATCAAGAGCCTCTCTTACACTTTGACTACCCTCTGGAACACTAGTGAGATTCACAGGCTGCTGTGTACCCCTCTGCTTCTGGGGTCCTAGGACCAAAGGGGTAAGAGAGAGGATCTGCAAGGCTAACTTGGTCGGGCACTGAGGGCCTGAAAAAAAAAAAAAAAGAGCGGCGTGCCCCTGACCATGGTGCTGAAATGACTGCTTTGGTTCAGAGCGAGAGGCACTCCTAGGAACACCGCATTCTTGATACGGAAAACGACCTATCTACCACCTCTGCCCATGTTCCAGGCCCGTGTCCCTAGGGAGCCCCCTGTGGACATGTAGACCCAGAAGTCTGTTGACTTCCTTGATGTGGTGGGGAAAGTGTGGACCCTGTTGCTACTAACTCACTGTGTGACCCCAGAAAAGCCCTTTTCTTAGCTAGTCTGAAACATTCTCCCTTATAAATGATGGAGTTAGAGTTGAGTTGCCAGATAAGGAGGTCTAAGAAGTCTGAAGTGGAACAACATTGGGAGTTCAGGATGCAGCAGCCCTAACTGGGAAAACTGGTTTGGAACTTTGCACTTAAATAGCTTTCAAACACAATCTAGGTTAAGCAATAGCAAAGAGCCACTGTTTGCCTTTGATTGAGGGGTGGAAAGGGGGCATTTTCTACATATATTCTTTTTTAACTTTGTACTTTCCTTATATAATAGTTTGTATTTTGGTTATTTGCTGGCCTGGATAATTTCAGAAAGACTGAATTAAATATTTAGGGTGGGTGAGTTTGGCATAAGATCTGAAGTTTTCAGCTATGAAGACAGGAAGATATATATGTATATATGTAACATTTTAACATGACTGTGGAAGATGGTTGCATGTTTCTAATTTGTATGTGTTTCTATCTTTGTGATAAGATGCTTTAATATATTTCTTAAATATAAAAAAGAGGGGTCTCATTCTTTGGGTTAAAATGAAGTTTTAGTTATTCCAAGAACAAAGGCACAAGCAAGTCCTCCAAATGCACACACTAATGGCAGAGTGGGTAAGAATAATTCAGATCACACGGACATTAGTGCAAAGCCTGGTATTGCCACCAACTGGTGTTTTTCAATTATACCCCTTTGCTTCCCTAAGGCCCATTGTCCTCACCTGCAGATTTGGGACAATAAATAGTAGCCATTTAATTGGGTTGATTAAATGTGCTTGCTTTTAGTGCACATTAAGCTGCTATAAATGATTATAATAATAATAATTACTATTATTAAATTAGATATTATTATTATAATCATCTTCATTTGTCTCAAATTCTTCTCATTCTCCCAGGGTTTTTTTTGGGGGGGGCGGCAGGTAGGCAGGTTGCTTTTGTATGAATTTGAATTTCTTCTGCATTCCTGCACAGTGCAAGTTGGCATAAAGGCCAAGGGCCACCTACCCCTTCCCTGTGACCTTCCCCAGATGTGATATACCCTTCCTGTGCTCCAAGATTATATATCCAGATGTTACTTGGGCACCCCAAATGAGACATGTCCAAAATAGAATTATTCTCCTCTAACTCCAAACTAATGTTGCCTCTTGTTCCTGATCTCACTAACTAGCATCATCCAGTCATACATACTCGAAATCTAGGGTTGGTTTTGGGCTTTCTTGGTGGCTTAGACAGTAAAGAATCTGCTTGGAATGCGGGAGGCCTGGGTTCAATCCCTGGGTTGGGAAGATCCCCTGGACGACATGGCAACCCACTCCAGTATTCTTGTTTGGAGAATCCTCATGGACACAGTATCCTGGCGGGCTACAGTCCATGGGGTCACAAAGAGTCAGACATGACTGAATGACTAAGCACAGGGTTGGTCTTGACCCTTCTCTCTTCCTACCCACAACCAATTAATCCTTAAATCCTACTGACTTGTCCTTCCCACTATAACATTCCCTGATGGAGTTTAGAGTAAAGCCAGGGTGCTACGACAGACTCACCAATAATTCATTCTGCGGTGAGCGTTCCATGTGGGTGGAGAGCTCTGCTCTGTGACATCATTCAGGGACCTACATTCCTTCCATCTTCTTCCTCCCTCAGCTGCTGGGCCCTTGCCATCCACGGTTGAGGCTCATTGCCATGGGTTTGAGCCAGTGGGAACAGGAAATAAGTCATGGAGGAACCTCACTCACAGTCTTAAAGGTTGGACTCAGAGGTATAACAGCATGTTTCACCTATGCTCACACTCCTCTAGGAATACAAGATCACATTCCCTCAAGTTAACTGGACTAGGGGCTATGTGCCAGAAGTAAAGAAAGGGTGAGTGAGCAGTCTCCAGCAATAGTCTCCAGGACTGTTGTCAGAATTAAGTCGAATTATATATGCTATTATTTCTTTTTCTCATTGTGCATCACTTATGCTTATGACTGGAGTCCTGCTGCAACAGCCTCTTTCCCACAATGCCTTGTGTGCCTTGGCATTTACCCTGCAGGAATATTGACCTGCTTGAAGTCTTCCCCTTACACACAGTCAGAAGCCCTCCCACCCTTTTCCCCACTGTGCTCTCTCTGTCCAAACCCTCATCCCTTCCTTCCCAAATTTCCAGTGTGGATATCACCTCTTTCCAGAATCCTTCTCTGAACTATTTCTCCCTCATTGCTCCTGCTCCCATAATATCCTGTACATATGAATATCCTTGAACTTTCCAGGTAGCATTTGTATTTATCTGTTCGCTCATTTGTGCCCTCCTGACAAAAGGAAATATCCTTCATGTCTCCAATGAGTACTTATTCTAACCATATGCCACATGCTTTTAGAATGAATTATTGAGTCAGTAGGGCTTCCCTGGTGACTCAGACCGTAAAGAATCTTCCTGCAATGCAGGAGACCCGGGTTTGATCACTGGGTCGGGAAGAACCCTGGAGAAGGGAATGACTACCCACTCCAGTATTCTTTTTTTAAAAAATTATATTTATTTATTGAAAATAAATTTATCAGTTTATTGATAGATGATTTCTTTACAATATTGGTTGGATTTCTGCCATATAACAACATGAATTAGCCATAGGTGTACATATGTCCTCTTCCTCTTGAAACTCTCTCCCATCTCCCACCCTTTCCCATCCCTCTAGGTTGTTAAAGAGCCCTAGTTTGAGATCCCTGAGTCATTCAGCAAATTTCCGTTGGCTATCTATTTTACATAAGGTAGGGTATATGCTTTCATGCAGGAGCCTGGTGGGCTACAATCCATGGGGTCAAAAAGAGTCAGACATGACTGAGCAGTGAGTATTTTCACTTTCACTTTCAATGAGTCAGTAAATTGACTAGCTGAATGAAAGGTATTTCAATTATCTGTTTAGAAATTTCATTCCTTCCCCTGACTGGCTGCTATATAAAGGTCAATGAATATTTGTTGAATAAGTGAATGAATAAATTAATAAATTATATAGAGACCTGTTACCTCTTCTCCCTCATACCCTCCTCAGCACCAAAATAACCTTTGACTGCCTATGGGTTCATTTCAGAAGATGCCACATGTGATTTGGTGAGACTGGGTTATCACAAGAGAATCATTGTTTTGGAGATCACCAGCAAATATTCCAATAGTCAGGTGTGGGTGATCTCTCCTGAGATAGTCCATTAGATCATGGGCCTGACATCTATCTCAATTCCAGCACTTCCTAATTCTATCAGTTGAGAAAGTTACTTAGCCTCTCCAAGCCTCCACATATAGAAATTTCTCTATGTATAAAAATGAAGAAAATCACACATACCTTACTGAGTTTTATGAGGATTCAGATGAGATGGCAGGTATATCCATACATTTCATGAGCTTGCCTGCAATTTACAGCAGACCTCAGTATAATACCCACCTTATCTCTATCTTATTCTTAGAGAAGACTAACCAAGAAGGCATGGACCAGAACTGACTTCCCCCATTAATCAGGGAGAAGTTATATGACTTGCCCAAGCCCATAAGCCTGTTAATTATGGAGACAAACTTATGCCCCTGCCATCCTAACCTCATCACCAACTATACTACCTCTGTTGGACTAATTATCTATTGCTACATAACAAATTACCCAAAACTCTGCTACTTAAAACAAGGAACATTTATTATGTGGGTCTTCTGTAGGTGAGGAATCCAGCTATACCTTAGACAGATGACTCTGGCTCAAAGTGTCCCATGAGGCTGCAGTCAGGGTGTCAGCCAAGAATGTGGTCTTACCTGATGGCTTTGCTGGGGCCAGGTCCACCTCCAAGCTCACTCATGTGACTGTTAGCTGGATTTAATTCCTCAAGAGCCATTGGACTGAGGGCCACAGTTCTTCAGTGACTTTGGACTACAAGCCTTCCTCAGTTCCTTGCCATGTGGCCCTCTCCATAGGTCAGCTCACAACAGGGACACTGGCTTCCTTCAGTGCAAACAAACAAGAGGTACGGGGACACTCAAGACAGAAGGCATGGTCTTTTGCAAGCTCATCTTTTTGTGATAGAATCTTGTTCCTTGGAAGAAAATCTATGACAAACCTAGATGGCCTGTTACAAAGTAGAGACATCACTTTGTTGACAAAGGTCCACATTGTCAAAGCTGTGTTTTTTCCAGTAGTCATGGATGGATGTGAGAGTTGGAGCACAAAGAATGCTGAGAACCTAAGAGTTGATGTTTTTGAACTGTGATGCTGAAGAAGACTCTTGAGAGTCCCTTGGACTGCAAGGAGATCAAATCAGTCAATCCTAAAGGAAATCAATCATGAATATTCATTAGAAGGACTGATACTGAAACTGAAGCTCCAATACTTTTGGCCACCTGATGTGAAGAGCTGACTCATTGGAAAAGACCCTGATGCTGGGAAAGATTGAAGGCAGGAGGAGAAGGGGGCAACAGAGGACAAGATGGTTGGATGGCATCACCAACTCAACAGACATGAGTTTGAGCAAGCTCCAGGAGATGGTGAAAGACAGAGAAGCCTGGAGCGCTGCAGTTTATGGGGTCACAAAGAGCTGGACACGACTTACTGATTGAACAATAGTCTCACAAAAACAATAGTCTCACAAGTGACATCTCATCACTTCTGCCACACTCTATTCACTAGAAATGACTAAATCCAGCCAACACCTAAGGAGAAGGCACTGCACAAGGGCATGGGTACCAGGAGGCAGGGGTCACAGCGGTCCATCTTAGGAGGTGCCCATCACAGAGGCAGCAGCAGAATCTTTGCTGCCTGCCCTCCACACCCCAGAGACAGGCAGACAGATGACAAGTGTGCATGCACACACTCACGTACATACACCTCCCTAGGACCAAATAGATCAGAATTCAGAAGAAAGCCTAGGTGATTTGATTCTGGGGGTTAAAGCAGATGCCTCCCTGTCCCCCAGTGCTGGGCGTGTTTCCAAGAAGGGCTGAGGAGGGGCACCACCCTCCTCGGGAGCACAGGAGCCACCCCAGCTGATCTCTGACATCCATTTATGCTTTCACAGGCCTCCCCACCCCCACTCCCAGGGGCAGAGATTTAGGACGTCTGGAGCCTGGACACCGTACCCACTGAAGGGAAATTTACTGCCTCTAGAGAACCAGGGCCTGACTTGAGGTCTTGAATGCATCTTTTTCCCCTTTGCCTCTGCTTTATTAGGTTAATCATGGCTTGAATCGGTTACCATGGTTTGGGCAAACCCATGGTGACTCTATAATGAAGCCTGAAAGACTTGGACCCCATTTATCATCCTCAGTGTTTGGGAGGCCCAGAGCCTCATTTGCTTCCCCCAGGGTCTGAGTACCACCCTTCTGCTTGGGGCCCCTATGCTCCTTTTGAACGAGGAATGAACAGGTGGCGACTTGGAAGAGAAGAGGAGACCCACACAGGTGGAGTGAACAGTGTACTGTCCATTCCCCACCATACACACACACACACACGCATGCATGCACACACATTTTATTTTCCACTCCAGGATTCCTGACACAGATCAAACACAAAGGCATCTCTTCCATAATTTTTCTTTCTTGAAAGTGAGAGGCAAAGAATGATGTTCAGTTAGAAGGGGTCCACGGCTGTCCTTAAATAGCAGGGGTTGCGTCTCAGCAGATCCAGATTCCACACCCCTTAATCCATGGGCATAAATTAAGCATAATTGCAGTCCTACAATGAGTTGGAAATAGATGGGACAAGGTCAGTGGGAAAACAGAGGCATACAGAGGTTTAGCAAACATGTTCAAGGTCATCCAGTGATGGTAAAGGCAAGGAAGAACCCAGAACCAGTAAAATTTATTATGAAGAAATTACAAATAGAAGTGTATAATGAATTCTCATGTATCCATCACCCAAATTCAACAGTCATTGACTCAAAGGCAGTTGTATTTCACTCATATATCTACTCACTTCACTCAGCACTACCTCCGTGGATTATTTTGAAGCAAACCTGAGACATCATACAATTTCAACATAAATCCTTTCCCAGTGTTAGATTTTGTTTGTTTTCTGTTCAGTGTAAATGTAATAATAGAATGTAGCAGCTGAGAGCTGCTCTGAAGACAGATCCTCTAGGTTCAAATCCCAGATCTGCTCTTTCCCAGCTGTGTGACCTTCAGCCAGTAACCTAATGTCTCTGAGCCTCAGTTTTCTCAACTATAAAGGGTGCAATGACACCTCAGAGGGTAACTGTCAGGATTAAATGAAATTATACAAGTGCTCGGCATCTGTGACAAGTGCAGTGTAGATGGAGGCTTTTATTTTGTTTCCATTTTTGCCACCACTGTACCATTAGCAATGGCTCTAGTCTGGCAGGAAGTCAGCTCTTGGCCTCCAACATCCAGTCTCTTGATGCTGTCTCCTGGCCTAGAGGCAAGAGGCTTGTCACTACCACTCTCTGTCTGGCACCACTCTGAGAACACAGACCTCAGCAGTGAGCTAGGCATCAGTGCTGACAGCCTCCAGTCTCTGCCACTTGCAACCCTGTTCAGCTCTGCACCACGGACCCCTGGACCAGACCAGGCACCACCCACCTTCTCTTCTTGTAGCTTTAGGCTTTCTGGCCTCTTGGCAGCTAGTCCCAAACATGAGCAGGAATCAATACACCTACTTAAAGTTGCATGTATATTGTGTGTATGCATGTGCCCATGCCTCTGTCTGTGTGTGTGCATGTGTGTCTGAGTGTGTGATGTCCTTATGTGTGAACCAGGATATTCTCATGCTTCTGTGCACTCAGCCTGTGAAAAAGACTCCACTAGGAGGCTAAAACCTGCCCTCTTACATTTGTGGTTGATGGACAGAGACCAGATTAAAACTGGTCAAATAAAGGCATGAAGTCATGAGCATGGTATTGAGACCTCCTGGAGGCGGTAGGGAGAAACTAAGGTTGGCCAAACACATTAGATTAAGAACAGAAGAGAGAGGCAGGCGGGGGCTCCGTGGAAGCTGGGGGAAGGGAAAGGGAGGCAGCCTATCTAGTTTCACTGTATAGAGGAGGCCTGAGTCCTAATCATGGCCTCTCAGGTCAGGAATATCCCCTGGAGTAGGAAATGGCACTCCACTCCAGTATTCTTGGCTGGAAAATCCCATGGGCAAAGGAGCCAGATGGGCTACAGGCCATGGGGTTGCAAAGAATCGGACACAACTGAGCACAATATAGTAAGTCCTGATAGCTGATCCAAGAAAGGTTATTTCAGGATATCAACCACTCCCCCAGCATCAAAGCTCCAAAGGGTTCCCTTGGGCTGAAAGGGCTCGCTCAAATTTCCCCTTTCTGAGTGAGTGAGTGAAAGTCACTCAGTCGTGTCCGACTCTTTTTGATCCCATGGACTATACAGAATTCTCTAGGCCAGAATACTGGAGTGGGTAGCCTTTCCCTTCTCCAGGAGATCTTCCCAACTCAGGGATTGAATTCAGGTCTCCCACGTTGCAGGCAGATTCTTTACCAGCTGAGCCACCAGAGAAACCCAAGAATACTGGAGTGGGTAGCTTAATTTCTTCTCTAGCCAATCTTCGCGACCTAGGAATCGAACTGGCGTCTCCTGCATTGCAGGCAGATTCTTTACCAACTGAACTATCAGGGAAGCCCTATCCCCTTTTCTGGATAGTAACTAATTTTTATTGAGCGTTTACTATATCTAAGTACAGTTCTAACGCTTTCTGTTAATTAATCTATGAGATCAGATTTATCATTCCATTTTACAAATGATGAACTTGAGGCTGAGAGCAATTAATATGCTACATGTTACCCAGTGAGAGGTGGAGTTGGATTGAACCCAGGCTCTTTTGCCCTGGAGGCAAGAGTCCTAACCACCACTACACTGCACCACTGCAATGCTCTATTTTTCCTCTTTTTAAGTTTTGGTTTTGGACAGTTTCAAATATGCACAAAATAGAACAGAATCCTGTGTCCTGCTGCACTGTCACTCAGCTCCCACAGCCATCAAGGCACGATCAACTTTGTTTCATCTTCTCACCCTGCTCCCATCCACCCCAACCCTGCACACAGACTTCTATTTTTACTTGAGTGAAATCTTTTAAAACACATCCCAGATATCTACCATTCCACTTTTAAAGACTTCTGTGTCCATGTGTAATAATAGAACATTAACAAAACACTGTCGGTTTTTATACTTAATAAAATAAACAATTCTGTGATATGATCTAATATGGCCTGGTGGCTCAGTGGTAAAGAATCCTCCTGCCAATGCAGGAGATGTGGGTTCAGTTCCTGGGTCAGAAAGATCCCCTGGAGAAGGAAATTGCAATCTACTCCAATATGCTTACCTGGGAAACCCCATGGACACAGGAGCCTGGTGGGCTATGGTCCATGGGGTGTAAAGAGCTGGACACAACTTAGTGGCTAAACAACAACATGATCTAATATCCAGTCCTATTCAAATGCTTCCAATCATCTTTTTAGACAAAGAACCTCCATCTTAGAATCTCCTCTCCCCGCTGAACAGGTGAGCTGGGCAATCAGCTGCAGGCCAGGACCAAGGCCAAGACCAAGACTGGGCCAGCCCTGACTCCACGCCTTAGTGGGACTGGCTTTGGACAAGACAGTTCCCTCCCTTCCCTAACAGTCTCACCCCAAAGTGTGATGACCAATCATGCTGGTTTGCCTAGGACCTTCCCAGTCTCAGAACTGCAAGTCCTGTCCCCAGAAAACCCCAATGGTCAGTTCACCCTACAAGGAGCCTGAAACCCCGTGTCCACCCAGCCCTCCCTCCCCCTCCTAGCTCCAGTGTGGTGTCACCCGCCGAGAGCAGGGGGCGCCTGCCATTGAATTTCAAGAGCCCTCGAAATAACTAATTTACCGAAACCTTTGAGGGGGCCCAGGCGTGCCTGAGTCCAGGAAGAAGGCCCAAAGTCCCCAGCAGCCAGCAGAGAATCAGCATCTTTTCATACCCAGGGGGCCAAATTCAGCAGTCCCCTCCCTCTGTCTTTTTCCCCTCTCCAGATCTAATGACAATCCAAAGAGTTCCTGATAGGGTTTGTTTTTTTTTTTTTTCCTGATAGGGTTTTAAAAGATGCTCTTCATTCACCGTCCACCAAGCATGAAAATCTAGCTCGTTTGTCTCCATTCTTCACCCTAAAGGCCTGGCCGGCTTCAGGCCTGCAGCCTCAAACTTGTCACTCACTTTTCACTTTCTTTTGTTGGATTCGCCTTTATTTCATTCTTCTGTCTCCTCTGGGCACCCTCCTCACCCCCCTCCTCACTTCACCCCTCTCCTTCCCCTCCGCCCTCCCCCAGAACGCCCCAGTTCCTCTGTCCACACACAAAAAGGAACAGATCAGTCTGTGAATTTCTTCACAGTCCCCATGTCCCCTGACCCCACCCCAGCCTCTTCTCATTGCTTTTAAAGAGTGGGAGGAAAAAGTCAGCAGCAGCTAAAAAAGGACTCAGGTCTAGGAACAGAACTGCCTATTGCTCTGGCTGGAAATGGCCTCAGGGAGCCCTGAGGCTTCACAGCTGCGGAAAATGAAGCCCTGGAAGGGGAAGAGACTGGCCCAAGGTCACATGCAGAGTTAGTGGCAGATCAGGGTCCAGAGCTGAGTGTTCCAGCTTTGCAGCCTAGACTCGCCATGCAGAATTAAGGCTACCCCTCCATGTCAAAGGTACTGAGTTTACTTTTTTCTTTTATGACTCAGCTTTCTGATGAGGAGAGGGTCATAGCTCTAAAGCAGGCGCCATGTCCAGTTCATCCCAGTGTCCCTTGGATGCTTAGCACACAGTAGACATTCAGTGATGATGCTTTTAATGAAACTGACCTGAAGGAATGCAGGAGCCAGGCTGCTCCCTACTGTCTGGACCTCTTATCAGTCACCTTCTGGGCTGCAGTTTTTTTGCCAGGCCCAGGATGTTCCCTGGACCCAGGGAGAGGGGAGAGTACTTAAGAAGGGGTTATATGTTTAGCAGTCAGACCCCTTCCAGCCCTTCTGGAGCAATCAACACTGGGGGAAAGGAGAGGGGTGTACCTGCCCTTCTCCAGGGGCAGGACAAATAGGTCAGAATCATCAGAGCCTCAGACAGGGAGAGCAGTAGAATGGGCATCGCACCAGGGCAATATGAAACAGGAGAGAGTGAAAGAGAAGGAGGAGGGGAAAGAGAAGCAGGCGGGCTGACAGGGCTCTGGCTCCATCAGCCTTCAGGGTGTCACGTGCGCGCCAGGCCCTGGGCGAGCTGTGGGAAAAGACACGGGCCTCAGCGGGAGGGCCTGGTCAGGGCACAGGCACACTCCCAGTGCAAGGCTTCTCCTCTCGGACCTGGCCACACCTCTTCCTCAAGGTTCCACCCCGGTGAATGGCACCACCACGAGCACCCACCTCCCACACTAGAAACCTGGGTGCCCAGCCTCCCCCCGACCCTGTGGACTCTGCCATGTCCATGAAGCCGCCCCATCTCTCCTCAGCTCTGGACTGCACTGCTGCGCGGCCACACACAGGTCCCTGCCTGGAGCCCTCCCGTCCCCTCTCCCTCTGGTCCAGCCCACAGCCCACCTTCTCGGCTTCTCACTGTAGCTCCTGTCATTCTCCCCGCACAGGAGACGCGGGCTGCCCATCTCTCTTCCGCAGTGTCAACAGCATGGCTTAGGAGTCAGGCTCCCTGGCTTGCATGATAGACCTGCCACCTACAGCTTGGTGACCATAGGCAACCTCTTTAAGCCTTGATGTCATTTGTGAAATAGGAATAATTGTAATTCTTCTCTCATAGGATCTACAGTAAAATACAATATCCAACAAGTACGCACTATATACAATATAATAATATACAAAAGTAGGAGACTGTATGAGACCATCAGTGAAGGTTAGCTATGGCAACTGTCATGATTACTGTCCTTTGGTATTTTAAAATTTTTATCATGTTCATATATTACATCAATTATTTTAAAAATTGACCCATCCTTTCTTGCTGACAGAATTATCAAATGCCTGAAAATGGTCAAACTTCTTGGCCTTGTTATTCCGCCTACAGAAATCATCAGAAACTGCATAAAAAATTATCAACAAAGGTATTTATAATACCATCTTTTAGAATGGCAAAAAGTTAGATATAAATGTTCAACCATAGAGAACAAATTATCTAATTATATATTAGACATTATATTTTAAATATTAGATTATTAGATATGTATCTAAAAGTTGAATAGAAAAGAAATGTTCAATCATAGTGGACAGATTAGATTATTATATATTCTAATATATATAGGGCTTCCCAGGTGGTACAGTAGAATCCACCTATCAATGCAGGAGATGTGGATTTGATCCCTGGGTCAGGAATATCCCCTGGAGGAGAAAATGGCAACCCCCTCCGGTATTAATGCCTGAAAAATCTCTTGGACAGAGGAGCCTGGAGGGCTACCGTCTATGGGGTCACAAAGAGTCAGACACCACCGAGTGACTGAGCATGCACACATACACAATATATATTGGATTGCTATATATATTCAAAGGGGTAACTATATCCCATTAAAAATTATGTTGTAAAATAATGCTTCTTAAAAGGGGAAATATTCATAATATATTGCTAAGTGGGAAAAACTGGAGTTTAAGCAAGATGCCAGGCAAGGCAACTTGCAAATTACTCCACCATAAAATATCTAGAAACCCGTGGCCCGGGGAGTCAGCTATCCAAGCTGAGAAGGGTTATATGCAAAAGCAGAATAAGTGGCCTCCAGGTGAGGAGCCTTTCCTCTTGGCTGTGTGAGCTTTGAGTCTTGTATTTGGTGCCATCAGGGTGATGCCAGAGGGGATGGGGAGTGGGGAGGCCTCATCCAGTGGGGTGGGGCAAAGACCCCACGGCACCAGCTGGGGGCTCTCAGAGGTACAGGCATTGGGATGAACACAAAATTGACGCTGTGGTGAGGTGGTCCAAGTCCCGTCGGGGGAGGAGTCCCACGAGGCCACCTGGAGGTGGTAGAGCTTTGAAGGAGGGAAGAACCTCAGGACAAAGAGGCAATGACAGACAGTGAAATGAGCATGCTTGTGAGCCCAATCACCTGGTCCAAACACCAGTTCAGTCACTCCTAATGGCTGGTAGATGTCCTTCCACATATATATTTATTACACGGGAAAAATGATATTCTACTTTTGTCATACTATGACTTTTGATCTCAGTAAAATATAGATCTACCTTGTTATTTGAATTGTTATGTTAATTACTTCCATTTTCTCATCTATAAAAAAGCTAGTATCTGACTTGCTATATTCTCAGGCTTCAGTCAGTTCAGTTCAGTCCAGTCACTCAGTCGTGTCTGACTCTTTGTGACCCCATGAATCACAGCACGCCAGGCCTCCCTGTCCATCACCAACTCCCAGAGTTTACTCAAAGTCATGTCCATTGAGTCGGTGATGCCATCCAGCCATCTCATCCTGTTGTCCCCTTCTCCTCCTGCCCCCAATCCCTCCCAGCATCAGGGTCTTTTCCAATGAGTCAACTCTTCGCATGAGGTGGCCAAAGTATTGGAGTTTCAGCTTCAGCATCAGTCCTTCCAATGAACACCCACGGCTGATCTCCTTTAGGATGGACTGGTTGGATCTCCTTGCAGTCCAAGGGACTCTCAAGAGTCTTCTCCAACACCACAGTTCAAAAGCATCCATTTTTCAGCGCTCAGCTTTCTTCACAGTCCAACTCACACATCCATACATGACCACTGGTGAAACCATAGCCTTGACTAGACGGACCTTTGTTGGCAAAGTAATGTCTCTGCTTTTTAATATGCTATCTAGGTAGGTCATAACTTTCTTTCCAAGGAGTAAGCATCTTTTAATTTCATGGCTGCAATCACCATCTGCAGTGATTTTGGAGCCCAGAAAAATAAAGTCTGACACTGTTTCCACTGTTTACCCATCTATTTCCCATGAAGTGATGGGACCAGATTGCCATGATCTTAGTTTTCTGAGTGTTGAGCTTTAAGCCAACTTCTCATCTATAAAAAAGCTAGTATCTGACTTGCTACGTTCTCGGGCTTAGAGGAGGTTTAAATGAGAAAACTTGTGGGACTGCAGATGTGCACTGGGGGAGGGGTCTGTGTGTGGGTCATGGCCATCTGCAGATTGGACTTCATTAGCCATCCTGTCTAGGCGATGAAAGCTCCAAGGAACAGCATGGGCCAGGGAAGGTAGGGCAATGGTGGCGGGACAGAGTGGCCTTCCTGATCCCCCATCCATCAGCTCTGACAAACCTGGCCCCCCTGTGAGGGCTCCAGGCTCAGCTGCTGAGCAACGGCAGGTATGGAGCAGGAGCCCCTCCCTGGGCCCTTGGCACCCTCCTCTTAGGTCAACAGACAGAGTGGGCTCTGTCGGCCGGGTTGGGACAAGGAAGATTAATGGAGCAGGTGCGGGCTGGGGCGGGACAATCACCTGGCTACAGGGTGCCTCCTGGAGTCTGACCCAGGCCAAGAACCAAACCTGATGTCACTCAGCCTGGCTCAGACTTGATCAGAGGTGAGCTGGAGCCAGCTACACTGCCCCTGCTGCCTACCCTGTCCCCAATTCCACCTGGCCTCACCTGGCCTTATTCAGTCTCTAATGGAAAAAGCCTGCAGAGAGGCTCCTGGAGCCCAACCTGTGACACTCAGCTTTAAAATAAATGTTTCTCCTGTTTCTTCAATCTCCCAAGTAACTCACTGAAGAAAAGTGTGGATTAGTAAAACATTATAAATCAGCCATTAATCTCACCACCAAGAGATAACTCTGTTAACATTTGGTAGATATTATACCTGTCTTTATCCACACACAGACACCTCACACACACACACAGACACACACACACACACACAGACACATATACGTATATGAAGAGAGATCACTCTATACTTCTTTTCTTATGATCTTCTTTTTACACTTAATACATCATTGGCTCAGTGGTAAAGAATCTGCCTGCCTATGCAGCAGACAAACACAGGAGACTCAGGTTTGATCCTTGGGTTGGAAAGATTCCTTAGAGGAGGAAATGGCAACCCACTCCAGTATTCTTGCTGGGAAATCCCATGGACAGAGGAGCTTAGTGGGCTATAGTCCATTGGGAGGCACAAAGAGTCAGACATGACTTAGCAGCTGAGCTTGACCACATTACGAACATCTTTCGGTGTTAATGAAATATAGATCTACCTCATTATTTTGGGCTTTCCTGGTAGCTCAGCTGGTAAAGAATCTGCCTACATTGCAGGAGACCCCAGTTCAATTCCTGGGTCGGGAAGATCCCCTGGAGAAGGGATAGGCTACCCACTACAGTATTCATGGGCTTCCTTGGTGGCTCAGATGGTAAAGAATCTGCCTGCAATGCTGGAGACCTGGGTTCTATCCCTGGCTTGGGAAGATCCCCTGGAGGAGGGCATGGCAACCCACTTCAGTATTCTTGCCTGGAGAATTCCCATGGACAGAGGAGCCTGGTGGGCTACAGTCCATGGGGTTGAAAAGAGTTGGACACAACTGAGTGACTAAGCGCAGCACACATCTCATCATTTTAATTGCTACATATATTCCAAGTATTCAGGCATAGTATCATAATATGATTTTTAAAGTATTTTTTGATGTAAACCATTTTTAAAACCTTTAGTGAATTTGTTACAATACTTTTTCTATTTTCTGTTTTGTTTTTTTGGCCAGGAGGCATGTAGGCCTTGGCATGTAGGTATGTAGGCATCCCCGACCAGGGATCAAATGCGCACCCCCTGCAGTAGAAGCTGAAGTCTTAACCATTGTACCACCAGGGAAGTTCCTAGCATAATAATATATTTAACCTCAACTCCCTTATTGGACATTTAAGTTCTGTCCAAATTTTGTCCTTTATAAATAACACTAAATGAACATTTTTATACATGTATCTTTTCATTATTCCTTTAGGAAAATATCCTAGAAGTAGAACTTACAAGTCAAAGCATGTGTATTTTTTAAGGCTTTTGATACATACTGCTAAAGGGTTAGACTTGTGTTTATTGGAGTCTGCAGCCTGTCCATCCCACACTTGAGTGAGGGGGAGAGGTAGGATGGGGGTGCCCCGTGGACAGAGGTTGGAAATAAGGCCAACCTAGCGTGGACTCCACCCTCCAGAGGGTTGTCATCCAGGCTTCCACCCAGGAAAGAAGCTGTTGAGTAGGCAGATAAGGAGCTCCATGGGCTTGGGAGGTGAGCGCTGGGAGCAGCATAGAAGTAAGAGTAGAGAGGAGAAAATCTCCAGGGGAGATGAAGCCAGAGAAGGCTTCTCAGAGGGGGTGACATTTCTGCCAGCCTTGAAAGATGAGAAGGATGTGTTTATTCAGCAGGAGTATTCGCCAGGTAGGGGAAAGGGCTGAAGAAGTACACCACATTTTTAGGGGTGGTGAGAGATGGAGGAGGTAGCCAGAGCCCGCCCTCAGCTGTAGCCACAATCCCCCACCATGTTACTTGAGTCTTTGGGAGGACAGAGCCTTGCCCCATGGTCAGACCTGTTGTGAACAGCCAAGGTCACCTCCCACACTTGGCTCTGTCACCTTGAGCAGCTCCCTGAATGACTCTGCCTCTCAGTTTTCCCATCTGCAAATGGGGATGGTAGTTATATCACTCTCATACAATAGCTGTGGGGACTGAGGGAGAGGCAGGGGGCTGGTCTTTGTAAGTTGTGGCTAGTCTGAGAGATTAATTTTTCAATTAAAAAAATTATCAGAGAATAGTTGATTTACAATGCTGTGTCGGTTTCTGCCGTACAGTGAAGTGAATCAGCAACACATAAGCTTATATCCTCTCTTTCTGAGAGTCTTCCTCCCACACAGGTCACTACAGTGGATTGAGTAGAGTTCCTTGTGCTATAGAGTAGGTGCCTATTATCTGTCTTACACATAGTCGTGTGTATATCGGAGAAGGCCGTGGCAACCCACTCCAGTACTCTTGCCTGGAAAATCCCATGGACGGAGGAGCCTGGTAGGCTGCAGTCCATGGGGTCACGAAGAGTCGGACAAGACTGAGCAACGTTACTTTCACTTTTCACTTTCATGCATTGGACTCAGCAGCAGCAGTGTGTATATGTTAAAGATATTAATTTTTTAAATAGAGGTTGCTTTCTAGTTTTCTGTCCTAAAAGCTCTCGTCTCTAGGCTATTCAGTCTGCTTATATGACACAGAGGGGGCTTCCCCCGTGGCTCAGTAGTAAAGAATCCTCCTGTAATGCAGGAGCTGTGGGAGACACGGGTTCAATCCTTGGGTTGGGAAGATCCCCTGGAGGAGGGCATGGCAACCCAGTCCAGTATTCTTGCCTGGAGAATCCCATGGACAGAGGAGCCTGGCAGGCAACAGTCCATGGGGTCACAAAGAGTTGGACATGACTGGAGCGAGTTAGCATGCACACACACACGACACAGAGCCTCAACAGATGAACCGAGAACTCCCAGGAGCAGCTCGCTGAGGCTCAGAGAAGGGAAAGAAAAACGGACAATTATTGAGAGCCTATTAAGCGCTGCTGCTACTGCACATCCACACTCCTGTCATTTATTTTATCTATACAGAATCCCTGAGATGTAGAGTTATTGACTATTATTTGTCCTAGGTGACCGGTGAAGAAACTGAGGCTCAGGGCATTCAGTAACTGACTTTGGTGGGCACAGCTGGTGGGCAGCCAGGATTCAACTCCAGGTCTGTCTGACCTTCCCAGAGCCCTTATTCCCTCCCTGGGCCAGGATGTCACCAGAGCTGAGATTACTTCTCAGCATCACTTATTAATAGGATAGGAGCCCTTTGGATTCTAAGCAGGGTCTGCAGGACCGGGGCTGTGGAGATAGAAGGCAGGGGCTCCTGTAGGCTCTCCACCCCTCCTAACACCACCGCTAGTCTCCTCGGCATGGGGCAGCCAGCTGGTGACCCGACCTTGTGCCTCTGACAATGATTTAACCAGACTGGTGGGGGGCTGGGAGCGATCTATAAAGCTGTCAATGGGGGAAGGGCTTTAACTCCAGCCTCTTGGCTCAGCCACTGGTTGGGGGTGGGAAGAAGAGGACCTAAGGAGAGACCAGGGACCTCTGATTGCACTTGTTTCCTGCATGCATCTCCACCGTAGAACACCAGGACCCACAGAGCCCATGAAGTTCTGTGTCTTCCCCACGCTAAGTCCAGGTTCCAGGAGTGTAACATCGGGCAGTTCTGAAATAATCGTCTCTTCTGTCCCATCTGGGCAGAGTCAAACTGGCCACAGAATATAGTAGAAATCACCCTGGTCTGGGAATCCAGAGACCAGGGTTCACAGCACAGCTTCCCCACCATCTTTGCAGAGTCCCCAGGACAAGTGCTGCCAGGCCAGCAGGCTGCAACATGATGGAGATGGCCAAGTGGGGACTGCAGCCTCCTGGAGAGGCCATGAACCCCTAAAAGAGCCAACTGCCTCTTAAGTCCAGCTTTTGATTGCCATGCGACAACAAAGACTTTTTCAAGAAAAGCTAGAAATTCAAACTTTTATGTGAAATCTTCCCAATGTTAGCAACTACCTAGGGAAAAAAGCATCAAATGAAAAGGAGAATGAGAAAAAAAAGAATGGAACACAGAAGTCTACATGTAGCCTAGGCTGGAGTTTGTCATCTAGACAAAGACACGATAAAGACCAGAGGAGCCACTATTAGATACTGTCTGCTCCATGCTCAGGCATGTCTAACTCTTTGTGGCCCCATGTGACCCACCAGGCTCCTCTGTCCATGGAATATACTGGCAAGAATACTGGAGTGGGTTGCCATTTCCTACTCCAGAGGATCTTCCTGACCCAAGGATCAGACTCCTATCTCCTGTGGCTCCTGCATTGGCAGGCAGGTTCTTTACCACTGAGTCACTTGGGAAGCCCAGCTACTGTCTAGCATAACCCTTCTTGTTTCAGGTGGGGAAACTCAGGCCACACTGGGGAGAGAGTCATAACTTGGTTAAGGTCACATGGTGAGCAGCGGCCCTGCTGGGCAAGGAATCCAGGCCTGCAGCTCCCAGTCTGTGCCACTGTCATAACTGGCCTGGCTGGGAGGACCTGGGGAGGTGTTGGAGACTCTGAGCAGGAACTGAGGGGAGGAAAACTGAGACGCTCCCTCCCTGTAGGCTCACTGAGGCCCCTTCAGTCCTCTCTGAGTCCAGGAGTCCAGAACCAGGCTGCTCCTCGTCACCTTTTCCACCGCCGCTCCCTCCCTATTCCATGTCAACCACATGAGGCAGGTGGGGAACAGATGCAGCACCCTTGATCTGTCAGGGAGCTGACTGATAAACCACTATCTGTGGTGTAGAGCAGAGGACTATCTCAATAAACACTGATTTCTAAACCAGTTAAGGGGCTTCCCCGGTGGTGGTAGTGGTAAAGAGTCCACCTGGAATGCAGGGGCCGCAGGATACTCGGGTTAGATCCCTGCGTTGGGAAGATCCCCTGGAGGGGGGCATGGCAACCCACTCCAGTATTCTTGCTGGGAGAACCCCATGGACAGAGGAGCCTGGGGTTAAGGTCCATAGCATCCCAAAGAGTTGGACATGACTGAAGCAACTTAGCACATACAAACCAATTAAGAAATTAGACCAAGCAAAACAGATAGAGACCAAATATCACATTTACTGCACATGAAGCAAATCCTGAAGAACAAGGCTCATGGCTACAGGTAAGTGGGCATCCTCGTGGAAACCCAGAACTAGTCAGACTCACCGACAAAGTCACAGACAAGTGTGCACCATCACCAGCCTCCCCTACACACTAGGGCACAGCAGAAACATGTGTTCCTACAGGTAGTTTGCATCCAGAGAAAAGGGCTGGGCCACACAAGTCTGACTCACAGTCAGGTAACCCACTTGCTAGTTCCTGGAGCAGAATGAGGGAAGGAGGGGCTTCCCTGGTGATCCCTGGTTAAAAGTCTGTCTGCCAATGCAGGGGACATGGGATGGATCCCTGGTCAGGGAAGGTTCCACGTGCCTTGGGGCAATTAAGCCCTTGAGCCACAACTACCGAAGCTCACTTGCCTAGAGCCCATGCTCTGCAACAAGAGAAGTCCATGCACTGCAGCTAAAGAGTAGCCCTCCCTCACTGCAACTAGAAAAAGCCTGAGCAGCAATGAAGACACAGAATAGTCAAAATTTAATTAATTAATTAATTTTTAAAAAAAAGAATGAGGGAGAGAGAGAGAAGAGAGGCCAGCTGTATTATGCTGATGGGGCTCCCTACACACAGAAAGAAACAAGATTCCATTGTGTCTCAGTTTGGGGCTTAGCTCTATTCTTGTTATTCTCCCAGTGTAGCTCTGTGGTTTGTTATCACACATCAGTCTGCCATCAAATTATACTAGACTGTTTCATGTATAAGAACCTTACAGCCGTACACGTCCATTCTGCCCTTCCATTCTTCATGCCATTGTTGTCATACAATTTCTACATATATTATGAACCTCCAAATATTGCAGTTTTACTTTTACTTTATACAGTCAATTATCTGTTTTACCAGTCAACTATCTTTTTTAAAAATTACTTGTATTTACTCAAATGTTTATCATTTCTTGCTCTCTTCATTCCTTTGTGTAGATCCAAGTTTCTACCTGGTATCATTTTCCTTCTCCTGAAGAATTTCCTATAACATTTCTTATACTGGCAACACATTTTATCATCATTCATTTGTATGAAAAAAAAAAACAATCTTTATTTTGAAAGCTACTTTCCCTGGAAAGAGAATTCTAGATTAATAGGGGTTTTTTTTTGTTCCTTTCAGCACTTCAAAGATGTTGAATTCTCTTCTGATCTGCCCAATTTCTAATGAGAAGTGTGTGAAGCTGTTATCTTTGTTCTTGGGTACATAATGTCTTTTTAAAATTTCTCTGACTGCTTTCAACATTTTGCCTTTATTGCTGGTTTCAGCAATTTGATTATAATGTTCCTTGGTGTTTATCCTGCTTGGGGTTCACTGAGCTTCTTTGGTCTGAGTATTCACAGTTTATCAAATTTGAAAAGATTTTGCCTGTTATTTCTTCAAATGTTTTTGCTCTTTCTACTTCTCTCCTTCTGGAACTACAGTTTCACATGAGTCAGACTATGTGATATTGTCCCATAGGTCACTGAGACTCGATTTTTTTCTCAATGTTTTTTCTCTCTTTGCTTCATTTTGAACAGTTTCTTAGGCTATGTCTTCAAGTATATAAATCTTTCTTCTTCAGTGTCTAAATAAGTGTTCCTTCTGTCCAATGAAATTTTCACTTCAAATATTTTTCATTTCTAGGAATTCATTTGGGGCTTTTACTATTTACTTCCTCATTATGTTCATGTTTTCCTCTAAATCATTTAAACATAATAAGTACATTTGCAAGAATTATTTTAGCATCCTTAAATACTAACTCCATCATCTCTGTCATTTCTCAATACATTTCCATTATTTTTGTTCTAGTTATGGGTAAAATTTTTCTGCTTCTTTGCATTTCTATTCATCTTTGATTGAATGTGACACAATGTAAGTTTGCTTTTGAGCACTGGATTTTGTTGTAATCCTTTAAAGAGGATTGCACTCTGCTCTGGCATGCCATTAAAAGACCAGAATGAACTTTTAGAAGCTTGTTTTTAAGTTTTTTAAAGGTAGGACTAGAGTAGTTTTTCTTCTAGAGGTAGTTTAGTCCTACTATGAAATATGACCCTTCTGGCATCTGTCATCAAATATGTAAGATGCCTCATATATTCAATGATACTGTGAATACTGTGCAGATTTTGGGGGCTTTCTCTACAAAGATCCCTCCTCTCCATTACTCTGCCCTGCAAATCCTCACCACCTCAATTTCCTGAACTCTAGTCTTTGCCTCATCAATTCACAAGATCATCAGTCTCTGTTTAGTTTCCTCATCTGTACAACACAGATCAGAATCACCTTCTGGCACAAGCCAGGGACTTATGGGGCTCATCTCATGTGTTTTCCTTCCCTCAAGGATCATAATCCAGTGCTATCTGTTGTCTATTGTCTAAAAGCTGTTGTATCATATGTTTTATCCAGTGATCTAGGTAAGTCTGTCTCTGTTCCTCCCTCATGGCTGGAAGAAACCTACAAAGAAATATTAGCAGTGAGGAAATGCTCTACCATTAACAGTTCCTGTATAAGAATGAGCAAGAATGAGGACCTGGACCATTTTAGGCTCATGTTGGGCTAAGAGGTATTCTATTTGATTAGCCACCAGGCTGTGTGGTACAATGGAGAGCATCGTGGAGCAGGGATCTCATTCTGCCCCCTCACTATCTGTAGCAGCATTTAAAGTCTTTATCTGTCCCACATCCTTTCCTCCTTCTCCTGGTCACAGTACCCACCTTCCTTTGGAGAACTCCATGTGGTTCTGCTTGGGCTGCCAATCAGGCATGTTGCCCTGCTCTGCAGGAGACAGTGATGGGTATGTGATCTCTGCCCAGCCAGTCAGACCTCTGTATCCTTCTACCTTGGTTACTTATTCAGGGATGTGGACTTGATCCAAGTTGGACCTATCTTTAAGATATTTACATGGATGCTAGGAGTAAAAAGCTTTTTTCTAAAGGCATCACTGTCTGAATAGTGGTAAGCCTTCACTTTTCTGCAGCCACATCCCACTCCTCTCCTCAGTCTAAGAGTAAAGAAGATCAGGGAAAAAGGCCTGAGGACAGGAGCAGAGGGAGTCCTCCAAATGTAAGTGTCATCTCTGCAGTCTGAGAGGCTGGCTCCACCTCTGCACTTTCTGTTTATATGAACCAGTCAATTCCCTTTTTTACTGGTTTGAGTGGGTTTTCTGTCACTTTCAACAACAACAACAAAATCTACCTATTTACCTTCTATTGCTAGATCTTGGTCCAGGTGTCTTCAAAGTGCACTGCATACACTCCAAGGTGGCATAGGATGATCCATCAGAGAGTGGGAAGGAAGTATAAGATCTCCTAATTATAAGCAGGCATTTTCCAGTGCAAAGACCTATATCTGCATGCCAGAATAGCATGTGCAATGGCATGAAGACTAGATTCCATACTCCATGAAGCCAGGACCAGGATCTGCTTCATCCTTATCTTCTCCCACTGTGAGCTCATGGTCTGACTCATAGCTGACACCAAATAAATGGTTGCTGGTCTTATGCTGGTCTTACTACACTAACTATACAGGAGTTCATACAGCATGGTTCTGGGTTCCCCACATAACTTAAAGAGCAACTTTCACAATGTCTGGAGCCCTAGGTGGCATGAACTGTGACTTCCAAATGAAACAGAAGCTCTACAGGGGGAAGAGTGATGGCATGTACATCATAATCCTGGAAAGGACCTGGGAGAAGCTTCTGCTGCTGGCTCATGCCATTGTTGCCATGGAAAACTGATGGCTGACATCAGCGTTACACTCCCCAGGGATACCGGCCACCAGGTTGTACTGAGGTTTGCTGCTGCCACTGGGGCCACGCGTATTGCTGGCTGCTTCACTCCTGGAACCTTCACTATTCAGAACCAGGCAGCTTTCTGGAAGCTGTGACTTTCAGTGGTTATTGATTCCCTAGGCTGACTGCCAGCCTCTCACAGAGGCATCTTACAGTCACCTGCCCACTGTTACCCCGTGTAATGAAGACACTCCCCTGCGCCATGAGGACACTGCCATCATCTGCACCAGCAAGGGAGCTCCCCCAGAGGGTCTGATGTGGTGGATACAGGCTCGGGAAGTTCTGCAGACGCCTGGTACCATCTGCATGCCCATGGGACGCTATGCACAATCTCTTCCTTCCACAGAGGTCCTGAACAGATGGGAGAGGAAGAGCAGGCTGTGTGCCGAGGAGGGATTTCAGGGTGAATGGACTGCTCCAGCTCCTGGACCTGCGGCTGTGTGTGCTTAGTCGCTCAGTCATGTCCAACTCCACGACCCCATGGACTGTAGCCCGCCAGGCTCCTGTGTCCATGGGGATTCTCCAGGCAAGAACACTAGAGTGGGTTGCCATGCCCTCCTCCAGAGGATCTTCCCAACCCAGGGATCGAACCCAGGTCTCCCGCCTTGCAGGTGGATTCTTTACCATTTGATCCACCAGGGAAGCCCATTCTGAAGTCGCAGGTGGGTCTGAAGGCACAGGGCCTTGCCATGACTATTCAGCTTCCAGTGGAAGATAGAGCCCTCAGCCTGTAGCTCAAAATGGGTTTGCAGCTCCCACTGCTCAGGCCACTGAATAGGTAGGAACAACCACTGAGTGGTCTTAAGCTATACTTTCCCAGGCTCTTAAAGAGAAAATAAAACTAAGATTGATTAAAAATAACAGTTTATAAAATAAACAAATATTTGTTGGATAAACAAATGAATAGGGAAAAGACAGGAGTGTATAAATATGTGCTTATAGAAGGATTAGAATACATAGGCAAGTGAATTCAGAAGAGTAATAATATGCATCTTGGTGAGGAAGGGGCCCGGGAATCCCTTACCCAGGATTTTTCTATGCTAAAGAAAAAGGAGATTTCTATGCTAAGGGATTCTCTTTGCTGGAGAAAGACTGAACTATGCCACTTGTTACAAGTCTTCTTCAGTAGTCAGTATGAGCTGCTAGAGACTTAGGGAGTGAGGAAGGTGCTGACACAAGAGGAATTTAAGAGGTGGAACTACCTTGGTCACTGAGCAGGATGACAATGGGGTGTGGGAGAAGTTCTGGTCACAAAGGAGGGTGAGAGATATCAAAAGGGAAGTGAATCAGTGAGGACCCGGGAACTTCCACTTTGGGAGCCTGGGACAGAAGATTTCATGGTAAGAAGAAAGTTTGGAGGAAACATGAGTTCAGTTGAGGGTCTCTTGTGTTTTTGAGTTGAGATGTCCAGATGGATGTATCTTATAGATTGTGGGATTTACCAGTGATGGAAATAAATTTGGGAGTCCTCAGGAGAGAGATAAGATCAAAACAATAAGGCTGGTTATAGATGAGAAGGTTAAGGAATGAACTCCAGGTACAGCCAGAGGATGGGACAAACCCTGCAAAATTACAGTACTATAGTCACCTAGAGAACATGTATTTTCTAAATATAAACACACACATCCATACCCACACACACACCTACCCACAAAACCCTGGCAGCAGAGACCCAGGTTGGACTCATTGAAAGATGCACATAGAATGCTCAGATAAGTAGGGAAAGAGTGGAGTCCTGAAAGCAAAGAAGTCTGAATACAAAAAGGAAGGGCTTTCAACACAGTCAAATGCCATAGGAGGTGAAAAATAGGGACTAGAAATGGGCATATGGCAAGGAAATACAGAGTGAACTCTTCTATTTTCTAAACGGTGTTCTTAAGTCAGCCACTAGCCTCAACATCTCCTAGAGTATTGAAATGCCCGACACCATGCAGAGTAACCAATTAGGAAGTGCTTTATCAATTTTGATTATTCTCTTTTCCTTCTCTAAGCTTCTTTGACTGCTTCAGCTGTGCAGATCACCCCATTCTTGAACCTCCCACTCTGCCTCCCTCCCCAGGTATCTCATTGACTGGAGAATCCTTTGAAGACTTGACTCAGACTTGCATTCCCTTGCTAACCTCCTCTCCTGCAGCATCCTGAAAGCAGGGGTGGCCCAAGGAGCAGGAGGGAGCGGGAAGCCGCCAAAGCCCACAGTGGTCCCTGCCGGGTCAGTGGTGAGTGGTGGGGCTTAATCTGAGCCGGCCCCCTAGTGAGCAGTGCTGCTTTCTCAGTTTGCTTTACTTTCCCCAAGCTTTGGAGTGGCTGTGAGAGTGAGGGATGGGAGTTGGTGTTGTCCCACCCTTGGGCCCAAGCTCCCCTGGGACCAAAGCTCCTCCTAAAAGCCTCCATTTGACAGAAGAAACAGGTGATGTCTGTGGTTTGAAAACAGGTGATGTCTCTGGCAGAGGGGTCTCTGTAATCCCAAGTACCGCCTCCCCACCCAGCCCAGGTCCCTGAGCCTCAGAAAGCTAATTTTCAGGCATCTGGGCCAGAGAGTTCAATTCCCTAGGGTAGTGAGAGTGGGGCCAGGAAGGAGCCACAAAGGGGCAAGCTGTGTGGCCTCGAGGCAGGCCAGCCTTTCAAGGCTGATTTGCTCTGGCTGGGCTGGAGGAAGCAAATGATAATTTCCTCCCAAAGGGGATCTGCGGCCCTTCCTGCCAAGTCCAAAGAGGAAAGCAGGAGAGTGGACTTTCTTGTTGCCTTGGGACCACCATCATCTTCCCCCTCCCCTAGGCCACTCACACTTTCAGGGACCCCAGTGGCCACCCCACAAAGCACAGAAAGCAGGTCTGTCCAGTAGTACAGTAGACTGCCACGTTGCCCCTAATCCCCACTAAGCAGTTGGGCAACCAAGGTTAAGGGCACCCAGACTGGTGTTGCCACGCCCGCCACTCTGGGGCCAGGGCTGGGAGGGCCTAGAGGAGAAGTGTTCCTTTTCAGTTCTCTTAATCCTCCTGGGTTAGAACTAGGAGAAATCAGTGTTTGTTGCAAACACTTGCTAACACCCCTCCCCTTTCCACTCCCACCCCACCCACTCCTCGATTATCTCAGCTTCCAGCCCCAAAGCCCTCAGTCACCCCAATACCTAGTTGAGGTTTAAAACATTGGTTATTGAATCATCTTTCATTTTAGAATTATCTTCTACTTTTCATATTTGCATTTAGGATAGAAACTTTTCTTTTTAAATCTAAACTTAAATAATACACTCTAAATAAATTTAAAGATAAAAGATTAATAGTTTAGCAGGATGTGGCGATGTGTGCATGAATTCCTGATGATTCAAGTCTGGGAAATCCCAGTCTGAGAGGGGTTCAGAGAGGCTGGGGCTTGCCTGGGGGGAGTTGCACCACCCTTGTGTCACCAAGGAAGGAGGTCCGTCGGCCCAAAGCTTCCAGGGACCTGGAGCTTCCCTGGCCTACCCTCTGGCCTAATGGAATGAATTAAAACCCCCAGTTCCACCTCTCCAGCCTTCAAGCCTATCTCCCATGCCCCCTAGGGCTTTGTTTCTCCTGGCTTGGGTGGGAGCCTACACAGACACAGACACACACACACACACACACACACCACACACACATGCACACACCCTCTCCCTTCCCTTCCCCTCCCTTTTTCTCTAAGCTGTGAGGCCCCTTGGGAGCTCCTTTGTAAGGTAATTGGATTTCTCCCCTTGTTAGTTTGCAATGAAAATGTCATCTATTCTGGGCCACCGCCAGGGAGGGGCACGCTCCCATTCAGCGAGCTGGCCCGGAGCTGTGAAGCTATTCAGGCCTCCCAGCCTCCAGCCGGGCAGCTGCGGTTCCCTGACAATGCACTCCTTCGCCTCTGCCCCACCTTCACGCCTAGCTCGGAAGTGGCCTTGACAGGGCCAGGGCTGGGGGGCTGGATTCTGAGGCTCCAA
The DNA here is from genome assembly GCF_910594005.1 of Cervus elaphus. NCBI lineage: Eukaryota > Metazoa > Chordata > Mammalia > Artiodactyla > Cervidae > Cervus > Cervus elaphus. Next base: position 25,578,941 of record NC_057829.1, on the reverse strand, counting down.
GATCACCACCACCCATCCCACAAGTAGGCACTGGCGGAATGTGATGTTAAGAGTACTCCCCATATTTTAAGGTGGCGGAGGGAAGTTCTAATAATACAAGTTCTAAGGCATTCAGTTCAGTCGCTCAGTCGTGTCCGACTCTTTGCGACCCCATGAACCGCAGCACGCCAGGCCTCCCTGTCCGTCATCAGCTCCCGGCGTTTACTCAAACTCAAGTCCATCGAGTCGGTGATGCCATCCAGCCATCTCATCTTCTGTCATCCCCTTCTCCTCCTGCCTCCAATCCCTCCCAGTATCAGGGTTTTCTCCAATGAGCCAACTCTTTGCATGAGGTGGCCAAGGTATTTAGGGCCCTTATAAAGCAGACCCTGGGTTGGGAAGACCCCCTGGAGGAGGAAATGGCAACCCATTCCAGTATTCTTGCCTGGAGAATCACATGGACAGAGGACCCTGACAGGCTATGGTCCACAGGGTCACAAAGAGTTGGACATGACTGAGCGACTAAGCAAGCAAGCAGGCAAAGCAGACTGAGAGAGACTGCGAAGGGCAGATGCTGACACACCAGGATGGAGACTTTGGCCTTCCCGAGATCACTGTAAGTGGTGGAGTCAATCAAACCGGAAGCCATGGTGGAGACTTGGAGCTACCCAACATCAGCTGGAACCACAGACAAGCACAAACTGCTTATCCTCAGAGTTCTCTAGCTAGAAAGATGAGATGGGGGAAATGGATCACAATGTACTCAGATATCTGGGTGAGTACTTCGGGGGGACCATGTGGGCAAAGTGAAAAAAGTACTGGATGCTGTTACTCACTCCCTTCACTGGGAATCTCTCCCTCTTCCTTTTTCTTCTGCTTCCTCAGGCTAGTTGGCCTCAAGTGTCTCACCGTGGCTCATTTTTCTTTCCCTCCCACTGGCACACTCCTCCTGGCGGGTTCATCTGTTGCTGAGGCCTTAACTCTCAGGGTGACCATTCCCTTCAGAAGTGGAGCCCCTTTCCTGCCAGCTGCCCGTGGAGCCTCTTTAGTGGCATCATCTGCGTCACCATAAAGATGATGACGATTGACACGGCTGAGTGCTTCCTGTGGGCCCTCTGCGTGGGCACTTGCCTCCATGGAATCTCCCACTCCTGTGACTGAGGTAGTGTCACTTCTCCCTGGGGCAGAGACGAGTTACAGGACCTGCCCAAGGTCACCAGAGCTGGTAAGTGGGGGAGTCGGGATTCACACCCAGCCAGTCTGTCTGCACAGCCTGGGGCCAAAACCACTCTCCAACTCCGAAACAGGCCTTCTGCTCCTCTCTTAGCCCTCTGCCTATCAGAAGGGCCACTGCTCACCCCCTCAGGAAAGCCGGGGTCATGGGAGTCATTCTCACTCCCCCCACCACCTCCTCCTCTTGCCCACATCCAGCCATCACCAACCCTGTCAAGCCCCTTGTCAGACTCTTTCCAGTCATTCTTGTTACGGACTGAATGTTCATGAGATGGTGAAGGACAGGGAAGCCTGGTGTACTATAGTCCATGGGGTCGAAAAGAGTCAGACACGACTTAGCAACGGAACAATAGCAACAAGAAAGTCCAGTAATTTTCTTATAGTATATTTTGGTACAGTTCATTCCGGGTTGATACCCTCAGATACATAGTGTGCTCTTTTCTTCACACATAGCTTCTAATCTTTATCTCAAGAATGTTTTCTTAAGTAATAATTTTAAGTATTCTGTACTCTTATTTTGGTTTTCTTCTTCAGGGATATGTTGGATCTTCTTTTTCCATTTTGATATCTGTCATTTTTGTTTCTCTTAATACTCTGTCTGTTGTGTTTATTCACTATGTTCCTTCTGTTTTATTCTTAATTTATGAAGTGATGTTTTTCCTTTTATTTCTAATTCTTTCCTGGAGTTCTGCCATCACATTTCAGATTTTTCTAATACTAATTTTAAGTTAACCTTTCATGTTTTATATCAATTTCTTAATGCATTTTTTTAAACCACTTTGAGATAAGAGGCTACAGTTGTATACTTTTTGGTGTAGGTTTTTCTTTCTGCTATGCTTTTGTTGAGGTAGCAGCAGTATTCAGATCCTTGTTCTCTTTTCTTTTTTCTTATAATATATTCGAGCAAGATTTGACCTCAATATTTTTATTGTTTATTTTTATGTAAACTTAGTTTTCCTGAACCTTATGAAGAAGGAATGGTTCAGAATGTTTTTTTATTACTACATAAATCTCTATTTTGTTGTTTTTATATAGTGTTAAAAATATAGTGTGTTGATTACTGAGATTTCCCAGTTCTGTCTCCCTTGCCCCATTTTTACTTGGATCAAGTCTTTACTTCATCTATATTATTCCTGTCCTGAACAATTTTTATTCCACTCCAAGCCTTTAGTGATAGTCTTTGCATTCCTGTGTTAGAGTTGTTATTAGGGATCACTATATATCAATAGTAGGAATTTATCAGTAGTATTTTTGGCTGTTATTGACCAAATTGTGTGATCTTTGTCTTTTAAATTATTCTTCACTTAATGTTGATAAATTTCCTAATTTTAAATTTTGTATACTCATAATTCTTGCATCTATATTCTTAAGTGCAATTGGTCTCTAGTTATTTGGTTCATATTCATCAAGTTTTGTTATTAAGATCATGCTTGCCTATAAAGTGGATTGGAGGCGTTTTCAATCTTTTAAAATAACCTGGAATAAATCTGAGTAACAATGGTTCAGTGTTTAAAAATTTAGTTAGAACTCAACATTTCTTCCACCTGGCCTACACTAAGCCACATTTCTCAGACTCTCTTACTGTTAGGGTACCAAGAGACTAAATTTGTGCTAATGGAATGGGGCAAAAGCAGACCCCTTCCAGTTCTGGGGCAGAAAAATCTCCAGGTTTCTATACTCCTTGCACTATCTTCTTTTGCAATGATCCCAGTAGCTATCCATTAAAGATGGTGGGGATGATGGATAGAAGAAACAGGGATTCCTGAATTACCATTGGGAAACAGCCAAACAACCAGGAACACCTGGTGTCTATGTGAGTAAAAGACAAACTTCTGTTGTGTTAAGCCCTAAGATTAAAGGAGGGAAGGTGAGCTAGTAATGCCTTATTAATACTAAAATCAACGTTAAGTCATCTAGACCTGATGCACTTGTAAGTCGTAGTTTTTTTTAACAGTTTTATTGAGATCTAATTCATTAGCATGTGAGTCATCCATTTAAAGTACATGATTCAGTGGGTTTTAGTATATTTACAGATGTGCAACCATGATCACAGTAACTTTAAAACATTTTGACACCTCAGAAAGAAACCCCGTACTCTTCAGCTATCACCCCTAACTCAAGTACCACTTATTCTTGGCAACCCCTTAACTACTTTCTGTCTCTGTAGATTTTCCTATTCTAGACATTCCATATTAATCAAACCACATAATTGTATGATCTTCTGGGGCTGGCTTCTTTCATCTAACATAATGTTTTAAAAGTTTATCCATGTTGCAGCATGTATCAGAATTTATTACTTTTTATGGCTAAACAGCATTCTGTTATATGGATATAATATGTTTTATCTATTCATCTATCAATGGACATTTGGGTTATTTCTACCTGTTGGCTATTATGAACAATGCTGCCATAAAAATTTTCATATATAAGTTATTGTGTTTCATTTCTCTTGGGTATATACCTAGGAGTAGAATTACAGGGTCATATGGTAACTCTGGGTTTCCCAGGTGGCACTAGTGGTAAAGAATCCACCTGTCAAGGCAGGAGACGTAAGAGACATGGGTTCAGTCCCTGGTTGGGAAGATCCCTGGAGAAGGAAATGGCAATCCACTCCAGTATTCTTACCTGGGAAATCCCATGGACAGAGGAGCCTCGTGGGCTACAGTCCTTGGGGTCACAAAGAGTCGGATACAACTGAAGCGACTTAGTACACAGACACACAGCAGTGAATCAGGGTTCCAATTTCTCCATATCCTCACCAACACTTGTTTTTAATATTATCTGACTTCTTGATTCTAGCCATCCTAGTGGGTATGAAGGTGGCCTCTCATTGCAGTTTGATTCGTACTTCCCTGATGACTAATGACATCGAGCATCTTTTCATATGCTTACTGGTTATTTACATACCTTCCTTGGAGAAATGTCTGTTCAGAATCTGCCGTTTTTAAATTGTGTTATTTGTCTTTTATTACTGAGTTGTACTAAGTCACAGACTTTCTGTAGTTCTTATTGTTTAGTTGCTAAGTTGTATCTGACTCTGCGGCCCCAAGGACTGCAGCATGCCAGGCTCCCCATCCTTCACTATCTCCGGGAGTTTGTTCAGATCCAGGTCCATTGAGTCAGTGATGTTATCTAACCATCTCATCCTCTGCCATCCCCTTCTTCTTTTGTCTTAAATCTTTTCCAGCATCAGAGTCTTTTCCAATGAATCAACTCTGCATCAGGTGGCCAAAGTATTGGAATTTCAGTTTCCAATGAATAACCAGGACAATTTCCTTTAAGAATGACTAGTTTGATATCCTTGCAATCCAAGGGACTCTCAAGAGTCTTATCCAGCACAATTCGAAAGCATCAATTCTTCGATGCTCAGCCTTCTTTATGGTCCAACTCTCACAACTGTACATGCGTACTGCAAAAACCATAGTTTTGGCTACACAGACCTCTGTCAGCAAAGTGATGTCTCTGCTTTTTAATACACTGTCTAGGTTTGTCATAGCTTTCCTTCCAAGCAGTGTCTTTTAATTTCATAGACTTTTAATCACACTTTAATCTTGCATATTGTTATGGATCTAGCCAAGTTTTCTTTTCTTTTTGAATGAGTATTGGTAATTTATACTCTTCTGAAAAATCATTAATTTCTCTTGTTCTTTAGATGTATTGCTATTCAGTTCAGTTCAGTCGCTCAGTCGTGTCTGACTCTTTGCATCCCCATGAGTTGCAGCATGCCAGGCTTCCCTGTTCGTCACCAACTCTCAGAGCTTACTCAAACTCATGTCCATTGAGCTGGTGATGCCATCCAACCATCTTATCCTCTGTCATCCCTTTCTCCTCCTGCCTTCAATCTTTCCCAGCATCAGAGTCTTTTCCAATGAGTCGATTCTTCACGTCAGGTGGCCAAAGTATTGGAGTTTCAGCTTCAGCATCAGTCCTCCCAATGAATATTCAGGACTGATTTCCCTTAGGATAAACTGGTGGGCTCTCCTTGCAGTCCAAGGGACTCTCAAGAGTCTTCTCCAACACCACAGTTCAAAAGCATCAATTCTTCAGTGCTCAGCTTTCTTTATGGTCCAACTCTCACATCTATACATGACTACTGGAAAAACCATAGCTTTGACTAGATGGACCTTTATTGGTAAAGTAATGTCTCTGCTTTTTAATATGCTGTCTAGGTTGGTCATAACTTTTCTTCTAAGGAGTAAGCATCTTTTAATTTCATAGTTGCAGTCACCATCTGCAGTGATTTTGGAGCCCCCAAAAATAAAGTTTGTCACTGTTTCCATTGTTTCCCCATATATTTGCCATGAAGTGATGGGACCAGATGCCATGACCTTAGTTTTCTGAATGTTCAGTTTTAAGCCAACTTTTTCACTCTCCTCTTTCACTTTCATCAAGAGGCTCTTTAGTTATTCTTCACTTTCTGCCATAAGGGTGGTGTCATCTGCATACCTGAGATTATTGATATTTCTCCTGCAATCTTGATTCCAGCTTGTGCTTCATCCAGTCCAGCATTTTTCATGATGTACTCTGCATATAAGTTAAATAAGCAGGATGACAATATACAGCCTTGACATACTCCTTTTCCTATTTGAAATCAGTCTGTTGTTCCATGTCCAGTTCTAACTGTTGCTTCCTGACCTGCATACAGATTTCTCAAGAGGCAGGTCAGGTGGCCTGGTATTTCCATCTCTTGAAGAATTTTCCACAGTTGGTTGTGATCCACACAGTCAAAGGCTTTGGCATAGTCAATAAAGCAGAAGTAGATGTTTTTCTGGAACTCTCTCACTATGGTTGCATATCATATTCATTTATAATTCTTTTCATCTCTTTCATATTTGTGGTTGTATCATATCTCTTGTTCTTAATATTGTACATTTCAACTTCTTCTCGTCTATTCTCCCAATCTTAGTCAGGCTTGTCAGAGGTCAACTCTTTTATAAAAGTTAAAATTGGTTTTTGTTAATATTTTTATAATTTTTTCTATGTATTTATTTTAACTTTTTACTTTTTAAAAATTCCCTATGCTGTCCTTTCTATCTTATTTCCTTTATTGTTCCCTATCTTAATTCAACGGTAAGTGAACCAAGAACTTCCTGGATTTAGAAAAGGCAGAGGTCTTGTTTTTGTATCCATTCAGCCAATCTTTGTCTTTTGGTTGGGGCATTCAACCCATTTACATTTAAGGTAATTACCACCTCAAAACAAGAGACACATACAGACTAAAAGTGAAGGGCTGGAAAAAAATATTTCACGCAAACGGAGACCAAAAGAAAGTAGAAAAGACAGAGGAACCAGAGATCAAATTGCCAACAAAATATGTTTGCTCTTGTGAAGAGTTTTAAATGTATCTGGTAAGTTTTATATAATTTGTTCCCCTTGTATTAATAATTTTAAATTTCAGTTTGATTTACTCTTTGAGGAGTTAGTTTTAAAGTATTTATTATTTTTTTAATTAGTTACACTTTTTTTAAAGTAATCTTTTCACCATTCAGCTATCATTCCAATAAATTAAGGTAAGTGAATATGGCCTAAAGAAACCTCTACTTTTTGAAACTTACTAAGGTTGTTTTTTGATAAAGTGAACAATAAACTTTTGTGAGTGTTTAATAAAGTTTTATATAAGACAAAATAATGTGAGATGCATATATATGTACATATAAGATGCATTTACACATATAAGATACATCTATATATGATCTTATTATTATAATTATTCAAATCCTCCACTCCCTTGCCTTTTTCTGTTTACTGAATTGTCAGATTCTAAAAGCTTTCTGTTTAGATCACCAACATGATTGTGAGGGGTTTTTTTTTTTAGTTCTTTATTTTTTAAGTTTTGTTTGTTATTTTAGAAGTTTTTGCTGCTGTAAAATCTGGCAAAAGTTTATGACTATTTTATGTTCTTCATAAGGAAGAAGTTTTTCTTTTAGAAATGGGTATTGGACTTGATCTATTGACACAATAGAACTAAATCTCCTAGTACTAAATCATCAAATAAGTCACCCTGATTTTGTTAATTTGTGGATAACTTTTATTTTCTGCTTATATTCTTAGAGATTTTTTTTTATGTCTTGTACTTAAAACATCCACCAGGCTGTGGATTTCCTTCTTAAATTTTTGCCTAGTACAGAGTAAATTCTGAGTTTGCCCATCAGCCTTGTGCCTTTTCTTTTGAAAATTTAAAAAGTACTGAAAAGTGACCCCACGTAGCCTATACAACCTTGAAAAAGAACAATGTTGAAGGACTCACACTTCTTGACTTCAAAGCTTACTACAAAGCTACCATAATCAAAACAGTGTAGTACTAGCAGAAGGACAGATGTACAACCCAAGCAAATAAAGTAGAGAACCTGGTAAAACCCTGTCACATATGGTCAATAGATTTTCCATAAGGCTGCAAGACTATTCAGTAAGGAAAGGACAATCTTTCAACTGTATACTTTGGGAAAATTGGATATCTACATGCAAAAGAATATCCTCCACACCATACACAAAAATGAACTCAAAATAGTTTAAACACCTAGATATAAAACATGACATCACAAAACTCCTAGAAGAGAACACAGGCAAAACATTCTCAGATATAATTCTTAGCAATATTTTCTTAGATCAGTCTCCCAAGGCAAAAGAAATAAAAGCAAAAATAAACAAGTGGGACCTGAAGTGAAGTTGCTCAGTTGTGTCCAACTCTCTGTGACCCCATTGACTGTAGCCCACCAGGCTCCTTGGTCCATGGGATTTTCCAGGCAAGAATACTGGAGTGGGCTGCCATTTCATTCTCCAGGGGATCTTCCCGACCCAGGGATCGAACCCAGGTCTCCTGCATTGCAGACAGACGCTTTACCGTCTGGGCCACACAGGAAGGACCTAATCAAACTTAAAAGCTTTTGCACAGCTTAGTAAGCCAGCAACAAAAAGAAAAGACAACCTAGAGAATGGCAGAAAGTATTTGCAAACAATGCAACCAACAAGGGGTTAATATCCAAAATATATGTACAATTCATACAACTCCATGTCAACAAAACACAAACAATTCAATCAAAAATGGGCAGAAGATATAAACAGACATTTCTTCAAAGATATACAGATAGCCAACAAGCACATGAAAAGATGCTCAACGTTGACATTGAAGAAAGTGTTAATCACTCTGTCGTGTCCGGCTCTTTGTGACCCCATGGACTGTAGCCCACCAGGCTGCTCTGTCCATGGAATTCTCCAGGCAAGAATACTGGAGTGGGTTGCCATACCCTTCTCCAAGGGATCTTCTGGACCCAGGGATCAAACCCAGGTCTCCTGCATTGCAGGCAGATTCTTTATGCTCTGAGCCACCAGGGAAGTCCAGATCAAGTATACTTCAACTGAAAAAAAAAAAAAACGACCAACCAGAAAAATACAGACAGCTACTGAGAATAACATAAATTTTCATCTATGGATATGCCAAATGGACAAATACTCACATTTGAACATTTTTCTTTCGAACTTTAAAGAAAATAAATAAGATGCACCGAAAAGGTTGAATTCTATTTGGTCCCCCTCAATTTCCTTTGCCCCTTACAGAGTCATGATTTTGACCTATCTCCATCCATTTCTCATTTTTATACTTTTACTTCTTATGTAGATATCCATAAGCAATCTATCACTTTTAAATCGATACAATGACATTGTATTCTATGTGTCATTATGCAGTTAACTTTTCCATTCAACACTGCATTCTTCAGCTCTAATGCATAGAGCTTTGGTTCCTTCATTTAAAGTGCTGTAAAAGAGTCCACTGCAAGGATATACCATCCACTAGGAATTCACTCCCTTTTGGTGAATACTTGAGTGGTTTCCCACTTTTTACTATTACAAACAGCACTTCATGGACATCCTTGTCACCATTCCTAGGGCACCTATGTGAGCGTCTAGGGCTCACCCATGTACCATGGGTGACCCACAGGCGGCTGATATTCTGGTCCCTGAAACCAGGGTCTAGGAGCCTTCTCTCTTTATCCAGAGAACTCATAAGTATTATCACATTCTCTATAAGCACTGGAGAAAGTGAAAGAAGTGCCAGAACTGCGCATTTTTACCTTTATTGTGTCTTTTTCTTTTTTCAATCAAGAGTTTACTTCTTTTATAGATTTTTTGCCTGTTTCCCGTAGTGTGTGCATGCGTGTGTGGTGCGGGGATGGGGGGAAGGCAGAGAATGTCTGTCCCTCAGTGAAGCTTCCGTGGTCCTCATCCTGCATGTTTTCACAGTGCTCTGTCCCTCAGTGAAGCTTCCGTGGTCCTCATCCTGCATATTTTCACAGTGCTCTGTCCTCACCCTTTACCTCTGCCTCCCGGGAACGCCTCTCCATCTGACCCTTTCTACCTCTCATTTGCTTTTTGCACTTTCAGGTCTACTATTTATTGCATCCAGTGCAAATTGTAACTCAGCTCCAGTATTTTTTGTTTACCAGGGTCTCTTCCCATGAATTGCCCTTATTAAATAGAAGCTGTATTCTCTTGTACATTATATAGAGCCCAAGTCCAAATATTCTAATTTTGCCAGTAAAATCCATGGCTGAGGAAGGTTATACTCTTGAGTCACATATTCACTTAACATATTATTGAGCAGAATCTGTGTGGGTCTTATGAGGTGCTAGAGCTACAGTTATTATAAGATGTAAGCCCTGCCTTCTCGTCCTCCTTTCTTTTTGGCTGTATATTTTTTCATAGGCCCACATTTTTCTCCTGGTGACTTCTCCTCTAATGAAGAGTTCTTTCTATGGTCCTTTGTTGAATGCATGGATTGTCCCAGTTCCCACTTAGGACCCCCAGACCCAGGCAGAATCTTCCTCACAGATCTAAGGTGGAAGATGTGGGGTTATGTGGTAACCAGCCAAGCTCTGGCCAATATTCTCCATGGGCTGTTTCCCCTTCTGGGTGTGAGACCCAGTTCTAGTTCTCCAGGCAGCATGGTGCAGGAGCCTGTGGGTGGCTCTTCTTCATGGAGCTGGTTTCTGAGACCCACCCTGGTTGCCAGCAGTGTCCAAATCATTTTGAAGGAATCTCCACTGCTAAAGGCTCCCCAGCATTGCCCATCAGCATCAGAAGGACAGCTAAGGCTAAATCATAAAAACCCCACCCAGGAGGCCCAGCCCCACCAGCTCTTGGCTAATGGTGTCTCAGTCTGGGTCCTTGCTAGAAGCTGCTACAAGATCTGCCTCAAGCCCAGGCTTAGTTTCTTAAATTTATGCAGACATATTTCTATTTGCATGGAGGTCTTCACTGGATATTGGAAGGGAGAAGGGAAGCCATAGCATGTCCACTTTGATAGATAGAGGAAAGGATACAGGAGAAGGAAGAGGGAGGAGGTAGCAAGCCATGACCAGTGACAGGTGACATGAAAGGTCATGCTTACCTCTGGCATAGCCATCCCCTGAGCCACCACACCTGAAAACCTTTAGATGCTCCTCCAGAGAGGAGAGAGAAGCCCTGAGAGGGACAAAGATGTGACCAGCCTGACAACCTGTACAACAGTGCAATGCGCCAAGCCTGGCCCTCTGGGGTTCACATGTGGCGGGGGGGTGGGGGGGTGTCCGCTGACTTCTAGAAGCCCCGCCGAGCACAGGTGCCCCATGCTCCAGGTCACTTATGATCCCTCGACCAACACCCACTCTCTGAGAAGCCACCGCGCATCAGGCACCTGATCTGAGCACTGGGCAGACAGCAGTGCACGATGCAGGCAAGACCCTGCCTGTCGGTGGGAGAGACTGCTGACAGCAAAAAAATCAGGGAAACAGATGGAACATGCGGTGGCCACAGTTAAGCCTGCTGCTTGTGAGTATGCCTGCTCAGGGCCAGGGGCAAGGGCTTGGGGTGGGGCTAGCTGCGGAGCCCTTGCAGAGCAGCAACTTGGCATGCGAGGCCTCCCCTTCACCTGGGCAGGAGCAATTATCATCCTTGCACAGGCAGAAACTGCCCTCCAGAGTCCTGCTGCCTCACGGCCCCTCTCTGGAGTATACGTGCCCGCCAGCCTCCCAAGGCCTCACCTGAGGCCCTTCTGCAGCCGCCTAAAGGCCGAGGCCTCCCTCTGGTGGTCACACGATGCTGGGGGCCGAGGCTGTGCAGGTGGAGCAGGGTCGCAGGACTTCACCTGGGGTCCCGGTTAAGCTGGGCGAGGAGGCGGCACTGGACCAACAGGTGATCCCAAGAGGATGCGGGCAGAGCGCTTCAAATCCTGCTTCTTCCCTCTATTACCACTAACTGACCTCAGCCCGTTTTCCTCACCTGCAAAATGAGAATAAAGAGCCTGCCTCCCTGCTGCAACGACTAAAGAGGATGAAGACTGGAGTGTACTCAGCACAGTGCACACCCCACCCATACGCACACACACATAGTGACCAAAGGACCGTCAATAATACAAACCTCTTGTTAGTATCCAGCCCCCGTTTCTCAGTTAACTATTATTTATTGAGAGTCCCTTGGACAGCAAGGAGATCAAACCAGTCAGTCGTAAAGCAAATCAACTCTGAATATTCATTGGAAGACTGATGCTGATGCTGAAGCTGCAATACTTTGGCCACCTGATGCACAGAGCCAACTCTGGAAAAGACCCTGATGCTGGGAAAGATTGAGGGCTGGAGGAGAAGGGGGCGACAGAGGATGAGATGGTTGCATGGCATCACCGACTCCATGGACATGAGTTTGAGCAAGCTCCAGGAGACAGTGAGGGACTGGGAAGCCTGCAGTGATGCAGTCCATGGGGTCGCAGAGTCGGACACGACTGAGCAACTGAACAACAACAACTATACGCAGATACCAGTATTTTAGACTCGCTCACCTTTAGGCCGCTTCTGGAGGTAGGGACTGAAAGGCACACTCCAGCAACGCCACAGCGCCGGCGCGGCTGTCCGGGGTGTGGAGCCAGAGCAGGGGTTTGCGTGCTGGGCTCCCAGGGGCGGGCCTGCAGCGCCACCTAGTGGCAATATGCGGCCTGCCAGGAGACGTGCTTTCTGCCTTCCTGGGCGCTCAGGATTGCAAATTAGTCTCTCTCCGAGGGCTCAGACTGTGGGAAACCAGGACCTGGGCACCAGAGCCATCAACCCCTTATTACTGCGCAGGTCCCAGGCTCCAGCGGGTGGTAGGCAGGGCAGGGGGCATGGAAGGAGCCAGGTTCTGGGGGTGCTGGTGAAGGCACTTTGTATACAATTTACTAGCCTGGCCTCAGTTTTCTCCGTCTGCAGAATAGGTAACCATAAAAATAAGTCTTTCCAGACACATGGCATCTGGTCCCATCACTTCATGGCAAATAGATGGGGAAACAATGGAAACAGTGACAGACTTTATTTTCTTGGGCTCCAAAATCACTGCAGATGGTAACAGCAGCCATGAAATTAAAAAGACACTTTGCTCCGTGGAAGAAAAGCTATGACCAACATAGACGGCATGTTAAAAAGCAGAGACACTACTTTGGCAACAAAGGTCCATCTAGTCAAAGCTATGATTTTTCCAGTAGTCATGTATGGATGTGAGAGTTGGGACTATAAAGAAAGCTGAGCGCCAAAAAACTGATGCTTTGAATTGTGGTGTTGGAGAAGACTCTTGAGAGTACCTTGGACTGCAAGGAGACCCAACCAGTCCATCCTAAATGAAATTAGTCCTGAATATTCATTGGAAGGACTGATGCTGAAGCTGAAACTCCAACACTTTGGTCGCCTGATGTGAAGAACTGACTCATTGGAAAAGCCCCTGATGCTGGGAAAGATTGAAGGCAAGAGGAGAGGGGTATGACAGAGGATGAGATGCTTGGATGGCATCACTGACTCTACGGACTTTAGTTTGAGTAAGCTTTGGGAGTTGGTGATGGACAGGGAAGCCTGGCGTGCTGCAGTCATGGGGTCGCAAAGAGTCAGACACGACTGAGTGATTGAACTGAACTGACCACACAGAATTGAAGTGAGACACTAAGAAAATGGGGAGAGGGAATATGGAAGGGTTGAGAGCTGGATCTTTCCGGTGAGTCCAGGGACCTGCTGATGGCAGCAAGGGTCAGGGATGAGGCCAGAATGGTAGGTAGGGTTTCCGATGCCAGGCTCACACGTGTTTTCAAATCCTGGCAGTGCCACTCACTAGATGGGGAACCCTAGACATGTTCCTCAACCCTTCTGACCCCAATCCCCCTTTCCATAGCGTGGTTATTATACACCTTTATTACAGGTGAAGAGATGAGCACAGACTGGTGAATAACAAACATGAAAAAGAGGCAGTTGTTACTTAACTGACACTGCGTAGAGGGAAGTCACCCAAAGAAGGAGTCATTTTCTCAAAGATGGGGGGTGGGGGAAGGAAGGATAAATTAGGAGGTTGGGATTAACATACACACACTATTATATATAAAACATTTAATCAACAAGGACCTATTGTATAGCACAGGAAACTCTACCCAATAATTTTTGTAATAAACTGTAAAGGGAAAGGATCTGAAAAACAATATATTTATATTGTACTATATTATCAGATATATATGTGTAACTGTGCTGTATGCCTGAAACTAACACAATATTGTAAACCAACTGTGCTTCAGTTTATACACATACAGACAGAAAAGGAAATGCAAAATAAGCCCACGATGATTTACCATCTCACATCCATGAGAATGACCAAAATTTAAAAGACTGGCCATACCAAATACTGGCAAGGAGGTAGAGGAACTGTGACTCTACACTGTGGTGGGGATATAAAATCAAGCAATCACTTTGGACAATATTTTGGCAGTTTCCTATAAACCTACACATACACTTACCATATGATCTAGCTATTCCCCTTTGAGATATTTACCCAAGGGAAATGAAAATATATATGTATATGAAGACAGGTACATGAATGGTTATAGCAGCTTTTATTTGTATTAACAACAGACAAAAACTGGAAACAATACCAATGTCCATCAGTAGATGAATGGATAAGCTATGGCATATCCACACAAAGAAATACTACTCAGCAATATAAAGGAATGGACTACCGATTTATGCCACAAAATGGATAAAACTCAAAATAATTATGCTGAGCAAAAATAAAAGCAGACAAAAAGAAGAGTCTGTGCTGTATGAATCCATTATATAAAGTTTTTGAAAATATAAAATAGTTTATAAAGACAGAAAGTTGATGCAAAGTCGCCTGGAGATGGGACAGGAGGTGGTAAGGAGGGCTATAAGGAAAGTATCACCAAGGGCAAGAGGAGATTTTTCAGCATGACAGGTTTGTTCATTATCTTGATTGTGGTGATGGTTTCATTAGTGATATATTTGTCACTTGAAACATGTGTGGTTTATTTTAGGTTGAATATACCTCAATACACTGTTAAAAATAAGTTTGGAGAATATTGTATTTGCAATTTTTATACAAACCAAATCTTCCTTAATGCATTTTATTGTTTTTTCTTATAAATATATTACAACAACAAAGTCAAAAATCAAAGCCTACAAATCTCCCCCAGCTTCACGGATATTGCAGGCTGCATTAAGATCGTCATTTTGTCTGTGTGCCATGGTGAAGGAAAAGGACTCATTCTGAAGGTCATTTTTCAATTCTTGTGTGATGAGAGGTCAGGATGATGTTACTGCTTTGGAAGCATGAAGGATGCAAATCAGGGGCACCCCAACCACAGGACTGAAAAAGTCCTCTCTGCGGCTTCTGTCTGCTTTCTGGAGACGTGAGTGGCTGAGGTTTGGAAGAAAAAGAAGAGCTAAGTGTCCACAGCAGCTCAGCCACCTGTGGGCACCAATCTGTGATCCCTGATCCACAGAAGCAACAGTGGGAGCTGGGGGTGTTGGTGAGCAGTGGTGAAAAGAGGGAGGATGAGGTAACCAGAAGTTTACAAGTACCAGGGTAACGTGACTTTGGATAAGCAGACTCTGTGCTGTCCCAACCTCCCCAGTGCCTCTGCCATCTTGCTGTCCCCGAGGCAGCTGCCACCCCCTCTGAGCACAAAGAGAATCCTCGGAGAACAGCCACGAGGCCTCCAACCACAGAGTTTGGCCTGGTCTTGTGTGCACTGGTCAAAATGGGGACCAGGCAGAGACTGCAGCAGTGTCTGCGATCACCACCCCCTGGAGACAGCTGTAGTAGCAACTGTCACTGGTTTCTCATGCCTGGTACCACGTGTCCACACGAGGCAATGCAGGCAGTGGAACAGGGCAGCTGAGTGCAAGGGAGATTCCACCCAGGCTTACGTCACAGCTTTGACACTTACCAGCGTGTGCCTTGGGCAAGTTACTTAACCACAACATGCCTCAGTTTCTCCATCAATAAAATGGAGATAACAAGAATTACCACATATAGCTGTAAGGGTGAAAGGAGTTGGTATCTGTGTTTAGACAAGTTTCTGAGACAGAGTGTGCTCACTGATGTGCTTGTTATTATTCTATCCTTTTAAAAAAACAGCCCTCTTCTGCCCTTTCCCACGTCAGACAATGCAGGCTTGTACATATGGCCACTATGTAAGTGCTGGGTGTGATGGGCAGTTCCCTTAACACTCTTAAACTGATTTCTTCAGGTTTGGGGCTCATGCTGTTTATTTCTATTGCTCTGGCTACTAAGAACCTCAGAGGAAATCTAGAACCCAGGTCTTGGGGCAGGAAGGCTTGGGCGGACGGATCCATGAAGGTCCTGCCGTCTCCAGCAGGGGGCGACCAGCACCCACCACCCTTTGCTAATGATGTGCAATGTCCAGCCCCACCCCAGGCCCTGGGAACAATGGGCTGTTTACAGCAGGAGAATCATTTTAGTTCCATAGCCCAGTGGCCACAGGCGGATTTGTGGGCACTGCTCCCTCCTGGACTCCTGACTTTCCTAGTTCCAATCTGTTCCACTTCCTGGAAGTGGAGACTCATGCCACGGTGGCCTGGCCTCAGTTTCCCAGTCTGTAAAACTGGTTGTCATCACTGCCTCTTTCCCTGAGGTCCCACAGTGAATTCTTAGCAGGAATGACAGGCAGGAGAGGCTCCATGCCCTGCCCACAAGCACAGCTGGGAAAAGCCATTTTCTGAAGCAGCAACACCAAAGGATGGGGGAAGTGTTTCCAAGCAGGGAGCAGGGGGCCTGGGTGATCCTCCCTCCTCCCAGCCTCAGTGTCTCCTACTGTCCCAAATCTTGGCCCCAGGATGGCCCCCCTTCAATCTTTGCACCAATGAGGGACTTCCAAGCCCAACCTGAGGTTTTCTTCACCCACCCTTGACCCAAACAGCACAAATGAAAAACCAGAAGAAAAAAAAAAAATCACATCTTTATTGTCTGATTAATGAACTGGCTTGGAGAGGGGAGACTGTAAGGGGGTGGGGAACATCCAGCTTTGATTAGTCGGAAAGTCCTATTAACTGTGTACAAAATGAATGTTACAAAAATCATGTAAAAAAACAGGTCAGCAAAGCAGCAGCCCTGGGGAGGGCTCAAGGCACCTGGGAGGCTGAGAAACAGGCCCACCTAGGCCTCAGGGGTGAGGCTGAAGGACAGGGGCCCGGGGACTGCACCCCTCCCCTCCTTCACCACGGGCACGTGTTTCTCCTCGCTCCCCGGTTACAAGTCAGTACAAAACTGCCTTCAAGGGCCCAAACCCCAAGGCCAAGGCACTACCAGAAATGAAGTGGGCCTGAAGCCCAGCACTGAGCTCCCCCTTCCCAGAGGCCAGAGCCTGGAGAAGGGGCGCCCGGTTCCCCACGTCCAGCAGGGTGGGCAGGCAGAGTCCCGCAGCTGGGGAGTGGCTCTGCCTCGCGACACGCAGCAGTCTGGGAGCCCTGAGCAGACACAGCCGGGGCTTTGGTCAGTGCTGAGAATGGAGAAGGAGCCACAGGCCTGTCCGGCCCCCCGCCCGCCCCCCGACGCGGCCTCAGCAGAGCCATCCTGTCGCAGTCCTTCTGGAGCTGATGCCCAGGCCGCGGCCCTAAATGGGGTAACACATGCAGCACCCTGTGCCTGCCGCCTCCACACCGGGCTTGACGCCGGGCCCCAGGAGCCCATCGGTGACAGAGTGCTCCGTGATGATGTCCTCCACCCGGGTGATGTACAGGAATGTCAGCAGTACTCCCAGGAACTGAGGAGAAGGCGCGGGGTGGGTGTCACTCACTGTCTGGCCATTCGCCCTCTTTCCAGCCCCCCGGCCCTCACCATCTGAGCCCAGCGTACCCAAGCCCTCTTCACCCTAGCTTTGTCCCTGCTCTGCACTCTGTAATCGCCAAGCCACGCACCATCCCGGCCCGCAGCCTGCCCAGCCCACCCCTGCTCCCCTCCCCGGTGGAGGGGGGACCAGCCCACCTGGGGGAGCAGGATGCCCAGCAGGAGGCCCGCCATGATGGTGTAGTTGTCCGTGAACCAGATGAGCACAGCGTTGGTGCAGCCCCGCACGTAGATGATGTTATGCACGCTCAGGCGCTGCGGGGAGGAGCCTGGCTGAGCAGCGGCCTGGCAGCCCCAGTCCCAACTCTTGCCGCTCATCACAGGCCCAGGCAAATCCCTCAGCCTCTCCGGGCCTCAGTTTCTCATATGCAACCTGAGAAGTTGACTCTAAACCACAGGGTCTCAACAGAAAGTGAAAGTCGCTCAGTCGTGTCCGACTCTTTGCGACCCACCCTGTCCATGGGGTTCTCCAGGCCACAATACTGGAGTGAGTAGCTGTCCCCTTTTCCAAGGGATCTTCCCAACCCAGGGATCGAACCCAGGTCTCCCGCATTGTGGGCTAATTCTTTACCAGCTGAGCTACCAGGGAAGCCTTTCAATAGGCAGTACTGTTCCCTAGAGAGCCTGCTGACATTGTGGTGGCCCTTACGCTTCTCACAGAGATGGGGCGGGGGCTGAAGGACTCCAGAGCTCAGGGCACTCCTTCTCGAGGGACAGCCACCCAGACTACCTGCCTCTTAGATGTCCCCCAGGCATCTGGATGGGTGATAGCTCATCCATAATTATCTGAGCCCAAAGCCTAACTCCAGGGACATAAAAACCAGTGTTCTCTGCTTGGCTTTACTATACATTGAATTCTACAGAAATAGGTAAACTAAGGAATAATTATATTCGATTTTGTTCAGAACTTTATCAAGAATTGTTCACCATTTTAGAACCATGTCCATGGCAAAAAAAATATGCCCATGCTATGCAAGTTGCCCACACAACACCCCTCCTAGGTAACAGAAGCCCCTGGCAGTGCAAACACCTGATCAACTTTGTTGTCTTCTGCTGTTTCTATCTAGGACCTAAGCGTGTACATGTTGAAATACAGTATATGGTTATAAATCATTTTATCTTATTTCTCCCTTTATCTCAAATCAGGGGCTTCCCTCATAGCTCAGTTGGTAAAGAATCCACCTGCAGTGCAGGAGACCCCAGTTCCATTCCTAGGTTGGGAAGATACACTAGAGAAGGGATAGGCTGCCCACTCCAGTATTTGTGGGCTTCCCTTGTGGCTCAGCCAGTAAAGAATCTGCCTGCAATGCGGGAGACCTGGGTTCGATCCCTGGGTTGGGAAGATCCCCTGGAGAAGGGAAAGGCTACCCACTTCCGTATTCTGGCCCAGAGAATTTCATGGACTGTATAGTGCATGGGGTCACAAAGAGTCGGAAAAGACTGAGCGACTTTCACTTTCACTTATCTCAAATCATTATGCCACTTGTTTTGGAATTAGGTGTATAGGTAGTAGGTAGGTTATATTACCTGTGAGTGTCATTTTGGAACAACAAATAACAATAGGGCATTGTGTATGCTAAGTCACCTCAGTGGTGCCTGACTCTGTGATCCCATGGACTGTAGCTCGCCAGGCTCCTCTGTCCATGGGATTCTCCAGGCAGGAATACTGGAGTGGGTTGCCATGCCCTCCTCCAGAGGATCTTCCTGACTCAGGGATCGAACTCGCATCTCTTACATCTCCTGAATTGGCAGGTGAGTTATTTATCACTAGTGCCACCTGGGAAGCCCAAATAGGGCATTACCAAGTGTTTATTATAAAAACTAGCCCTTGGGTCCCATGTTTGGAGAACCACTGCTGGTCTGTGGTTCAGCATCTCAGATATTTGTCAGAGTCACCCACTGGCCCCACCCCAAGAGTGCAGGTTTTTAACAAGCTCCTTGGGGCTGCTGTTGCTGCTGGTCTGGGAACCTCACTTTGAGAACCAATGGTCAGAGGCCATCTCAAGTCCTCATTATTTTTAGCTCCCTTCTCAGCACAACCCCATCTTCTCTCCAAGTCCAGGAGAAATGCCCAGGAAGCTGACCCAGGAGGCACCAGCCAAAGACTGTCTTCCGCCAGGGACTTCTGTGTCCCAGGCTGAGGGAGCCAGTGTGTATCTGCAAACTGGCAGCTCCAAGGGCAGAGGCAGGCTGGTGAACGCAGCTGGGCATGGGGACACACGGGGGCACTGACAAGGGCATGGTGGCCTCACACATTAGCTGCTCAATCAACTCTGGCAGCCCGCTTCTCCCAACCTGGGGGATTCCTGGCTCCCCAACTCCTTCTATGTCTGCTGCTGCTGCTGCTAAGTCGCTTCAGTCGTGTCCAACTCTGTGCGACCCCATAGACGGCAGCCCACCAGGCTCCCCCATCCCTGGGATTCTCCAGGCAAGAATACTGGATTGGGTTGCCATTTCCTTCTCCAATGCATGAAAGTGAAAAGTGAAAGTGAAGTCGCTCAGTCATGCCCGACTCTTAGCGACCCCATGGACTGCAGCCCACCAGGCTCCTCCGACCATGGGATTTCCCAGGCAAGAGTACCGGAGTGGGCTGCCTTCTGTGTCTAGATAGGGGCAAAAAACGTGGGCAGTCCCTGGCTCCTGTTCACAGCCAGGAATGTTGGGAGATCTCAACAGCCAGGAGCCTCATCCCTGGAAGCCCCTCTGATCACCCTGGGGATGGAACAGGAAGAGCAGCCTTTCTGGGGAAAAGAGATTTCAAAGATATTACCTCCTTGTCGATAGTTTTGTAGCCACACATGGTGTTGACAACTTCTGTCTGAAACAGAAATGTGTATTAGCTAACACTTAAATGGTGATTACTGCAGAAGACACTTATTTAGCAACCCCCCCACGCCCCCATTTTACAGATGAAAAAACTGAGGCATAGAGAGTTGCACCATCCAGTATGAATGGAGCTGAGATTCCCATCCCAGCTGCCTGGTTCAAGTCTGCATCTTCTTCTGGATCCAAGAAATGCCCAGAGAAAAAAGGTGGGAAGACCAGTTCTGTGGCTCTTGGGTGGGAGACCCACTGCTCCACCAGTGGCAGCCTAGGAGCCCAGAGGAAAGGGCACAGCCCCAGACTCTTCTGTTGCATTGCCAGAGCCTCACTTTGCTGAGATGGTCATGTGCTGAGGTCAGGACTGGGCTGCTCCCAGTCTGTTGGCTCTTGTGAAAGAAAATCCCAGACCACAGCCAGGCCCCTGGCTAGCTGGGGTTTACCTGAGGGCAAGGCCAGGCCTCTGACCACACTTCCTGGCCCCTGCAGACTGCCACCCGCCAGTAGGGCTGCTCAACCTCCTGCCCGGGAAGAGAGCTGCCTTCAGGAGCTTCCAGCTGCTGACTAATCTGGGCACAGTGGAAGTTGTGGTTGGCCCTGGGCTCATCAAATCTCTTCCCAGCTAACCTAGGTCACAGGGCTGGCAGGGGCCCTTCTCATCACAGCCTGAGCCCTTGTGGAGTCTCCTCTGCTTTCCAGAAGGTGAGAGAGAGCTCAGTGTCCCACCCGTCCACATCTAAATGACAGCTACTGTGGGATCAGAGTGCCACAGGAGCCAGCAGGGATGGAGGAGCGCTGGGTGGCCGGTGTGGGCTCTGGCATCACGTCACCCGGTCCAGGCCCTGCTCTGCCACCTCGGAGCTCTGTGACCAACCTGAGGTGTGGCGCTGAGGGGCAGGCACATGGAGGCACTCAATAAGGATTTGTTGAATGAATGAATGAATGGGTTCCCTGGACTCTTCAATAAAGCAGTCATAATCTCTGAATGTACCCCATGGGGATGTTTTGAATATAAAGTGAGATATATACATAAAATGATTGTCCAAGGGCAGGGCACGCTGGCTGGACTGACCTTGAACCCAGACCCTGGAAGGCAAGGAGGGCTGTTACTCTTTCTAAAAGCATGGGTTGAACCTCAGACATCATCTAGATCAGTCTAAATGTTAAGGTTTGATGTGTGGGCAAAATAACCTCCTTCAGTCTAGGCTGTCCCCCAGGAACCCTCAGACTCCAAAACACCCAGGATCCACCTCACGTCAGTCAGCATCAGTGGCCCCTCCAGGCCATGAACATGACCCCAGGGGAGAAGGTCCAGCCTGGGTAGTAGATGTATGAGGGCACGATGGGATCAGGTGCTTCCTGCCTTATTTGTTCACTCATTCAATCATTACTGAACAGATATTGAGCATCAGTTATGTACCATTCTCTGTTCTAGGTGTTGGGAATACAAAAGAACAAAATAAGATCCTTGCCTTCATGGAACTTTTATTCTAGGAAGGGAGATAGGCAATGAACATAATAAATAAGTAAACTGTATAATACATAAAAGGTGACAAGAATAACTTTACCCTTCATTGTGCTGCTTCCAGACCTGGAGGCAGAACCACAGCTCCTGCCCTTGGGGAACAGACATGCTATGGCAGAGGCCTCCCTTACACCTGGAGCCAAAAAACTCTTCTCTATGCCCCAGAGGTGGAGGGAAACTGACGTAGATATGTAGGCAAACATTATTCTGGGCATTTTTAAAAATGAAATTAACATTAAAATCAGTAGGCCGAGTAAAGCAGATCGCCCTCCCTAATGTGGGTGGGCCTCATCCAATCAGTTGAAGGCCTTAATAGAACAAAAAGGCTACCCTTCCCCCAAGTAAGGAAAAATTCTTCCTGTCTGATTTCAAACATGAACTGAAACATGAGCTCTTCCTGGGCCCTGAGGCTGCCAGCCTCAAACAGGAACTACATCATCAGCTCTCCTGGTTCTTAGGCCTGTGGACTCAGGCTGGAAGTAAACCATTGGCTTTCCTGGGGCTCTTGCTTGTTGACTAACTCTGCAGATCTTGGGACTTGCCTGTCTCCATAATTCTGTGAATCAATTTCTTATAATAAATCTCTTTACACACACACACACACACATCCTATTGATTCTGTTTTTCTGCTAAACAACTCAGCAAGTCCCTTCCTGGGTGAAACACTAAACTCATGTAATGCCTGCTGAATGTGGAGGTATGAAGGTCTGCCCATCTCACCCCAATATGGGACAACTCTGCAGGATCATCCCAGGACATGCCCGTGAATTCGGCTGAGGACCCCACTGAGACTGCATCATTGCTCAACCTCTCCCTCTGCCCAGCCCAGCTTCTATCCCCTCCCTTACAGGTGTCAATTCTGAGCACACCTCCTACTGAGCTTCCTGCTCACTAACCAGCATCTCAGAGCCCACTTTCCAGACAGCCTTGGCTGAGACACTGGGATCACTGCACTAGCCCCTAACCAGACTGCCCATGTCACCTCTGCCACCACAGCAGACAGGGTGGTGCTGGTGAAGCCTAAGGAAGATCTGCTACTCGTCCACTAAAGCCCTGTCACTTGACTTCTTGTCACTCAAGGGAACCAAAGGGTACCCATGACCTCTGACTTCATCTACAACTATCCTCCCCCAAGCTCACTCTGCTCCAGCCACACTGGAGCTGGTCTCTGTGCTGTTGCTTAAATTCACAAGGGCAGGTCCCACCTCAGGGCCTTTGCACTTGCTCTTCTCTCTGCCAGGAATTCCCATCCCCAGAGAGCATGGCTTACTCCCTCACTTCTTTCAGGGTTTTACTGAGAACCAACCTTCTCAGTATCTAAAATGCAACCAACCCTCCATGCCCCTGCTTTATTTTTCTCCTTAGAATTTATCATCTCTTAGAATATTATCTCTTTTACTTATTTATTTTGCTTATTAGTTTTCTCCACTAGAAAGAATGTCAGCTCCATGTGGGCAGAGAGTTCTCTGTGTGTTTCCTGTATCCTTAGAACATAGAACTGCATCTGGCTGGTCCTCAGTAAATACCTGTTGAATGAATGAATGAATGAACGAATGCACGTTGGGCTTTCACATCGCAACTTGGACATTTCAGGTGCCACTGCCTTGGATGACGAAGTTCAGGGTCACCCCGTCCCCCTCCTCAGGCCTCTCTGAAAACCCTGGGCTCCTCCTCAGCACTCCCCCTGCACAAAGAGCTACCCTAAAATGGCAGCTCCAACTTCCAAACAAACCTGCCCTCCTGGCCCAGCCTTTTTAGGGCTCATGCACTTGGCCCTGGCTCCCTGAGTCATGGGTGAGGCCCCCACCCCCACCAGCAGCTGCTCAGTTTACAGAATCCAACAGTGGGCACAGAGTGGTGGAGACGTCAGAAGAGAAATTTTCCATGACTCTTCAAGGCATGAGTAATTGCAAAACTCCCCGCCTCATTCCAAGCCAGAAACCAGGCAGCTTTTGGACACATTAGTCAAACACAGGACTGACCAAGCCTCTCATTTATTAGCAGTGACGGCTCGGGGCAGCCTCCCAAGTGGCCAAGCGGGTAACAGAGCTCAGAGGACCCCTCCGGGGAGAGGCAGAGGCTGGCATTTACATCACCAAGCCGCTTCCAAGCGCCTCATTGCTGATGGTCACCAGGACATCAAGCCCAAAGTCCACCAGCAACGTTCAAAGTGCAGGACCTGCCCTGGCCCCCAGCTATGGCTGCCAAGCCGGCCACCCTGCTCAGCCCCCCGGCCTGGACTCTCTCCCACTCTTCGCCTGGCGTGCACAGTAGTCCAGGGCTCGGCTCTGACAACAACTGCCTGAATTTCATCCTAGCTCTATCAACCTTGAGTCAAGAACCTCACCTTTTGGTGCCTCAGTTTTCTCATCTGTATAGTGGGTAAAACAACCATACCTACCTCACAGGGTTGTTGAAAGGACTTAATGAGTTAAAACAACTAAAGAACCTACAACAGGCCACCACGTGGTAAGTGCTCAATAGATATCAACAACCGTTACTAATAAGACAAGTCTTCCCCATCCCCTACCCCAGATTCACCCCATTCAGTAGCCCTTGAGGCTCAGGAAGCCTCGGCAAGGACCACCACCTCCTGCCTACCCCTCTACCCAGCCCCACCACCCCTGTCCTGAAAGGTGACAGAAGCGTTTGACCAGCCAGGAGGCCCCAGGAGCAGTGGGTACCGTGTTTCTGAAGCAGCAGGTGTAGGGCACCCCACAGGCCAGGGGTCCAGGGGCACTGCAGTCGTGGTACTGGTTTTTGCTCCAATCTCGGTAGTCTTCCCCGCCACAACACTTAAACTGAGGGAGGAAGCAAGTGGGGAAGAGAGCTGCTGTCACCACCAATGCCCCCGGGGCAGACAGCAGAGAGGGGCCCAGCCAGGGGATGACGTGATTTATGATGCGGATCACCCAGGTAGGGAGCATGATGGGGAGCCTGTGATGCATCGGTACAGGTCAGAGCTCAACAAAAGCAGAAGAGTGGCCCAGGAGGCAGTGAGCACCCCGTCACTGGGGAGGCATGCAAGCCAAGGCTGGGTAGCCTTTTGGTGGGATAGTGGGTGGTCCTTGCCAACCGGACTCCATCTTCACATCCCCAGTGCAGGTGCTCCCATCCCAGGACCTGGCCTTTAAAGCCCCAGAGACTAGGATTCTAGGGGAGCCCCTCAATCCAGGGGCCCCTGAACCACGCTGACCTCCTCACCACCCGCTCTGCCTGTCCCACCCTTAGCAAAGGGGCACACACACACACACACCCTGGCTGGGGCTCAGGACTGAAATGATGGCACAGCTGGAGTCATCTTCCCCTTGGCCGAGCTCCGCCCTGCATGGCCCCCCGTACAGATGCCAGTGCCCGGGGGAAGCAGTTACTCCCCTGGGCTCTGCTGTGTGCTGGGCATTGGTCTGTGTGCCCGAAAACCAAAGGGGAGGGAGAGCGCCCCAGCCCTGAGGGAGATGGAGAGGAAGCATCACGTGAAAAGGGCATGAGGTAGAGCTGGGTACCAGGGATACGGCAAGCGGGGAAAGGAGGCAGGAGGTCGGGAAAGGCCTGAGGAGATCTCATTTAATCGGAAATATGAACAACAGGGAAAAAACAGTCAAGACACGCCAAGACCCCACACGGAGATGAGTTCATTGTATCGATATTTCAGCAGCAGGCGTACCTGGAGCAGAGTGAGCAAGAGCAGATGGGTTGAGGTCAGACCATGAAAGCTTTGTCAGCCAGAATAAGCAGGGAACAGGGATAGTATCCTTAGTGACAGGAAGTTACTGAAGGGTTTAACCAAGGGAGTGATATGGTCAGAGGTTCTAGTAGAAACAAAGTAGATGCCCTTCCAGAGTCTCAATAGAGCCTTTCAGGCTATCAGTCTAGGGGACCAGGAAGTGCCTCTGTGGGGTGCAATGCAAAGAGCATTTACTTTGCCATCCAACAGGCCAGCGTTCAAATCCTCATACCACCACTCCATGCTGTGTGACTCTGGGCAAGTCAATCAGCCTCTCTGGGCGTCAGAGGCTCAACTATAAAGCAGGAAGAGCAATGCCAGCCTTGCACAGCTGAGCTGAGAAGGACAAAGATAAGCCAAGCGGGAAGCACTCCGCACAGGACCTGGCCCCAAGCAGGTGCCCAGTGTGCATGAGTCATCCCGTCATTCCACCCTGGGAGAAATGAAATTCACAAGCCAGCCGAAGGTTGGTTCCAATAAAAACATCTCGCCCCACCCGATGGCCAGAGCTGGCAGGCGCATCCCTGGCAGAGAACGGCCTCCCAGAGGCTGCACCTGTTATGACTACAGAGAAGGCCTGAGCCAAGGGAGTGGCCACTACGGATGGCCCCGGGTGCAGGGAGATGTTGGTCCCCCAATGAGGGCTATCACGGGGATCAGGTCAGCTGACGCCCCCAAGGTCATGTCCCAAGAGGCGCTGCCAGGGCTGAGGAGGCCCTCAGCTCTAAAACTCCACTCATCCTCACCTAGGACAGACAGACAATGATCACCCCAGCTGACGCTGACTGAGTCTCACCACATGCCTGGCCCTGCTCTAACCACCTCTGAAATAAATCCAGGCAAATCTCACAGCGACACTAAGCAGAAGGGACCATCAGTATCCCGCTGGGGCAGGAGTGGAACCTGAGGCTCAGGACTAAGTGAGATGGGTGTGTAGAAGCCCCCGAGGGCAGCAGCAGGCACTGCTATTTCTGTTACACCCGCAGACTTGGGTGGACCGTGGGAAGGAGGGATGACAATCATCACATTCAAAGAAGTGCCATCGGAGAAAAGGAGAAGACTTGCTCTGTTCCCCAGTGCAGGGGGAAATGGAACCCGGGAAGAGCTCTCTCCCCATCAGGGCTGTCCTTGATTTGGCAAGGGGGTGAGCTCCCTGTCCCTGAAGGGGCTCAGCAGAGGGAACTTTGAACTGGGTGGCTTGGAGGTCGCTCCCACCTCAAACAAGATTCTTTGCCCACTGAAGAGGGGCACCCTGAGACTCTGCCACGTGGTTTGTAGCTCCCTCTGACCTTGTTCTTTTTTTTTTTCCAGAAGGGGAGGGTTTGTGTAACTGGAAAGGAATAGGCAGGGCAAGTATATTCTGGGCCAGGCATGCCCTGGCATCCCCACCCTTGGTGGCTGTCCATGGCCCACCCTCAGCTCCCAGCTTGGCCAGCCACGTGGGGATGGATAAGCCACCTGACCCCTCACCCCCACCCTCTTGAGCAGGGTCCCAAGTTGGGGGGGCGGGCGGCAAGAGCAGAGCAAAGGACGTGGGAGGCCCAAGCACCTGACTCACCTCCTTCTGAACAAAATCCATGATGTTTTTGAAGTCCAGATCATCATAGTAGTTCTCAATTCCTCTTCGAATATTGTCATTCAGAAAGTCGATGGTCTATGTAGACAGAGAAATTATAAAGGAGGAAGAGCACACAACTCTAGGGTCCAACCCAAGATCTCCCAGAAGTCAGGATTGAACCAGAGAGTCCACCTGCCCAGGTAGCCTCCCCGCCACGACCTGCAGAACACCTCCATTCCCCCCACGACCTCCCTGCACAAGCACCCTCTCCATGTCCCCAGTGCCCATCAGAGGCAGGAATGACGCACTCCCTTCCTTTACAGATCAGACAACCCAGGCCCCAAGAGGGTGAGGCCCTGCCTGGGGGACACCGTTCCGAAGGAACCAGGCCAGGGCTGGGGCTTGGCTGCCCAGGTGCTCCTTCTACTGCTAAAGACAGGCCTGCACTGGAACCTCCCCTTTGCCCTCCAGCCCCCTCTCCACTCTTCTATCCTATATAAGCTTGTCTTTTACAGATGAGGCCCAGAGCGGGAGACTGACTCTTCCCGGGTCACCGAGCAGGGGTCAGCTCTGGTTGGGGCCCAGCCAGGACTGGAAACCCGGTGTCCTGACTTCCCTCCGGGTGTCTCTCTGTCACTGCAGTGCTCTGGCCCAGACGACAGGGCCCATCTCCCTCTCGGACTGGGACAATCCCCACTGGGAAGGGTGCTGGCAGGCCACCCTCTCCCAGTCACGCTGGGCCTTCGGGATCAACAGCCCGGCTGTTGTGCCGAGATCCAGGAGCACAAAAGGCCCCACAGCGGGAAGGGACGGGGCGGGAGTGTGGGCAGCCCGGCTCCACACTCACAGTGACAATCAGGGCTTTCAGAGCAGATCATCAGAGATTGTGCTGGCACAAAGGGTGTATTCTCAGCTCTGGAGCCAGACGATTCCCGGGGGAGGCGCCCTCAGGGTTCGTGGGGACAAGAGGGTCCTGAGTTCCAGGCCCCACCCTAGGACTGCAGGCCCCACCCTACCCCTCCACTCTCAGCTCCCCACTTGTGAATCAGTCATGCAGGATTCTGTCTTTAAGACACCTTCCAGCTCCAAAGATCAAAGACTAAGCTGCAAGGGGCTGTCAAGCCTCATGGTCAAGAATAGTCTTTGCACCCACACCTGCCTCAGGAACATCATTTAACTTCTGGGCCTCCAGTGGCTCAGACGGTAAAGGATATGCCTGCAATCCAGGAAACCTGGGTTTGAACCCTGGATCAGGAAGATCCCCTGGAGAAGGGAATGGAAACTCACTCCAGTATTCTTGCCTGGAGAATTCCATGGACAGAGGAGCCTGGCAGGCTACAGTTCATAGGGTTCCAAACAGTTGGACCTGACTGAGTGACTGACACTCTTCCTCCCCTACAGGGTGGGAGTGGGGATCCTCTGCCTTGGAGGAATTTGAGACTCAAACAAACTAGAGCAACGAAAGTGCTTAGCACGATGCCAGGCACATAGCAGGTGCTGGTACTGTATGATAGATTTTTCTCTTTTTCCAGGAGGTAGTATCACTTCATACCCATCATGTCATCAGTGGAAAATGGCTAATCCCAAAAGAAATCAAGACCCTAAGTCTTGTCCAAGAGCCACTCCTGATCTGGGACCCCTCCCAAACTCCCTGCAGCCCAAAGAGGTAATGTGACTTGTCTAAGGTCACCCCAATGATCACTGGCAGAGAGATGCTGGAATCAAGAGTCAAAATCGCAGCCTGATACACTTTAAGAAGCCAAGAACCCAAGGCTGAGTTCAGGGCCATCTCCCCAAACTATCTCCAGGATCAGGAAGAGAGGAACAAGGATGTGATAGCCACCTCCGTCCTGACATTCACACACTGCTCAAAGCCAAGGTGACAAAGCAGACTGGCTCAAGGAAACCAGTCTCCGTGGTCAGAAGGAAAACCCTCTGTTGATGATAACCAGCGCTTAGGAGCAGACCTGGGAGATGAGGAGGATCACACCAGCCTCGGGAGGCACCAGGTCAGCCCTCTTCCCCTGTAACAGGCTCTGCCATCACCAGCCGTCCGCCCTGCCCAGGTCTGGCTCTGGATCCTGGGGCAGGGGCTCAGTGGAAGAGCAGTGTGCTGGCCACCCGACCTGGGCAGAGCAGGGACCCGCCTGTTCTCAGGTCCACGCTTCCCAGAGGTCCCCAGGTCCTGCAGCCTCTCCAGTCTTGGGTGCCTGTTCCCTGGGGTGATGATGAAGGGAAAGGCCAGCCAGCTGGGGCATAGTTGGGGTGCCTAAGAAACAGGACACCAGGTGGATCAGTCTGTCCCCCAGGGAGTGAGCTCACAGGATGACATGGCATGCTGTAAGGGGCTCTTGGCAGGGGATGATGTCCAAGGTCAGGGATATGCCAAGGGCCACAGTCATGGCGGGCGAGGTGGCTTCCCTTCAGTCTCAAGGCACTGCAGGCCATCCTGGCCCTCCTATCCCAGCCCACTGGCCACCTCACAGTCCCTCTGCTGGCTCACCCCTCAGCCCTCCCACGGGGTCACACGCAGTTAGGAGCCCGGGTGGGGTGAGGGCAGGAGGCCCAGGGCAGGGAGGAAGACGAGCAGCAGAGCAGATACCCGGCAGCCCCACGGGGAAAAGCTCTCCCCCACTCTACAGCGAGCAGCCCTGACCTCTCTCCCTAGACCGTCTCAGTCTCTGGGTATTTTCCAAAGGCGCGGACTCTGAAAGAGGCCTTCTTTGTGCAAATCAGACCTTCCATCTGGTTAGCTGAGCTGGACCCTGCGGGGGAGGGAGGCCCTACTGGAGGCGTCTCTGGACGGACAGGAAGAAAAGATGGGCCCAGACTTCACGGGCAGCAGCTGCCCCCGTTCCCACCAGGGAGCTCTCTGGCTTGTGCTGGCTCTTACACGTGTGTGCTGCCCTTGGCACCACGTCTGTGTGTGTGTGGTTGCATGCGTCCACACCAGGGAGACGTGTAGAATGTCTGGGTGGTTCCTGCAGGGGTGGGGTTGTATGGTTCATTAATTAACGATAATCAACTGTAAAGTGCATTGCTATGTTCCACAGTGTCCTAAGGGACTGGGGGAGCCACTCAGAGGACATGTCCTGTGGGCGCGCGGTAGGGAAAAGTGAGTTCTGGCTTCCTCTGCTGCCTCAGGGGCCAACGCACCCAGGGCCACCCCCACCCGGCTCTAAACCAGGTCACGCAGTGGGGCAGCTCCAGCGAGGACCTGAAAACCACCTTTCATGAATGGCTGGCGTGGCCTCAGAGGCATGTGGCCCCAGCCAAATCAAACAAAGAGTAAGTAATCATCAAAACCATGGGATTTTCACAGCACATTGTTCAAGCTACCAGACTCGAGCCACTGAGCACTGCCCTTTCTAGGTCTGTCTTTCAATCTAGTTTTAAAGATACCCGAAGCCTCTGCATCACTCCCCTCAGTGGAGGCACTTGGGACAGTTTGTTGATGAATGAGGAAGATAGCTCGGGGATGGCAGATTTCTTCTCAAAGCCTCGAAAATGTTCTCAAATCAACAGTGGTCATGGCTGCACATGTATGAATGAACACTTCAAATGAGTGACCTGTATGGTGTTCATGCTCGGTCGCTCGGTCGTGTCTGACTCTTGGCAACACCATGGACTGTAGCTCACCAGGCTCCTCTGTCCATGGGATTCTCCCAGGAAGAATACTGGAGTGGGTTGCCATTTCCTCCTCCAGGGGATCTTTCCAACCCAGGGATCGAAACCTCATCTCTTGCATCTCCCGCATTGGCAGGTGCATTCTTTACCACTAGTGCCACCTGGGAAAACGGAATTGTATGGTATGTGAATTATGCATCAATAAAGCCTTTTATAAGCCTGAAAAACAAATAAATAAGGCATTGGAGGGGGTGGGGGGCATGGGTGGAAGCTCCCCAGGATGGGAGGCTGAGGAATAGAAAAGGAGGAGTGGAAGAGCCAGCAGCTGGAGCCTCCCACCAGACCTCTGGGGATGGAGCTGCCCTAGTTTCCTGCAGGCTTCCAGCCGGCCTCCATCGATTCATGTCAGCTTCTGGGGCCCACTCTGGGGAGGTCCAGTAGCCGGCAGCTCAGCCAGAACCATCGCCAGCTCAGCTTTCACAATGCAAAGGTGGGTGATCAGCCTCGGACTTCCTTCCTCCTTGAGCACCTAGGCTGAGCCAGCATCCCTGGGCTCCCTTCAGTGTCCCCCAGAAGGTAAAGACATCCTCATTGCCTCCCCTGGGGCCTCTGCTCCAGCCCTGAGATGGGCCCCATCAGACAACCGAGGGTGGAGAGGAACCCAAACAGTGAGAAAGAAAGAGGTGTGAACACTGCAAGGTTCTCAGAAATATCTGCCAGTCCCTTCCTCAGACCTGGCTGGACTGTGTGTTAGCCCCGAGGTTGGGTCCGACTCTTTGAAACCCCGTGAACTCCTCTGTCCATGGGGTTTTCCAGGCAAGAATATTGGAGTGGGTTGCCATTTCCTTTTCCATGAGATCATCTCGACTCAGGGATCGAACCCAGGTCTTCTGCATGGCAAGCAGATGCTTCACCATGAGCCACCACGAGCAGATGACCACTAGGGAAGCCTATCACATCTGGCTGGTAGTCTCAGGGTTAATCCTTATGGTGGGGGAGGGTTATGCTTTGGTTTCCCAGGTGTTTGGAGCCCAGCTTTCACTTCCAAACGGCTGTCCACAGTGGGATGCACCAGCTGCGGGAGTCCGTCTACATCACTAGAACTTTCTCTACTTGCTCCAGGTGGGAAGGATATATATGCTCAGGTACTCAGACAAGCAGCCCATGCCGTCTCCTTTCTCCCGGCCCTGACCTCACGGTCACGCGGAGAGCCAGCTGGTGACAGTGCCAAGATAAACAGGCTGGGTGCTGCCCATTGTTCCTTGGCTGATGTTGGGTGTGACCACGGCACCATCCAATCAAGGCCAGGAAAGAAGTCATTCCCCTACTTGTCCAGGAGGTAGAGGGAAGGAGGCCAGGGATGGATACAGACATACCAGCCACAGCCCAGTGTCTTCTGGGTGTCCCTGCTCAGCCCTGCCTCGCTGGGAACACATGGGCAGGAGCTGCCCACTTCCAACACCCCCAATATTCCTTCAGGGAGGCTCAGAACAAGCTGGGGTGATGTCAGGTCAAGAACAGTGAGACCCGGGGATTTCCCTGGCTGTCCAGTGCTTAAGACTCCATGCTTTCCTGATGCAGGTTTGATCCCTAGTCAGGGAAGTAAGATCCAGGCAAGAATACTGGAGTGGGTTGCCATCTCCTCCTCTAAGGGATCTTCCCAACCCAGGGATCGAACCCAGGTCTCCTGCACTGCAGACAGATTCTTTACCGTCTGAGCCACAGAGAAGCCCAAAGTGAAAGTGTTAGTCACTCAGTTGTGTCCGACTGTGACCCCAAGGCCTGTAGCCTGCCAGGCTCTGCCATCCACGGAATTATCCTGCCAAGAATACTGGAGTGGGTAGCCATTCCTTTCTCCAGGGGATCTTCCCGACCCAGGGATTGAACCTGGGTCTCCTGTATTGCAGGCAGATTCTTTACCAACTGAGCCATCAAGGAAGCCCTGCATGGCCAAAACATAAATTAATTAAAAAAAAATAAAGAGCAGTGAGACCCAGACACCTATGGAAGTCATCCAGGTTCTCCACCCACTGCTGGGTTCAGGGTGCTGCACTTCTCCTGCTTTTAATGCCCGGATCCTTGGGGCCACCAGCTCTGCACCAAGTTCCCCATCACACGGCCACTCCACCCTGCATAAGCAGAGAAGCTGCTTCAATCCAACTCCTGGGTCATGCCAGCAGCAGAAACTGTGCCCAGGGTCAGCAACTGATAGAGAATTTCTGCCTCACACCCGGCAGTTGTTTATCTTTCGCTGCCTGGAGGTGACCATGGTTGTACCTTCCTGAGAGCCCTGTGTGAAGTCATCAGCCTGATGATTTATCTTCGTCTGTCACCACAAGTGGATTCTTAGAGTTAAGAGGTAGCCTGCGGGGCTGGAGACTGAACTTGTTACACTGTGACTCAAAGAAATCTGACTTCCCCTCTTGGGGAAGGAAAACTGGGAACTCACCTGGAACCCGACCTTGACTGTGCCTCACCTCTTTCCCCACCATCAATGGCCAGGCTTCTCCTTTCCTATCCTCACCATTGGCCCATTTCTTGTTTTACGAAATCACATGGCATTACAGTTGGCAGGGACATTATTTTTCTTTATATGGTATTTTTCTTCTTGATTATAAAAAATGAAAAAGAAAATTTTGGAGCTAGGGAAAAAAAATATAAAGGAGGAAATAAAAATCACCCTAGTCCCATCCCTCAGGGAAAATATGAATTAATATGTTAATATTTCTATTTCCTTTCAGATTTTTCCAGGCCTATTTTTTTTTTTTTTTAATTGTGGAGATCTTACTGCACTTACAGGGCTTTTCTTTTTCTTTCTCTCTTTTTCTTTTTTTTAGGCCACACCGTGCAGTATGTGGGATCTTAGTTCTCCGGATTGAACCCATGTCCCCTGCATTGGGAGCACAGAGTCTTAACCATTGGACTGCCAGAGAAGTCCCTACACTCACAGTTTTGTATCTCATTTTTAAGTTTTTGAATTATATATCACTGTCATATGAGAGCACAGCCCATCATAAGCCTCCAAAGAGCTGAGAGCCCTGACGATGAGGGTCCTTCCTGGACTGACATGGTCCCATGAGGGGACACGGTACCCAAGGGGAGGGAACACACTTCACGCTGTGGTGCCCCCGTGTTTGGGGATAATGTAAGCTCTCAGCCCTGACCTCAAGCCTATGGCATCCTCAGCTGTGAGGACTAAAGGTCCCTGGAGGTTTTGCCTTTACTTAGCTCCTCCCTGGAAAGGAGTGGTGTCACGGCCCCTGTTGAGCTACAGGCAAGTAAAATAAATCATCAATCTTTGTGAAAGCACCCTGTAAATGAGAACTGCTATTCACTTAGGAGATTGTTTATTAAACCACTGATGCTGCTGACCGTGGCCTGGACTTGGGCTCTAGTTAATAAAGTACTAACTCATAATTCTGGAAAGCTGTGGGCAGCCAGGAGCCCTGCTGGCTGCACAGAAAGGCATCCCCATGGGCAAATGGAATAAACATCTCTCCCTCCTCAAGGCTGCTGAAAAATGAACCAGTACCCTGGATCTGCCAGCCCAGAGCAGATGGTCTGAAAAGCAGAAAAGAGGAAAAGGGAGGAACAAGTAGCAAAACTGAATTGGGAAGACAACCAATGGATCAAAGCAATCTATGGATTCAGTGCAATCCCCCTGTCAAAATTCAGATGGCATCTTTCAGAGATATAGGAAAAAATGCTCAAATTCATATGGAATCACACCAAACCCCAGTAGCCAAAGCAATCTTGAACAAGAGCAAAGCTGAAGGTATCACACTTCATGATTTCAATGTTACAAAGTTATGGTTTCCAAAACAGTATGGTTTTGACATAAAAATAGAAACATAGATCAATGGAACAGAAAAGGGAGTCTGGAAATAAACCCAACATAAATTCCCAACAAAGATGCCAACTCTCTTTAATAAATAGTGTTGAGAAAACTGGAAATCCACATGCTAAAGAATGAAATTGGATCCTTATCTTATACCATAGACAAAAATCAACTCAAAACGAGTCAAAGACTTAAATGAAAGACCTCAAGTAGTAGAACTAACTCCTAAAGGAAATATAGGAAAAAACTCCTTGACATTGGTCTTGGCAATGATTTCTTGGATCTGACATCAAATATATAGGCAATGTTCCTCACAGCAAAAAAAATAAGTGTGACTATGCCAAACTAAAGCATTTCTGCTAAAAAGTAAACTATGTAAAAAGTAAAAAGGTAAACTATAAAATGGGAGAAAATAATTGTAAACAATATATCTTATTCCAAAATATATATGGAACCCCTACAGTTGCAAAATAGCAAAAAAAAAAAAAAAAAAAAAAATACAGTTGACCTTTGAACAACGCAGGGATTAGGGATGCCAACCCCCAGCACAGTTGAGAATCTGCATGCTGCTATCTCTGCCTCCAAACAAAGGAACTGATAAATAACTCACTGAAGGGCAGGAAGTGAAAACAGCTTAAATCGAATCAGGACTCAAACCCTAGTCCTTTTGACTCCACATATTGTGATCTCTAACTGAACACAAACTTTTCTCACACTTAGTTGATTCAAAGATGAAATATAGGTACTATATTTATTGAAAACTATCTGTGTATAAGTGGATATACACTGTTCAAACCCATGTTGTTCAAGCATCAGCTGTAATCTGATTAAAAAATGGGCAGAGGACCTGAATAGATAGTTTTTCAAAGAAGACATGCAAATGACCAACAGGTATATGAAAAAATGCTCAACATCTCTAAACATCAGGGAAATGCAAACTAAAACCACAATGAGATATAATCTCACTCCTGTTAGAATGTCTATTATCAAAAAATAGGAGATAAATGTGGATGAGGCAAAAAGGGAACCTTTGCACACTGTTGCTGGGAGTGTAAAATTGGTACAATCACTATGGAAAACTGTATGATGCTTTCTCAAAAAATTAAAAATAGAACTACCATATGTGGTACAATCCCACTCATGGGTATATAACCAAAGGAAATGAAATTACGATCTCAGAGAGTCATGTGCCATGAAAAGAACTCTCATGTTCATCGCAACATTACTCACAATTGCCAAGATATGGGAACAACCTAAGTGTCTGTTGCCAGATGAATGGATCAAGATGTGAGATAGATACAGATATTCCATTGTTTGTGTATATAGAATGTATATATATAAAGTGGAATATTATTCAGCCATAAAAAAATTAGGAAAACCTGCCACTTACAGCAACATGGGTGAATCTTGAGGGTATTGTGCTAAGAGAACTAAGTCAGAGAGAGAAAGACAAACACTTCCTATATGGTACCACTTATATTTGAAATCTAAAAAAAAGTCAAACTCATAGAACCAGAGAGTAGAAAAGTCATTGTCAGGGATTAGGAGGTAGGGGAAACAGGAAGATGTTGGTCAATGGTATAAATTTTCAGTTACAAGATGAATAAGTTCTGAGGATCTAATGAACAGTATGGTGACTATAGTTAA
Source organism: Cervus elaphus (assembly GCF_910594005.1). NCBI lineage: Eukaryota > Metazoa > Chordata > Mammalia > Artiodactyla > Cervidae > Cervus > Cervus elaphus. The sequence goes on along the minus strand of NC_057829.1, from coordinate 25,542,853 downwards.
TAATACAGTATTATATATTTGAAATTTGCTTAGAGAATAGATCTTAAATATTAAGATCTTACCCCCTCCCCCAAAGTTAACTATTCAAGGTGATAGATGTATTATTAACTTGATTATGATAATCCTTTCACAATGTATGCATATATCAAATCATCACATTATAGAGTTTAAACATAATTTTATTTGTCAATTATTTCTCAGTAAAGCTGGGGCAGAGGAGGAAAAAAGAAATGAAAAGAAATTGGAAAGCATCCCTGAGCTGCCTCCCTCTTGCTATGTACACTTAGGAGGGCTTCGTAACCTCTCTGTGCCTCAATGAGTCCACCAATATGATGGGACTCTCACCTCCCCTCTCCTGGTACTCACAAAACAGGAAGAAGACCCTTGGATTCCAAGGGTAAGACACGCCTGTGGTTAAGGCTCACCCCAGCTAGTTTCCCTACTGTCCACTCTCCATTCAGCAGCAAGTAAAATGTGAATCAGATCACATCACTTCCCAGCATAAAACTCTCCACAGGCTCCCACTGCCTTTAAAAAGCTTTCAAGGCCTTATGTGATCTGCCCTGGCCAGTCCTTCCAGCCTCACCTTCTACCCACTTCCCATCACTCACCTTCAGCCAAGCAGCTTCCACACTGTGCACAAACCCACCAAGCTCCCTTCTGCCTCAGCGGTCCCCTCTGCCTGGACCTCTGTTCCCCCTGCGCCTCAGCAGGATGGCTCTTTCCGTCAGCATCCTCCCCACCTCCACCCCAGGCACTCTGCCATCGGCCTGTTTTGTTCTCTTGATTTCTGGTCTACCTGTCCAGTGCCTGTCTACCCAGCCCAATAGACACATGAGGGATTATCTGTTTTGTTCTCTTGATTTCTGGTCTACCTGTCCAGTGCCTGTCTCCCCAGCCCAAGAGACACATGAGGGATTATCCGCCCCACTCTCCACTGCACTCCCAGTTTGCAAGCCAGGGCGCACACACAGCGGGTGCCCAGCATACACATGACTGGTAAATGTGCCAGAGGCCCACCTGGTTCCGGAAGATCAAGGCCACCACGCCACCAATGAGCTCAATTATGAGGCAAATCCCAAGGATGTACATGAACTGAAAAACAAAGTTCCGTGAGTCACCAAGAGTGGAGGGGAAGCGCTGTCTGCTCCAAGGTCAAGCACAGTAAGAAAAATCCTCTTTGTCAGAGCTCTTAAGGGCTCCTGGGCCTTTCACCCCTTCCTCCTGTGAGGACACAGGATGTGGACAGACATTCCCGGGAAAGCCTGTCGCTGGAGCCTGGATCAGGAAGAGTGACTCAGTTGTCCCAGCCAGACTGTTATCGAGGTTTGTCCCAGGAGTCCTCAGTGGGGTCTGGGTGAACAAACACAACCCCCTCCCCCAACCCCACACCTTGAGCAGCCTCTGGTCCTCCCCTGGCTGACCCAGAGGGGACAGGCCTGTCTTGACAGGCAGGTTAGAGCAGCCTGCAAAGTGACTTCCCAGACCCCAAGGGCAGTTGAGGGGATGTCTCAGGCTGAGTGGATATACCGCCCTTTAGCACAGAAACAAGCATTGTCGAAACTAATGTCAACAACTTCCAGCCTCAGGGAGCATCACTGAGACCATGCTCATAGGGGCTTTTAGGGGCTTCCCGGGTGAGGGGAACAATGAGGTCAAACACACATGCGGGTACAGAGTAAATAGATCTCTTATCCAGCACCCCCTGTGTTGGGAAGCCATCCCTCACCCCACAGTAAGGGGGGCAGGGAGGCTGACCCTACCCCTGACCCCAGAGCAGGCACTTGGCCAAGCAGCCCCATCAAAGTCCTAGGATCTTGGCCAGAGTTACCAGGAAAGACTCCCCAGGACCCTGAGCTATAAGGACTGTTGGCCAAAGGCTGCTGGTGGCCATCGCAAAGAGAACCTGAGGACAACACCTGGCATCCAGCTGGGAGGTGGAAAGAGAGAGAGCCCAAGGGCGTCAGCTAAACCCCTGGACCTAGGGTGGGCTTGCTGGTTACATGAGCTAATGACCACCGACAACTTTTCTTGGTTTTACTTGCTCCCATCTGAGCATACCTTCTCCCACTCCCCACAGACAGTCCAGACCAACATGGGGTTTAAGAAGAACAGTCTTTGAATCAGCCTTTCTAAGCAGAAGTGGAGGATGAGCCCTCTTGGGCCAATATGACAGGCTGACCCACGAAACCCTCCAGGAGAGCTGCTTTGAGGCAAGGACTGATTAACTGGACTGCCCGAGGGCCTAGGGGTGGTCTCCCAGCTCTCCCAGGGACTCCAAGGATCACAGCCCCCTCCACCAGCTGACGGGTGCCTGGGGCTGACTCACCGCTTGAAGGAGACACAGGTTGTCGCGGAGGGAAGCCAGGACGCCGATGAAGGACACGATGAACATGACGACCCCCAGGAGGATGAGGATGATGGCCGGGGCCAGAAAGGCACTTTCCAGGGTTTTGTATTTCTGCCTCTCGACCTCTGCATAGATCCCCACAGACAGGACCAGGCCCCCGATCAGCTGCAGCAAGAAAAAAAGGAGTGAGAGAGGAGAAGGACTGCAGTCGCTTGATTCTCCTACGAAGGATTCAAGGGAGGGTTCTGGTACCTGCCGTTGGAGGGGTCATCCCAGGTCACCGGATGTGAGGCAACCTGTTATGGGCTGAACTGTGTTCCCCAAATTCACAAGCTGAAGTCCTAACTTCCAGAACCTCAGAATGGGACTGTACTTGGAAACTGAGGCTTAAAAGAGATAATGAAGTTAAAATGAGGTCTTATGACTAGGGCTGAATCTGCTATGAGTGTTGTCCTTCTAAGAGAAGATTAGGACACAGAGAGAAGGCCATGTGAAGACACACAGAGAAGACAGCCACTGGCAAAGCCAAAGAGAGGGGCCTCAGAGAAAACCAAATCTGCCCACACCGTCACCTTGGACATCCAGCCTCCAGAACTGAGAGACAGTAAATCCCTGTTGCTTAAGCCGCCCAGTCTGTGGTACTCTGTTATGGCAGTCCTAGTAAATTAATACAGACCCTATTTGGAAATGCTGCTTTGGTGGGAAGTACTGGTGAGTCAAGGGAAATGCCACTGGCTAGAGGATCAGAGAACGTGGACCGCAGTCCCAGCTCTGCCACTTGCTAACCCTGGGCTTTGGACAAGCATTGGACCACATGAGTCTATGTGCTCATCTGAAAAATGGGTATGAAGACTATCATTTCTGCCCTGTTCACCCAAGGGTTTTTGCAAGGCTTTAGTGAGATAAGGACAGTGGAAACACTACGAACCTGAAAGCATGGGGCCTTGGGGTGTGTATTACACAGGCAGAACACCAAAGGAAATTTCAGGCCTGCCCAGGGGGATGGGCATTGTACTCAGCACCATACACGTGGGATTTATCTTCAGAATGATCATCAGGAAGACTGAAAGTTGGAGCAGGAGGGATTTTGAAGAGATTTTTAAGTCAAATTCCTCATCATCAATTTTCCTAACAGTGGGAAGGTGACCACTGTAACTCCCCATCAGGAAAAATGAGGCAAAAAAGTTCTTGGAGGACCCCTTCCTGCTCTCAGCCGGAAAAGTCTCATACTAAATCTTCAGGGACCCCTATCAGCGGACGTCACCCCGAACCCTCAGACATGTCTGAGACTGCATTGCCCCATCACCCTGGGATTCACAATAGTGTTCTAACTGGCCGCCTTCAGCCTGTTCTTCCTACCAGAGTGACCAAGCAAAATTTAATCAGGATAAGCTGGTTCTCTGTGCCCTGAGAGTAAAAGCCACAACCCTAATCGCAGTCCACACAGCCTGTCTGAGCTCACTTCTCACTCCCCCCACTTACTCACTCTGCTTTAATTGCACTGGGCCCCTCACTGCCGGTCAAACACACGGAGTGTGCCAGCTCAGGGCCTTTGCACAGGCTGTTCCCACTGCCTGGAATGCTCTTTCTCCTGATCTCCAAGTGGCACTATGGCTCCCTTCCTCACCTCCTTCTCATCTTTGCTCACTTCTCACCTGCTCAGTGAGGCCTTTGGGGTCATCTTGTTTAAACACAGAAAATTCTCTCCCTGAAACTCTCAATCCCAATTTCCTGATTTATTTTTCCTTTGTACTGACAAGTATTAAACATACTACATTTTTTGTTTTCTTTTTTAACTGTTTGTCTTCCCCACAAGAACATGAGCTCCATTTCCTGGAGGAATTTTTCAACTGTTTAGGGCAGCCCCAGCACCAGAACAGCCTTGACATTTAGGAAGCATAACAGGCATTTACAATCAATGTCTGTTGAACAGATGCAAGCCAGGCTTCCCAATAGATCCCCGACTGGGTTTGAGTCCAACGCTGTCTACCCAGCATGCTGCCTGTCCAATGATTCTGGCATTCCAGGGCACATATTCCCAAGAGCAGATACACTGGACTTCACCACAGAGCGGGAGGCAGTGTGGGAGAGAAGTCAGAAGCCATGGTGCTGTCAGTGAAGGTCTGAGTAAAGGAAATGAGGGATAATACAGACAAGATATGGGCAAGATATGCCGTGGTGACTCCTCCAGTTACTCCTGGTCTACCTCCACCCTAAAATGGCTATTATACAATGTGGCCTCAAAGTAGATCTCAGTGGCCTTCTAAAGAGCGCCAAGACTGTTCTGGGTAAAGGGAAGTGTCTGCTTCCCCTAAGCTCTGCAAGTGGCAGGGATGCCAAAAGTCAAACAGACCAAGCTTCCTTGGAAACATCGGGTAACAGAGAGTTACCAGAAAGCCATCTCCTCCGGTCCAGGGCTCTGCTGTACGTCACTGCTAAGTGCCATTCCCCTTAGTTTGAAAGGGTAATCTGAGATTACTGATACCTACTCCCCAGGTCTAAAAGGAATGTCTTCCCAGCACACACAGGCCAAGAGGTGCTAAAGGCATTGACGCATTTGGCTGTGAACTGCTTATTAACAAGTTGGCCATGTTGGGAAAACCATGATTAAAATGATGTCATCCAAATCACTCAGTTGGGGAAATTTTTAAATTTAAAAAGTTAGGACACACACATACAAGGCCCTCTATAGGGAAATGAGGACCACAAGAAATAAAATCTACTTTTGATAGAAAAATATTAACCAAAGTTATTGGTTTGGTCAGTTCATGCTCCAAAACCCAGGACATGGTGAAATCATTGTTCAAGGCCAGCCTAAGCCCTGCGGGTCCTCTAAGAACAAGGGCAAGCAGTTTTAGAGAGCCAAGTCCTCCCCTTCCTTATTAGTGCACTTACAAGGAATTACTCAATTCTAGCCCTGAACCAGACACAGAACCCAGAGATCCTTCAGCCCTAGAGCCAGGGTTGACGATTAAAGAAGAACCCCACATCATCAGAGCCCAGGCAGGGTGAGGAATCAATATGCAAGGATGCGGTGTGCTTCAGGCAACAGAAGTGGCATTTTACCCTCTATCTTGGTGAAAACTGTAATTAGCATGTTGTTGCTGAACCAACAAGATAATACCTTAATATTTTCAAGATTGATTCCACATACTTTCAAGACTTCTGTGTTTCAGTTTTTTTGTTTGTTTGTTTAGATAAAAAAGCTCTTCTTGGGCAGGATGGACACAGAACCCGACATCTAACCACCATCCTAGGCTCTCCATGCCCCCCTCCTTCCCATCTGATGCTATGCTTCTGGGTTAAGGTACACTGCTTTGGAAACCATCCCCCAAACACCAAGCTGTTGTAGGCCTGCATTCTGAGCAGAATTGACCCCAGCCTTCTTCGTAAAGGCAGTCAGTGGCTTCTTCTATTTTTATAAGCTCCCCAGAGCCCCGGGACCCACTCCAGAACAGCCTTCCTGGCAGGAAATAAAACTTTCTTTGGTCTGATCTCCCTCCTGTTACAAAAGATCACATTTTCCTTGCTAGTCAGCCTTGCAACATTTCCAGACCACTAAAGCCATAGAAAGCTACTGCAGCAAATGCAGACCCCAACCTCTGGACTCCTGCACCACTGTGTACTGAGTCATCACAGGCTCATCTCTCCTGGTCCAGCCGGGGCTGCTGCCACCTCAGTTCTTCCAGAAGCCACTGGGTAACCCCTGAAGTCGCGCCACACACAGCACAAGCAGATCTAGGCTTCTTATTCAAGGGTTCCAGGAGCACCAGGCATGGGGAGAGGCTGACATACCCTTCCCAGGAACTTTGATTTCCAAATGATATTTACATCTCCGAGAACAGAAGTTTATGTTTCCCTGTGAGTATAAAATTAACTGTCAATGCTAGTGTGCAACCCCATCCCCTTTCTCTGCTAATTATAGTCTCTCTTTGGGCAGCCAGCCACTTAGCTCCAGCACAGGAAGCAAATGGCCCATTTGTCAAGCAGGACAGCTTCAGCTAAACTTGGCTGGGGGTGAGGGGCACAGGGCCATGCCCATTTGGGGCCAGAGAAGGAAAGAACATGCTGCTGGCAGCCCATGGGCCAGGCCCAGAGCCCCAGATTTTGCCACAAGCCACGCGGCATCTTCAATAGGCTGCCTGGGAGCCTGTCGCCCACTGTGAACCAGGCCTGAAGTCCCCTCTGAGCCCTGCAGCCTGGGGACCATCTTCCTCCTCTGCAAGCTGAGGCCCAGCTTCATGCTGCTGCTGGCAAGCATGTGAGGCATTCCAACACCTGCACTGCCTTCTCCTTCAGGAAGCATCTGGTTCCGGCTGGCTCACCCCCAGCTGGGGTAGGTCTGCACTCAGAGGGGACCCACAAGGCCTATTTTTACCCCCAAAGGCACATGCCAGGCACCTATTGTGTCCCAGACCCCGAGGGTCACAAGGGGTCACAAGACTATACATGGGCTAAGTCTGGGGGAAGACAGGTTGAAAGTCTTGAAAAGATCTCTATGGCCTGATGGATGGGATTCAGGGATCTCTGAACTGGGGATGGAGAAAAAAGTCAACCTTTACTATCATTATCCTTCAACTGAAATGTTCCTGGCACACAAAAAAAGAGGAAGAACCTCAGGTCTAGGGGAGGCATGCTGAATCTCTCCCATGGGGAAGACTCTGGGAATTTGAACAAAACTGAGGGGGTGAAAGGAAATGTCAGAAAATCAGGATGGGCTTCCTGGAGGAGCCAGTGTTTTCCTGAAATCTCCAATAACTGCTCCACATTGGAACCACCTAAGGGGCGCTCAAAGCCTGCAGGGCTCTATATGGCCCAAACAAAGCACTTTTCTGAGGTCTGAGCTTAAAAGGATAAACTCCAAGGCCTGAGAGAGATTTTAAATAAGGTGGGGCTAGCAGGGCCCTTGCATCCAGCCAGGAAGCCCTGGACCTCACCCCCACCAGCCCTTTAGTCCCAGACTGATCCTGCCTGGCCCAGAGCTGAGCCCCCCCTGCAGGAGTGTGCTCCTGCTCAGCACACTCTACCAGCTTCTCTCCTGCACAGATTGGGGCTGGATGGAGCAGCAGAGGTAAGAGAAGAGATGGGAGTTGGCATTCTGGGCCTTCATTTATTAGTTCGGCGCCTTTGGCCATGTCGCTTTGCCTCTCTGAGCCTCACTTTTCACTTGTAAAATAGTAATGCCCGCTGCCATGTACAGAGTGATTTCGCGGCACCAGCATCCTGCAAAGTGCCACACCAGCATCTCCCTGACCGCCACACACCCTGGCACGTCTAAGAAACAGCCAATTGCATTAAAGACCAGACTCGGTGAGGTTAAGTGACACAGAGCTTATAAGAGGCGGAGTCAGGATGCACAGCCAAAACCTGTCTGCCTGCCAGTAAATCTACCAGACGGGCCTTTCACTTTGATCTGGGAGAGAATGGGTCCGAAATGTCTCTGCAAAATACAAAGGTGCTGGTAGCAGAGCAGTGCTCCCAACAGAATCTTCTATGATGATGGTAACATCCAGCGTGGTTAGCCACTAGCCCTATGGAACTAGCAAGCTCTTGAAATGTGGCTTGTGTGCCTGGAAAGCTGAATTTTTCATTTTGTTGTTATTGTTTAGTTGCTAAGTCATGTCCAACTCTTTTGTGACCCTACAGACTGTAGCCTGCCAGGCTCCTCTGTCCATGAGATTTTTCAGGCAAGAATATTGCAGTGGGTTGCCATTTCCTTCTCCAGGAGATCTTCCCAACCCAGGGACTGAACCTGTGTCTCCTGCATTGGCAAGCAAATTCTTTACCACTGAGTCACCAGGGAAGCCTGAATTTTTCATTTTGCTTCATGTAAACTAGTTTAGATGTGACAGGGGTAGCTGGTGGTCACCGTACTGGACAGATCCAGAGCAGTTCTCCTTGGATGTTGCCCCTTACCATTCCCACCTTGCTCCTTTCTGATGGTAGAGACCATCCTTATCAAAGAGTCATGTGCCCTAATCATCCTACCACTAGCTAGAGGAAGCTTATATTCAAGACTTTCATCCAAGTGAAAGCAATCTCTTCTCTCACTTTCCCCAGGAAAGCTCAGCTCCTGCCATCCCACTTCTCTTGGCACTATGAAAAGCAGGACAGACCAGATCCAGAGCTCCCAACCCAAACTGATCTAAGGCTCATTCTGTCTCCCAAGAGGGTGCCAGACTCCAGAATGACAGGGACCCTGTCATTCTAAGCTCTGGGACCCTGGACTTGGTGCCATTGACCTGGCCCCAGCGCTAAGTTCAGGCAGCCTGTGCTGGAGGAATAGGGTTCCTCTCAAGCCCAAGACAAAGCCAGCCCTGGAGGAAGCAGCAGCAGACTGCATCCTACCGGCAGCAAAAGAGCCAGTCTCTGGTCTTTGTCACCGATACTCTGCAGTCAACTCTGCCTTGACCCTGAACTTCTTAAAAAACAAAACAAAAAAAACTTGACATCAATGCAGAGAACTTGGTTAACTGTAACCCTCGGTCCATGACATTCTCTGACAACCTGCTTTTGTTTAGAATGTAACAGGCACCACTTATTAACTAGTCCTTTTGTCCCCATGGATCTGCCAAAACCCTGATGTCACACACTGAGGTTCTACACATGCCTAGGTCTCTGGCTCCCAGTCTCTCCCATCAGTCAGTCTGTCTCTAAACAAACCTTCCTTGGGTAGTGACTACAGTTTTATAACACCATTGTGGCATCTGCAAGGCCACACCCCTCCTTCCTGCCTTCTTTGGAAGCGTCCTGGATATTCTTAGACCTTGACTCTTGTGTATGTATATTAGAATCATCTTATCAAGTTTCTTGAAAAAACCTGCTGAGGTTTGACTGGAATCACACTGAATCTACAGATCCCTTGGGAGAAAATCGACACGTTTACCAGGTTTTCCTGCCCATAGGCATGGTTTCTTCCTTTATTTACACCATGTTTATTATGACTTCTCTAATAACAGTGCTTTCCACCTCCCTCAAGCTTTCCCATGGCTGTCTATACAGATTCGGGGAGAAACTTCTGGAAGTATTTCCCAGGCTTGGCTCTCCAGCTCGGCCCGGGGTCGGAAACATGGCCTTCTCTCTAAGAAGCAAAGCGGACATAACACTCTGTTTTGCTACCCTTCTGTCACCAACAGTTACAAACGCTCATTCCTGCATGATAAATTAGGATCTGGGATTAACATATACACATTTGTGCATGTGTGCCCATGCCAAGTTACTTCAGTCATGTGCAACTCTGCAACTGTATGGATCGCAGCCCACCAGGCTCCTCTGTCCACGGGATTCTCCAGGCACTGGAGAATCTGGACACTGGAGTGGGCTGCCATGCCCTCCTTCAGGGGAGCTTCCTGACCCAGGAATCAAACCTGTGTCTCTCACGTCTCCTACACTGGCAGGAGGGTTCTTTACCAGAAGCGTCTGTGGGAAGCCTGCATATACATATTACTATACATAAAACAGATAATCACCATGGACCCACTATAGCACAGGGAACTCTATTCAATATTCTTAAATAACCTATAATGGAAAAGAATCTGAAAAAGAAATATCACCGAATCACTTTGTTGTACACCTGAAACTAACACAACACTGTAAATCAACTATACTCCGATATAAAATAAAAGTTAAATTAAAAAGATGAAAGACCCACACACATATCTGTTCTCTATATTGTGAAGTTTTTTTGGAGGTCTGCCTTGCCACTTTCTCTCTCTAAATGATCTTCCACATTCCTATAATAATAATAAGACTCCCACAAGCACGCAGCACATTCCAGGCTGTGAAAGAGCTATGCTGGGAGGTTTGCAAGCCCCAGCTACTCAACCCAGCAGGAGCAGAGTGGAATGTCTAATCACAAACAAATACAAACAAATGAAGCACTGGAGGCTAAGAACTGATGGAGCTCGGACTCTCTCTAAGAAGTGTTCAGGGGCAGGCAGATGGAGAATGGTATAACAAACAGCTGGGGAAAATATTCTGAAACAAGAGGCCTGGCAGTCTGTTCCCCCTGGGAAATCAGAGCAGGTCGATTGGATCTGAGCCTGCACAGGAGTTTGACTTCACACTACTGGACGCTCCACCAACACAGGGACCAGCCGACAAACCTATCGGGGGGATGAATCTGAGAAACGCTATTGCTTTAGATGCCTATAAACCCAAAGAAGAAACTAATGATCCCACTCCAGAGTACTCTGAGGCTTCAGGATAAAATGACTTACAGTCTTGAAAACTCGCATTAAAAATAGAACTGAGGTGCTCAGAAAGATAGGTGTCTTATGTTATCAAGCCCTGAGGCAGGTAAACCTAATTCATTACAGTGAATAAGAGGAGATTTCCCAGAGGAACCTCTATTTAAAAATAATACTAACAAGATGACTTATCTGGTTAATCTGAAAGCAGTAACAGCCAAGGGGCAAAGGAGAGCCAAGAACACATCACCTCTACCCAAGATAAACTTCTCCCTGGTTTTCTTTTTCCTTCCCTCTCTGGATCCCCCTCCTCTCCACCGTCCACAGGTCTGCACCAGGAAAGTCAGACCCCACCTCCCGGCACTGTATTACCATGGCACCTGGGTGATTATCTCCCCAGGTCTCAGCCCAGGTGCAGCGCCTCCTGCTGGGGTACACTCAGGAGTACCCTCTGCCAAACCACTGCTGGTCCCCATTCCTTTGTCCTCTGTCCCAGATGGCACAGGCTCCTCGCTTATAGCTGCAGGCCGCTGGCAGGAGTGTGTAAGATGGCCCAAGTTTCCCTTTCACTCAGACATTTTAAAAGCAGCCACAGGCTCACAGAGGTGACAAGTGGACTTTGTCCTCAACAATGGCCTCCAGTTCAGATCCCAGAGTCCACACCTGCCCACCAGGAACTGGGCCAGGCATTCCCCATTCTTCCCTGAGACAGCACAGGATTTACCCTTGGGGACCCAAAGGTCACCCACTCCAAAGGCTTATGACTTCAAAAAGGTCAAAGGGCAAAAGGGAAAAAGAGGCAGCATCATACATTACAAGGAGCGCTGAGGGTTGGGGGAGGGAGATGAGAGGGGAGCCCTGAAGTTTAATCCCAATTCTGTCACTAATTCCCACGTAACCTTGGGCAATTCCCTTCCCCTCTCTGGGCCTCAATTTCCCTGCTCAAAAAGGGAGATGTTTGGTCACAAGCCCTAGGATCCCTTCACTGCTCCGGGAGCCCATGAAAACCCATGCCCAGACAGCCCTCGCAAGAACCCCAGCCGTCAGCAGACCATGGTGGTCCAAAGTCTTTTCCACTACTGAGTCCTTCTCCATGGGTCTGCCCTTGCTTTCCCACCTGGCCAGGAGATGCCACACTTCGGCATGAGTAGGTCCTACAGGGAACAGAGATATCCTTCCCACTCCAGCCTGATCAAGGCACACGCCTCTGGCACTGCCTCCCACAGCAGCCTCGGAGAGGAGACCAGCTGTTTTTGGAAATAACAAAAATGAAAGGGGCTAACACCCATCCTCCAAAGTTCAGCTCAAAGACTCCTCCCCTGGGAAGACTTCCTGGATCACTCCAGCTATAGAGATCTCTCTCCACTTATGATCACATATGAAACCACCAATGGGAAGCCCTCACTGTACTGATATTTCCAGTACTAACTATGCCCATTGAACAGATTATTCCAGCTATTTACTACCTACTGCATACAGGGAGTGGTAGCAGGACCCAGCAACACACCTACCACATCATCTTTGACTTCAACAACCTCACAGTCTGCATATATAATGCAAATGCATTAGTTCCGGAAGTCCACAGGAAGTTCAGTTTAGCTCCCAGACCATGTTATCCCCACAGAAGCCATATGAAAAGTGATTAGAGCCCAAGCCAGTTTACAGTGGCCTAATGAACCACAGTGCCCCTGAAACAGGATACCATGCAAAAGTTCCCAGCACCCAGTAGGTGCTCAGTAAATGTTACTTCTGAGTAAAGATGAAGTACTGTTGTCACCCTGACATTTCAAGACTCGAATCAGATGCCAGAAACCATGCCCCCTTTAGAGGCAATTTGGTCCAAGGATAAATCAGAAGAAAGGGAGTCCCTATTCTCAATTCCAAGACACCACTCACTGATTCAACACATATTTTAGAAAGTGCCTAGTATGTACCAGGTACTGGCCATAAAAAGGTAAGATCTAGTTTCTGCCCTCAAGAAACTCAGTATGGTTAAGATATATATGTACACCAACAAATGCAGCAGAAATAGGGAACAGTGAGGGAGAGGTCACTGAGAGTGCAGAAGAGCTAGAAAGGAGGAGACACTAAATCATGGGCAATACCAGTGAGATCAGGAAGGTGTCCTGGGAGATGTGAGTTTGAGTTGAGTTCCATCTGATGCATGTAATGGACAAGCAAGAATTTCTGAAATGGACAAGGAATTTTAGAACCCGTGAAGGTGCCACAAGGAAAGCAGGTCAGCATAGTTAGAACCGAGAACAGGCAGACAGGGGATGGGAGGAGGCCAGGGAAGAGCTCAGAAGTCAGACCACCATGGCAAAGTCTCTCAGCCTAAACCAAAAAGTTCATTCATTTCTTTGATCTCTCTTTACTGAGAGGTTGTGTAAGCCAGTGGTTCTACAAGTTTTTGGTCTCAGGATTCATTTTCAATCTTAAAAACTTCTGAGGACCCTAGAGTTTTTGTTTTGGGGGATTATATCTACTGATTATTTACTATATAAGACATTAAAAGAGATATTTTAAATATTTATTAACTAATGTAGAAATAACAATAATAGATTTACATGTTAACATAAATAGCATATTTTTTTGTTAAAAACTTTTCCAAAAAATTGTGAGAGGAAGGGTGGCATGGGCTTTACAGTTTTGCAGATGTAAATATCTGGCTGATGAGAAGAGCTGGTAGATTCTTGAAGCTGCTCCTCACTCAATTTGCTGCCACATCACCATCACATGTCCCTGAAATTCCCCTGGGCAATCCTGAGAGGATGATAGCAGGAAAGCAAATAGCATCCTAGTATTACCAAGAAGATGATTTTGACTTCACAGAGCCCCTCAAAAGGCTCCACCCACCAAGGATCCCTGAAGCACCCTTTGGGAGCGGCTGCTAAGAGCAGGGTGCAGGGGGTTTCCCTGGTGGTCCAGTGGTTCAGACTTCACTTTCCAATGCAGGGGGTGTGGGCTCAAGCCCTGGATGAGGAGCTAAGGTCTCATATGCCTCTTGGCCAAAAAAACCAAAACACAAGACAGAAGCAATACTGTAACAAATTCAATAAGGACTTAAAAAATGCTCCACATTAGAAAAAAAAAAAAAGGAATGGGGTGCTGGATGGGGAGTTGGGCCCAGCTAGCAGTTAACCAACCAAATACAAAAGTCTCAGCTATGGGGGAGCTCACGTTCCAGTTGGGGAGAAACAAATAAATAAAAAAAGTATATGGTATGTCTTGGATATGAGGGCTATGAAGACAGAAACAGGAAAGGAGGCCAAGAAGGCTGATGGAGGGGGCTGGCAATTTCAATAGCACAGCCAGGGAGAGTGATTTTGGAGTGAAGACTTGAAGGGGTAGGGGGCTTTCTACCATCCACACGGATACACAAGACCTTGGAATGTGCCCATGCGTTCAGAGAATAGCTGCTACAGCCCCGATGGCAGGGAGAGCGGAGGGGAGGAGGTGAGAGGGCAGGGGCGTGGGCTGCAGAGCAGGCGGAACCTTTGAAGCTATTGAGAGGACTCTGACTTTTGCTCTGAGTGGGTGAGAGGCACTCCAAGTTTGCAGAGGAGTGATCTGATCTGACTTCGATTTTTAAATGAGTTACTCTGAAACTGCTGTGCTGAGAACTGGGGGATGGAGATATGGAATCGGAATGGTCAGGAATCTACTGCAGCAACCTAGATGCTAGGGGTGACGGTGGCCTGGACCAGGGTGGGCATGTGCAGGTAGCAAGAAGCAGGCAGACTGGATATATTCTGAAGTTGAAATTAGGAAAATCACTGACATAATTTAAGCAGGGAGTTCCATGCTCAGATTTGCTTTCAAAAGGTATTTGGTAGACAGAATATTCACACAGCCTCAGGTGTCACCCACAGCTTAGGCATTCATTATCACGGGGAAATGCACGCTTGCAATGGAGAGGGTCAAGCCTGGCATGGACAGCCGCCGAGTGGCCGAGCATCCCACCTCCTATTCCTCCCACAAACCCTGTGCAGCACTCAAACGGGAAATTTATGTTGTTGTTGTTCAGTCACTAAGTCATGTTCGACTCTTTGTGACCCCAGGGATTGCGGCACACCAGGCCTCCCTGTCCATCACCAACTCCTGGAGTTTACTCAAACTCATGTCCATTGAGTCAGTGATGCCATCCAACCATCTCATCTTCTGTTGCTCCTTTCCCCTCCTGCCCTCAGTCTTTCCCAGCATCAGGGTCTTTTCCACTGAGTCAGCTCTTCACATCAGGTGGCCAAAGTACTGGAGCTTCAGCTTCAGCATCAGTCCTTCCAAAGAATATTCAGGGTTGCTTTTCTTTAGGATTGACTGGTTTGATCTCCTTGCTACCCAGGGGACTCTCAAGAGTCTTCTCCAGCACCACAGTTCAAAATGTATGGCCTGAACCTAATTACCAGGAAATCATAAAGTAAATCCAGAAGGCTGATGTTCTACAGATCAAGGGCCTGGAGGCATCAAAGGAATCGAAAGCAATGAAGAGAGTCTAGGTTACGGGAGATGAAAGAGACACATCACAGCCGAAACATGTGGACCTAGATTGGGTAAAATATTCACTGCAAAAGACATTCGCAGAACAAGGAGGGAAATCTGGATACGGACGGCATAGATGTTCTATCTAATGGTAATTTGTTTTCAGATGGACAATGGCAGTATGTGAAAAAAATGCCCCTTTTGGAAAGCTGCTTGCTGGGGTATATAGGGGTGTGGTCACAAAAGCTGCAATCAAAAAAAAGTATTGAGAGAGAAGTGTTTGGAGGAAGAATGATAGGGAGAGATATTAAAACAAGACGCAAATAATAACATACAGGTATTCTTTTAATTCCTCTTTCAAATTTTCTGTGGGTTTAAAATTTTTTTTTCAATTTCATTTCCCTGTCATGGCTAATTAGGCACTATTGATTTAGTGCTTTCCATCTTACACAAGGAGCTTCTCCCACTCCACCCCAACCAGACCCCAAGCAGCCAAGCCAAGGAACAAAGAAGCTCCACCCCACACATCCATACATGCTGGTTATCTGCAAACAGAGCATCTATGGGGTGTCCCTGCAGACTGTGGGCAGCCGGACCCAGGTCTCATAGCTCTTCAGAACATCGTCCCACAGCACCAGGCACAGGGCCCAGCATGTTCCACCAGTGATTGGGGCAGGGGTGAGCGGGTGGGACTCGGAGTCTGGTGTCTTGGCTCCAGCCACTGAGCAGTTCTCCTTCCGACAGGAAGAGGCAAGAAGAGGGCTCATGCAGCCAGGGCCGGCAGACCCACATGGATATCCAGCCCCAGCATGCCTCTCCCTCTCCACTTTCTTTCTTTAAAAAAAAAATATTTATTTATTTTATTTGGCTGCACCGGGTCTTAGTTGCGGCACTCAGGATCATTGATCTTCATTGCGTCGGGCAGGATCTTTAGGTGTGGCATTCAAACTCAGTTGCAGCATGTGGGATCGAGTTTCTTGACCAGGGATTGAACCCAGGCTCCCTGCTTTGGGAACTCGGAGTCTTAGCCACCAGATCACCAGGGAGGCCCCTCGTTCTCCACTTTCTGAATTTCCCTAAGCAAGGCCCTAGTAGTTCTTGGTGGATTAGGCAAATATGGGGAAGTAACACATGATTATCTTCCCTGGGACTCCAGAATCTGTATCATCCACGGCCTCAGAGATCACCCCTTGTGTTTCAGATGCACTGGGACCTTTTTTGTCAAAATGAGATCCAATGTAATGCTGGATCCTGATTATTTTTTCTAATGCACTGTGAGAAACATCTTAAGGACAACTGGCGAAGTTTTCACACGGACTTATTTTTTTATTAGGCATGATGATGGTGTTGTGGCTATATCCAAGGACACTTTTTTTAAAAGGAGATGCATCCTGGATATCTGGGGTGAACTGTCTGCAACTTATTTTGACATGGCCACATGTTAAAATGATTGATTCTGGCTAGTGGGCATATACAGCTTCCCTATACCTCAGCTGGTAAAAAATCTGCCTGCAATGCAGAAGACCTGGGTTCAATCCCTGGGTCAGGAAGATCCCCTGGAGAGGGAAATGGAAATGGCAACCCACTCCAGTATTCTTGCCCAGAGAATCCCATGGACAGAGGAGCCTGGCGGGCTGGTCCACAGGGCCCCAAAGAATCGGACACGACTGCGTGACTAAGCACAGCACAGCAAAGTGAGCAGATGGGTATTCACTATCATTCTTTCACCTTTTTTATGTTTGAATTTTTTTTTTTTACAATAAAAATATTGAAGCAGCAAGCAAGGTCCAAGTTCCACTTCTTCTAAGAGAAGATCTGTTCACAGTCTGAGTCTCCCTTTGGCCTGGGAGGTCTCAGTGGTCACAGCCAGGGGCCGGCAGCCTCCTCTGGCCTGGAATTAATGCCCTCACCAGATGTTCCACTAACTGCCAACCAGGACTGAATACTGGCTGTGGCGGGAACCTGCTTATTACCCATCCAGCAAGAACCAGGAAAACAGCACCCGGGGCTGTGGGACACGCTCTGACCTAGGCTTGGGGGGAAGCCTGGAGGAAGGGACAGAGGGGGTCCCTCGTCACCTTCAACTGCATCCTTCTCTGCTTTAAGGAAGTTAGGAGCAGAGAAGATGCACCTGGGAAACCAACAATATGAAGTCAGCCGGTGCCAGCCATGGGAGGAGGTAAAGGCCATGTGAACTGTGCTCCCTGAGGCTGGGCTGGTGGGAATGGCAAAGAGCATGTGCCAGCTGAGCCCACTTAGGAGCTGTGTGACCTCGGATAGACCACTTTCCTCTTGGAGGGTCGGCTGACTCTGCTGCTAAATAGGAATGATGGGTGTGTGTGCACACGCTGTCGTGTCTGACTCTTTGTGACCCCATGGACTGCAGCCCCCAGGCTCCTCTGTCCATGGGGGTTCTTCAGGCAAGAATACTGGAGTGCATTGCCATGCCCTCCTCCAGGAGATCTTCCCAACCCAGGGGTCAAACCCAGGTCTCCCACATTACAGATGGATTCTTTACCATCTGAGCCGCCAGGGAAGCCCAGGAATACTGGAATGGGTAGCTTATCCCTTCTCCAGGGGACCTTCCCCACCCAGGAATTGAACCAGGGCCTCCTGCATTGCAGGCAGATTCTTTACCAGCTGAGCTACCAGGGAAGCCCTCTTTACCACTAGTGCCACCCAAAAAGGAATGATAACACCTGCCTGATGGTCACTCAAAGGACCCAGTGAGAAGGCGAAGTTCCTTTGTAAAGTGCTGTAACACATAATCAGAATCTCCATTCTTTAAGGCTCAGCAGATACAAAGAATAGTAAGTGCCTACACCTGACCAGGAAATGTCACAATTTTTCTTTAAATTGACTGACTTTTTTTACTAAGATAAATACAGTCCTGACCTAACCTAATCAACATCTATGAAATCATAAATCTGAGGTATTAATTATTTTCTTTAATACACATTACACCTAATACACATGTATTAAATTTTTAAATGCCCCCCTCCCCGCCCCCGGAAGCACCTAAAATCACCTTGGCCCACCAGCACTTAGGAGATGGTGCTGTTCCGGTCCCCTTCTCTTATCTGGCAGATGGGCATCTGAGGCCCAGAGAGAAGCAGTCACTCCCACAAGGTCACACAGCCCATTAGCCTTCGGTCAGCAGCTGTGACCCAGGCCTCCAGACTCCTAAGGCCAGTGCTTTCTCCACGGCAAGTTGCCTTCTCTCATTGGGAACAAAGAGTTCTCACGCCCTGGCACATCCTCTCCTAAAAGAAAAATAAAAAAACCTGCTTCTGAAGGACAGGGAGGCAGGCCCCATTTCTCCCTTCCTGTAGCTCCAGAGAGCCTACAGCCTCAAGGGCACTGGCCCAGGTGCCCTGCGCCACGTCAGGGCTGCCCCTACACTTTCCGCAGAGTGGGGCAGTCAGCTCATCTCCCTGAGGAGCCCAGGGTCCCTGCCCCAGAAAGTTGGTCCCCACTCCAGTGCCCTTGCTCCTCTAGCAGCACCTGAGGGAGAATCTGACGGCCCCTGTATGCCTGCATGCCTGTGTGCATGCTAAGTTGTCTCAGTCATGTCCGACTCTTTGCGACCCCATGGATTGTAGCCCACCAGGCTCCTCTGTCCATGGGATTCTCCAGGCAAGAATACTGGAATGGATTGCCATGCCTCCTCCAGGGGATCTTCCCGACCCAGGGGTCGAACCCACATCTCTTACACTGGCAGGCGGGTTTTTTACTACTAGCGGCACTTGAGAAGCCCCCAAGTATTTCCTGTATGCCTAGGAAATGTTAAATGAGTGACTAAAGCATAGAACCAAAGAACAAACAACTCATCCCCAAACAGCCCACCTCCCTTAAAAATGTTCTCCTCCCAAGGACAAATACCTGGGACAGGAAGGCATCGAGAAGTTTGCCAGAAGAGAGAGTAAGGCTTTGCATTTACTTGCAAGTTCCCTAACCTCTCTGAGCCTCTCTTTACCTCATTGTAGAATGGGGCAATAACCCTAAAACTGCTCTTAGGGTTGCTGGAGGATTAAAGGAGAGAATGTTTAGGAAACAACACAGTCTAGCTCACAGGAAGGGCTCATTCATTGTTAGCTTTAAAAAGACAAGAGTCTTCCCTGGCAATCCAGGGGTTAAGACTCCTCACTTCCACTGCAGGGGGCACGGGTTCAATCCCTGGTCACGGAACTTAAGATTCCACATGCCCAGTTAAAAGGTAAATTAATATTAGAAATGTAATTTACTATATGATAAATATAATTAACACTACTGTATGTCATACATGAAAGTTTTTAAAAAGTAAATCCTAAGCATTCTCATCACGGGGAAAAATTTTTCTTTTCTATTTCTTTAATTTTATACCTATTGATACATAAGATGATGGATGTTCACTAAAGTTACTGTGATAATCATTTCATGATTTAATTCAAACCATTATCAAATCATTATGTACACCTTAAACGTATACAGTCCTGTATGTCAATCATATCTCAATAAAGCTGGGAGAAAAATTAAAAAGAAAAAGAAGAGGATGCACAAGACACAACCAGGTCAGACAGAGGGCAGACAAGGGGTTTTCTAACTGCAAAGGGAAAGCTTAATTCTAAGTAAGGTGAGTATCAAAGGAGACTGCAGTGGAAAAGGAGGACAAAAACAGGGCCGCTCCTGTCTCAGGCCTGTGGGCCCCCGAACAACTCCTGTCCTCCTCTTCTTTCTGCTCTGATGCTAAGCCCACCTCCTCTCCAGGATGGAAAGAGTCAAGTGGCTGCTTCCGCCCAGAACCCAAGCCTCCACTGCTGACTAAGCCTCCCCATCATCCGGAGCCTCCTGGGAGCTGCTGACCGCCTCCACCCCAATCACAGAACGTCTGCCGCTGTCCTGAGCACACTGGTAGGACGCAGTGAGTGCCAGCCTCTCAAGGGACAGGGACACGACTGGATCATCTGTCCCCCGGCCCAGCATAGGGTCAGGCAAATACAGCTCCCTCGTCAAAGGCTGAAGAGAACCAGGTCAGAGGCATGTACCAGAGTTCCCGTTGCCTGAGTTCTTTCTGGCTCTGCAGAGAAGGCCAGTCTGTGACAGGTCACACATCAGGCCTCTGCAGCAGGTTCAGCAGCAGGCCCGTTTACAGGGGAGGACACCAATAATGCCAGCGAGAGAGGATGCCACTGGGGTGAAATCACTAAGCAGTTCCCATTGTCCCCCTGAATGGAGGTATTAGAACCAGAGGCACTTTCTGTGTGGTCTGGTCTCAGTTCCCTCTGCTCCGGAAGGAAGGTGTTGCTACACCAGATGCGCTCCATGGCCCTTCGAAGTTCGCCCAAACTGGAACTCCACCACATCCTAAATGCCCGAAAGGATGGGTGACACTCCTGTTCTGAGAGGTTGTAGGGGAATAGCAGATGTTTCACAGTCCCGCTCGGCAAGCAGCTTAGATTTAACTATTTTCACAATCGGGAAGTCCTTCCTGAGACCTAACTTGTACTCCCTTCCCAAGCTTTAACCTCTTTCTATCAGGCTTTCCTCATAGAGGAAAAACCCTTGAGAAATCAGTTGCAGAGCACAGCCTTCGGTCTGCGTGGGCAGAGGCTGGAACGGGGCGGGGCCTGCGTGGCGCCCGGCCGCTTGAGGGGCGGAGCTTCGTGAGGGGCGGGGCCCCAGTGAGGGTGGGACTATAAGGCTTCCACCAAGCCAGCCAGGCTCCTCCCCCCGCCCCACCCCTTCTCCTCCGCATTCAGCACCTGCTGAAGGGAAAGGAATTTTCAAGGCCTTGCTCTACTGGGCCCCTCCCTAGCCAGGCAACCAGGTGAAGCAGAAAGGGCTTGCATTGGTTCTCTGGTCTACCATAGCAAATTACCACAAAGGGCTTAGAACAACAGAAATAGTTCTCTCAAAATTCTGGAGGCCAGAAGCCTGAAACCAAGGTGTGGCAGGGCCATGCCTCCTCCAGGGGCCGCTGGGGAATGTCCTCCCTCACCTCTTCCAGCTTCTGTGGGTGACCCCAGGCATTCCTTGGCCTCTGCATTCACACGGCTTTCCCCGCAGCGTGTCCGTCTTTTCTGCCTCAAAGCTCCCTCTGCCTTTCTCTTACAAGGATGCTTGTCATTTCAGTTTAAGCCATGTTCAGTCAATCCAGGGCGACTTCATCACAAGATTCTGAACCCAATTATATCTGCAAAGACCCTTTTCCCAAACAAGGCCCCATTCACAAGTTCTGCGACATGAACATATCTTTTACGTTGTTGTTGGGGGTTGGTGGGGGGGGAACCATTCAACCCACTACACAACTCATGGTCAGAGTCAGAAGTCAAGTCCTCATCCTTCCACTAACTGGGCCATTACAGTGACCCTGAGCAGGTTCATCACACCCATCTGAAACTCTGCTTCCCCTCCTTGCCGCACCTCCCCTGTAGGGTCATTACTTTAGGTCACTGCTACTCGGTAGATCATAGTCAGCCTTCCAACACAATGCCGACAGATCAGCTGTTCTCAAACTGGAGACGTAATTGAAGGGGAGAAATGATCACAGCTCACCCTCTAAGTTCGTGAATCCCTGGCTCAAGAAACTTCAAGTCTGGTTCTATAGAAACATCTTCAAGTTACAAATTTAACTACAGAGAAGCATTGCCTTTAAAGCAGATAAAGGTATGTTGTAAAGATAACAAAAGGAAAACAGAATTCTAGAACAATGGATACCCACCCACAACCAGATACATCTAGATCCCCAGAGAAGCCCAGCCTCCACACAGTCACCCACATGCCAAGGCTGGTGGTCTCTACACACCTCCACCAGCCCCAACTGGGTGCTGCCAACACCCGCACACACACCCCCCACTTGTCCACGCCCACCTAGCATGCTTCCTCCACTTCCAGGATAGCTCCCTCCCAGCGAGCTTCCCCCAAACAGGCACACTGACTTCCCAGCCTACAGACACTGTTCAGATGGTCAGCAAGGTTGGGAAAACATTCAGCAAGTCAGTCAGGATTCAGCTAGTGAGAAAGTTGGCTTGGAAACCAGGCCACTCCATCAGAATTCCCTCACAGACACCACCATGAGCTGCAGTTTCTACTCCAGCAGCTCCTTAGAATCACCTGGGGAAGTTTAAACATTATAGCTGCCTGGGCCCCAACCCAGACCCATGGAATCAGCTGTGAAGATGGATCTTAGACAAATGTACTTGTGAAATCCACGAGACGGGCAGCCTCACAGATCCAATGGCCTAGAAGGTCCTGTCTTTTGACCTCAGGAAGTGACCCAGTCTCTAAATTCGTGCCAGCCTCAGAAGCCAGCACCCCACTCCACTCCAGCCGGGCACTTGGCCTGGGTCTGTGATGGGGCAGGCTGGAGACTGCCCTCCGCCCACCACCAAGCACAATGTGCCCTTCTCTGGGCCCAGTGCCCAGCTCTCAGTGGATGCAGAGGAACTGACCGCAGCCCCCTGCACCGAACCCAATTCAGCCCGTCTTCTGGTAGGGATGGCAAACAGCACAGGGAGCCCTGAGACTTGTCCAAGGGCCACGTGCCATCTGGGAGGGGCTCTCCCGCAGGACGGGGAGGGCTCTGAGAACGGCCAGGCCAAGGCTGTTCTCCTTCTACCCTCTGGGCAAATATTTACTTCCCAGCAGACTAAGATGCAAAGATCTCCATTAGTGAGAAAGTCTCCTTTGCAAAGAATTAAACAAAACACAACAGGTACAGTTTCCACAGTGAAACAGCTCTGGTCTCAGGGATGGAGGCAAACAGTGGGGTGTGTCAGTCATGTCTCCCTCCCTAGGCCTCAGTCCCCTCAGCTGTAAAAGGGGACGAGTGTCCAGCTTACAGGGTTGTTCTGAGAACCCAGAGAAGTGAAGTGCAAGTTCAGCGATGTAAGTGCAAAGTGGAGGCTCCTCCCACCCTCCAGCCTCTCTGCCAACACCCAGCAAGCTGCCACCTGGCTCCCACCCAGTGATGCCACTTCTCCTGGCATCCATGCTGATGCTTATTACACAAGACACCCTGCTAAGAGCTCTGGAGGCATTGCCCCACCCAAGCCTGGTTCTGTTCAAAGTACAAGGGTTACCTCATTCCCACAGATAAGAAACTGAGGCACAGAGGTGCTCGTGATTTGTCCACGGTCACTCAATCAGACCTGATCCCCACCCATCAAACACGAAGCGCTCATTCTCCTAACTAGTTGCCTAGTAGAGCTGGGCCTCCAGGCCTAGTTCCCCCAGTGGGTGTTTCTGACCTCAACAACCAGGCCCAAGAAACATCCCATTCTGCAGTGACCACCCTCCCCTCCCGAAGCTCATCTCCACTCCTTTCAGCCTGGCCTCTGCGCCCCTCCAGCCCAGCTCCCGCTTCCTGGAAGTCTCCCCAGGGCTCCTCTGCAGTCACAGCCAGTCAGGCAGAAAACCACACACCATCTCCAGCTGGCCACTGCTGCCTGATTTCAGTTTCCATCTCCCTCGTGGACTGACCTCTTCATCTCCTCTTCTCCCAATCTGCTCCTTGGTCTCTCCTCCTCCTGGCCTAGGCAAGAAGGCCCAGCCTGGAGCTGAATAGTGCCCCTATTGACATCATCTGTCTGACATTCTCTGGCAAGGGCAGACCCTGCTACTGGGCTCCCAGAAGTGCTTCTTCCATCCGCCTTCTCCCATCGGGTTGCTCTCAAAGCCTTCTAGTTAGGCTAGACTCGCACACCCAGCATGTGGTGCAGAGCCTCTACTGGTGCACCATTAAAGCCAGGAACTAAAGAGTGGGAAGGACCCAGCTCTGAGAAGAAGCCACATGTTCTCCCAAGGGGTCAGACTTTTCCACCCAAGGGCAAAGCCACAGCCATCTGCTCTAAGCAGGCAGAGCATCCCCAGGAGAAAGTAACCTGCTCTGATAAGACAAGTTCCAGAAGTTATCACATCTAATGTCCCAGTTCCCTTGAGCTCTGTGAGGCTCCCCAGGTAAGTCTCCATCCCTCCGTGGACCAGGCCTACAGTGAGCTGGGAGCTTCTGCATCTCTCATCTTGCAGGATCCTCCCCACAGTATCCATAGATGAGTCATCTAGCAGACTCAGGGAGTCCGCTCTTTACCCAGAGTCACAGCAAAACCAGCATTTGATCCATGTCTCCAGATGGCACTGCCATCGAGTCCTGACAACGAAACCTCCCCCCAGGTCACTCAGACCCCAGACTCCTCATATGACCAGACTCCCACCAGTCTCTCCTCCCATAATTTGGTCCTCTTAGGCATCCTCATGTGCTGCAACCATACTTGCCCACCTCAGGGCCTGTGCACTTACTGTTCCCTCCATCTGAGATGTTCTCTACAGGCCTTTTGTGTGGCTGGCTCCTTCTCAGTCTTTGCATGCATGGTCAGTTGCTCAGTCATGTCTGATTCTTTGCGACCCCATGGACTGTAGCCCGCCAGGCTCCTCTGTTCATGGGATTTTCCAGGCAAGAGTACTGGAGTGGGTTGCCATTTTCTCCTGCAGGGGATCTTCCCAGCTCATGGATCAAACCCATGTCTCCTGCATCTCCTGGGGATCTTCCCAGCTCATGGATCAAACCCATGTCTCCTGCATCTCCTGCACTGGCAGGCTGATTCTTTACCACTGAACCACCTGGGAAGCCTCTCAGTTTTTGAGCTCCTCATAAAGTCTTTCCGTGACCACCCCATTTAAAGTAGGAACTTCCACCTTTCCCCACTTCCTCCCTAATTTGCTTCTTAACACCTATCACAACTATGTGTATTTAGAGGTTTGTCTGTCTTCCAGACAAGTCTGTCTTGTCCACAGTTGTTTCCTGGTTAACTATCACTGTGCCTGTATACACAGTACGCATTAAATAGCTATTGAACTGTTGACTGAATAAGCAAACAAATGGTCCCCACCTTGGAGGGAATGTTGTGTCAAGACCGGACTCTCCTGCCTTCTGTGAAGATGTCGATTCCAATCCACTCACAGCCAGAGATGCTCTCTGGGAAAGGTCTGTCTTTTCAGTCCCCCACGCCCGGGCTTACCCAGAAGACATCTTTCCCCTGTATTTGGAGCCAGCTGGTCCAGAAATTTCATTCTCAGTGCCTAGTCTGGCTGACTCTGAGTTCTACCCCAGGTTGGCATTGTGAGCCACCCAGAGAGAAGAGGCACTGGGCAGGGGGAAGAAGGGCAGGTTGTTACTCCTGCTTCTCAAGAACAACCAACCAAAGGTAGCAATGAGGTCCCACCCAGCCCTACAGCACAAAACAACCCTTCACTTACAGGAAAAGGCGGGTTTACCCACAGAAGCCTCGACTAAGCACAAAGAAACTTTCTTGGGGCCTTATTTGCTCATCTGGAAAATGAGGGCATTAGAAAATTCTCCAAACCCCTTCAGGAGGTGCCTTCTGGATTCTCTGGATTGTAAAGGTCCTGTGGCCTGGCTTGGGGAGGGGAGGGACCTCCCTGGGCCTGAGGCCTGAGCCCAGCCCCAGGCCATCTCTGGGCCCAGGAGGCACGGTGACCACCTCCACTATGAAGGCTGCCTCCCTCACTTTCTGCTTGAGTTTCACTATTTTCTCTATGAAATGCTTGCCTAGAACAAGAAGCAATTAGAACTTCCCAATCAAACACAGTAAAAAAAAAAAATTAAATATCTACATATATGTATAAGGAACGGGCTTCCCAAGTGGTGCTAGTGGTAAAGATCCTGACTGCCAATGCAGGAGACATAAGAGATGTGGGTTCAATCCCTGGGTTGGGAAGATCCCCTGGAGGAGGGCATGGCAACCCACTCCAGTATTCTTGCCTGGAGAATCCCACGGACAGAGAAGTCTGGCAGGCTACAGTCCATGGGGTTGCAAAGAGTCAGACACAAGTGAAGTCACTTAGCATGCATGCACAAATGTGTAATGAGATGTTCAAATGAGTATTTACCCCAATAATGGGTCTTTTGGTGATAGAATCGAAAGTGACTTTTATTTTCATCTCTGTGCTTACCTGAATTGCTTGGAATTCTTTTTCAACTATGTGCCACATATTATTTTCACACAAACAAAGCTCTTTTCAAAACTTAAAAATTCCTGCTGTGCTCAAGAGGGAAGCTAGGTACCTCCTTCCAAAAATGCCGTTGTCCACTTACACCTGGAGCCCTGCCAAGTGGGGGGACCAACGGGGGAGGGGGGAGGGGGGTACCATTGCTGGTAAAGGTCACAGTGACCCCTTGAAGAAACTGAAGTCAGGCAGCTAAGTCCTGGTCTGGGTCTGTCACTAACTTGCTGTGGGTTCTCTGATCTTTGCCTCTCCTCTCCAGGCCTGTTTCCTTCTCAGTAAAATGAAAAGTTCACACCAGAGGTGCCTTCAAGGGGCCCTTCTAATTCTCAGTCTATGGCTCTTGAGCACCAAGAAGAATAGAAAGAAAGGCAGGGAAAGAATGGCTAACTCTTAAGTAGCTGGTATAGTGTTTATCATGTGGCAGGCATTGCTCTAAGCCCTTCCGATAACTGGTCTCAGCGACTCTCAGATAGGTTCTGGTATCACCCGTTTTTCAGATAAGACAACTGAGGCAGATGGAAGTTAACGCCTATGTCACTCTACCTGTAAGTGTCAGAGTCCGGATTTGAATCCAGATAGCTTGGTACAGAGTCCACACTCTTAACCATTAAACTTTGGGGAACTATAAAGCATCACAGGTCGAACTATGGTAATGAGGCCCATCCTTAAAGGGACAAGACTTAATATTGCCTCCAGAATTTATAACCTCCACCACCTATCCACACCCACTTCCTTCCCAATTATTCTTACCCAACCTAAAACCCTACCTCATTGTAAGGGGATAGGCTTGGTGCTTTCTAGACAGCCAGTGTCTCCATGATCAGTCCAGCCCACTTTGCAAATTCAAAGCATCAGCAAACTTGACCACTGCTGGCTACACACCCAGTTTGGCCTCTGATCCAGGCACCCATATCTCCAATCCCTGCTTCCGAGGTACAGGTCGGGACTCAGCCACCCCAATGCAACAAGCCTTTCCAGAGCACCTACTGTGTGCCCAGCCCTGAGACCAGTATCTGGAAGAGGATATGAAAGAGCTACTCCCCTGACCTCCAGGAGCCCACAGTCCAGCAAGGAAAAAGTCATGTAAACAGATCTCTAGGATACCCTGTGGTCGGTGCTATAATTAGAGGTGTGTCCCCAGTGGGCTGAGGGCACATGTGTCAGAATGATTCACCCATGCAGTGGGAAGAGGAGGCTCCAAGAGCCTGTGGATGAGCTCATTTCTCACTGAACTGGAAATGAGGACACCTGGAGGCTAGTGCCAGCCGTGCTGAGTGACCTTGAGACATGCCCTGTCTGAGCCCCAAGGTCACCCTCTTCCTCTAAAAAAAATGAGAGGGCCCCCAAGAGCGGCACAAGAGATCTCGTAAGTGGTTCAAGGTTATGTTCATATTGACTCACAGACTAAGTGAAGTTTTCGTTGCTCACTTCCCTTCTGATCCTTCCAATCTCATCAAGGAGTAAATCTTGGCTTTGGTGTCAGTTTGTCTTTACACCTCTCAGAACATCTGCCAACTTGCCTTTGGAACAACCCAGCCAAGCCTCAGGTTCGCAGCCTATAGCACCCACTGTGTCTAGCTGGGATTTAATAATGGTATTTTGTTTTCCCTGCACTGTATTTACTGTCACTGTTACCAGCAGTTTTTGATGAGGAATTTTGGTTCCCCATTGTGTGTATGTGTGTGTGCTCAGTCATATCTGACTCTTGTAACCCCATGGATTGTAGCCCATCAGGTTCCTCTGTCCATTGAATTTTCCGGGCAAGAATACTGGAGTGGGTTGCCATGTAGTCCTCCAAGGGATATTCCTGACTCAGGGCTCAAACCCGCGTCTCTTGTTTCTCCCGAATTGGCAGGCAGATTTTTCACCACTGCACCATTTAGGAAGCCTTCCCCATTGGAAGTAGTAACATAAAGCCTCCTTTTAAAAATAAATTAAAAAAAAATTTTTTTTTAAAATTTAAGTTTAGGGAATTCCCTGGCAACCCAGTGGTTAGAACTCCATGCTTTCACTGCCAAGGGCACAAGATCACTCCAGATGTTGGGGTACTAAGATCCTGCAAGTCACATGGGAAATAAATAAATTTAAGTTTAAAAAGTGAATCAGTTTAAAGTAATGTAATATTATACATAAATAATTTATAATACTTATAGCTTCTAGTATGGCTATTTTAACAACATTAATCAAAAACTTTAACGCACATAAAAAAGCAGGCAAAGCTGTTCTGTGCTATTAGACATCCCAATAGTGATTACTACTGGTGAGGAGTGGTAGCTACTGGCCAGTGGACACAAGGTAGGTTTCTGGCTCTGCTGACAGTTCTGTTGGTTGACCTGGGGGCTGATTATACAGTGATGTTCACTTTGTAAAAATTCATTAAGTTGTATACACTTAAGATGAGTGCATTCCCGTATGTATATCATGTATTCATATAGCCTTTAACCCAGCAATTCCACTTCTAGAAATCACCCTGCAGACATACACACACATGTGCAAAATGACACATTCAAAGATGCACTATTTGCAGTAACTAAAGATTGGAAACAACCTGAGTCCCCCAGCTGGAGACTGATGAAATATATTTTGGCATAGCCTACAGTGCAGTCTGGGCTTCCCAGACAGCGTTAGTGGTAAAGAACCTGTCTGCCAAAGCAGGAGACAAAAGAGATGCAGGTTCAATCCCTGGGTCAGGAAGATCCCCTGGAGAAGGGTATGGCAACCCGCTCCAGTATTCATGCCTGGAGAATCCCACGGACAGAGGAGCCTGGTGGTCTACAGTCCATGGGGTCACAAAGAGTCAGACACAAACTGAAGTGACTTAGCACTCACGCACAGTGAATTCTACATAGTCATCAAATAGAATGAGGCAGCCCCTATCAGAGCTCCAAAATTTACATGAAATTTACATTTCATTTAAATTTAAATGAAAAGGTAAGGGCAGAACTGTGTATAGCATGCTACTTTGTGTGTGTGTGTTCAGTCGTGTCTGACTCTTTGCAACCCCAAGGACTGTAGCCTGCCTAGCTCCTCTGTCCATGGGATTTCCCGGGCAAGAATACTGGAGTGGGTTGCCATTTCCTTCTCCTCAGGATCTTCCTGACCCAGGTATTGAACCCATGTCTATCAAGTCTCCTGCATTGGCAGTCAGATTCTTTACCACTAGTGTCACCTGGGAAGCCCCGAATGCCATTTTATGCAGGGGGAAAAAAAGAATATATAACACATCCACATGTTTGTGCCTAGGATAGTATTTCAGAAAAGAATCACAAGAAACTCCTAACAAAGACTTCCCTGGCAGTCCAGTGGTTAAGATTCCATGCTTCCAATCCAGGGGACATGATTTGATCTCTGGCTGGGGAAGAATAAAGAAACTCACAAAAGTTATGGACAGAGCATACCAGGAGAGAGGGATTGGAGGAATGCTTATAACTGATGATTACTCTTTCATACGTTTAAATTTTGTACAATGTCCTTGCATTTCCTATTTGATAATAAGTTTTAAAGCATAAAGTCCTACAGAAGATGCATAGCTATGGTAAAACTTTTAGCTCCTTAGACACTGAGATGAAAATGTTAGCACCTTTGGCTTACAAAGCAAGTAACCCTCGGCCCCACTCCTCCTCCCAAGGGATGGCACTGAGCTAATAAGCTTTCCTGTAATGGTTTCCAAATAACAACAAACCCAGTCTAGGACAAATTACTTAAACTGGGCCTCCACCCTGAAGTCAAATTCTGGCACCTGAAGTTGCCCTGGCAGGTGGCTGGGTTCTTGGCATGCGTAAGGAGATTATTAAGCACTACTACCTCCAGGGATGGGAAGTTAAAGATTTTTTAAGTCAGTCTCAGGTGGCTGAAAAGGGAGGATTCTGAGTTCTGAGTCCCACCCTGCTCCAGAAGAGACAGCGCAAGGGCCACAGAGTGGGATTTTCTTAAGGCTGCAGGGACAGTGGCAGGCAGGGCCTTGAAAATTCGAGTTTCGTTTTAACTGTGTGACTTTGTTTTTTATAGCACTTGGTTTGTCCACATGTCACTGTCTCCCCATATGGCTAACCCTAAAAACAATCCAGTGAGGTATAGGGCAGGATGTCAATTATCCATTTTGTAGATGGAAAAATGGAGATGCAAAGAAATTAGGAGACAAAGCTATGGTCTTTTCAGTAGTCACGTATGGATGTGAGAGTTGGACCATAAAGAAGGCTGAGTGACAAAGGATTGATGCTTTCGAATTGTGGTGCTGGAAAAGACTCTTGAGAGTCTCTTGGACATCAAGGAGATCAAACCAGTCAATCTTAAGGGAAATCAACCTTGAATATTCTTTGGAAGGACTGATGCTGAAGCTGAAGCTCCAGTACTTTGGTCACCTGATGCAAACAGCCAACTCATTGGAAGACCCTGATGCTGGGAAAGATTAACGACAAAAGGAGAAGAGGGCGGCAGAGGATGAGACAGTTGGATGGCATCACTGATTCAATGGACATGAAATTGAGTGAATTCCAGGAGATGGTGAGGGGCAGGGAGGCCTGGCGTGCTGCAGTCCATGGGATCAAAAAGAGTCGGATACAACTTAGTGACTGAACAATGACAACGTTGAGAGAAGCGGTGAAGCCAAAAAAGTAACCCCCACCTTCTGACTCCTGGTCTTCTCCTATTTCCCCATCTCCCCACCCATCAGCTTTAGCCTTCTCCCTGCCAGCTCTGAACTACAGGGAAGGAGCTTCTGAGGCCAAAGAAGGAGCAGGCAAAAAAAAAATCCCGAATCAAAATCAAGGGGCCCGTGAGACC
Source organism: Cervus elaphus (assembly GCF_910594005.1). Taxonomy (NCBI): domain Eukaryota; kingdom Metazoa; phylum Chordata; class Mammalia; order Artiodactyla; family Cervidae; genus Cervus; species Cervus elaphus. Next base: position 25,512,049 of record NC_057829.1, on the reverse strand, counting down.
ATCTAGCTCAGCATTTTTTAACATTTATTATACACTTACCTGGAGAGATTAAATAAGTTTAAATAAATATGTATGCCAGGGCCCAGGCATCTAGAGTGTTTTTAAAATTCTGAGTTGATTCCAGTGTAACTTTGAGAGAGAACTGCTGAGTGACAGCTCAGATCATCCCCATCCCAGTTTCACATGAAACTTTCTGCCCCTGGGACTTCCCTGGTGGTCTAGTGGCTAAGACTTCACACTCCCAATGGTTTGATCCCTGATTGAGGAACTAGATCCCACATGCTGCAACTAAGAGTTTGTATGCCGCAACTAAAGTTCCTGAGTGCCACAACTAAGACCCAGCACAGCCAAAATAAAAAATAATAAATATTAAAAAACAAAACAAAACACTTCTGCCTCCCTGGACCATCCATCAGTGAATCTGTGCTACCTCCTCCAGCCCCCATACATACTGCTCATCACTCTTGCTCATTACATAGAGTCAGAGAAATGAACTGGGAGCTGGGTGAGTCAATTCACAGCTCTGAGGCCCCAAACAGGGAAGTGACTTGCCTAAAATCTCCCATTGAGTCAGTAACAGAGCAAATCGAGAATCTGGATCTGGACACCAGGTAAGGTCACATCCACAGAGGGGTCACAAGGAAAGCCTGATGGCAGATCTAGCGGTTCCCACCAGAAGAAAAGATTCAATGAAGGTTGAGAAAGAGACCAGAGTGTGCATGTGTTTGCAGGGGATGGGTGTCGGGTACCTGGGCAAGTCTGCCCTGTGGCATACTGGGGACAGGGGAACTATTCTAGAGTGGCAGGGCTGGCACTGGCCTGTAGAAAGAAGTCCTCATTTCTAGGAGGGGGCCCAGCCCAGTCTGAAATCTCCATAGCGAAACCCAGTCTATTGGGTCAGCTTACCAGGAGGGCCAGTTCCCCTGTCCATAATACTAACAATGGCTGAGACTTTTTGAGCTCTTTGCTGGTCCCTGTTCTAAGCAATGGACTTGACCTGTTTCAGTTAATCCCCACAGCCATTCTGAAAGTTGAGTATCATCACTGTTTCTATTGTGATGTTTCTGTTGGCAGAGGAGGAAACCATGGCCTCAGGAGATGAAGTAACTTCCCCAGGATCACTCAGCTGGAAAGTGGTAGTGGCAGGATTCGAAGCTGGTTCATGTCCAACCACAACCATCCTGTCCCCCAACAGGAGAGAAGAGAAGGTGAAGTGCAGGGGCTTTTTTAAGTTCCGAGCACCTAAAAGCAGCTGCAGACCTCCCCAGACACATCTGGTGGAATCCTCCTGACCACACCTCCCGCAAGACATCCTCTTTCCACCCAAGAGGAAACCGCGGCACAGTGGGGAGGTATCCTCGGGGGCGTCGGCTGGGACAGGATAAGGAGTCCAGGTCTCCCGACCCCAGAACGCAAAGCCTGACCACTACTCCACAGACTGATGGGGAGGCGAACTCAGTAACACCCGGCAGGCGGGGCGGGAGCGGCCAAACGCGGTAACCACAGCCTACCGCACCAGCGCAGGCTGGTGGACCCGGAGAACCAAACTGCTGGTCAGGTGCACACAGGTGAGCCACGCGGAGTCCTTTCGTCGTAGCCCTTGCCAACGAGCTCTAAGGCTCCCCACCCGGAGGCTGAAATTCAGGCTGAGCTCGAGCAGCCAGAATTCCCTGGTTCCCAAACAAAGTGGGACGAGAACCCAGTTGTGCGCTTCTGTCCGCTCCCTGGAGCAGACAAGTGGGCACCCAACCCAACCCCCATCCTCCCACCCCCGGCTCGTCGTGCGGGCGGACAAGGGAGTGCGTTCTCCCCCTCCCATCCCGGGGCCCGACTGGGGTCACTCACCCAGAACACTGTGGAGTAGATGACGAGCGAGAACTTGAGCCAGAGGTAGGAGAAGCGCGCGCAGTAGCGCACCTGCTCCGAGTCCCCGCGGGGCATCCTGGGGGGCTCCCGGGCTGGGTCCCTCGCTGCCAGTAGCCCCACCTGCGGCTGCCGGACCGGCTCCCGGCCCCGCCACCGGCGCTCGCTCGGGGACTGACACCGGCGAGCCGCAATCACAGCTCCGGCCCGGGACCAGCCAGCCCCAGCGGCCAATGGGCGCTCGGGGAGGGGGCGGGCCTGGGGCGGGGCGGAGGCCCTGGACCCAGAGGAGGCCAAGGCAGGGGCGGGGGCGAGGGTTGTGCAAACCAGGTCGCGGGCAAATCTGAAAGCGCCCGTGCTAAGGCGCGTTGGGGGGCGTGGAAGAGTGTGTGCAGAGGGTCGCTACGGATAGAGCTGGTGTGCTTCATTCGGGGCACATTAGAATGCCCGCTTTCTATTGCGGTCAAGAGGGAAGACCATAGGGAAAGAGCAGGAATTTATGGCTAAGGCGTTAAAAAGTGTGCAATTAAGTGTGCAAGGCATGAATGGAATAAGGAAATTCAGTCTAAGCGGGGCGGGAGGGTCGCATCTGGGAAGGCGCCGCAGACCAGGGTGGGGGCAGAGGGCCCTCATGGAAAGCCCCACAGTTCCTTTTGTAACAGTGGGAGGCTTTCCTCCAAGTCGCCGATCCTCTGCTTCACTGGGACTAGGCGAGACAGCAACCCTGCCCCGATGGCCTCCTCCTCCGAAAAGTCCTCACCCACTAGCCCCAACTCAGGGGCCTCAGCCCTTGCACACACACAGCCCAGGTCTGACCCAGCCTCTTTCCGCCCAGCCTTTCCTCTGGCTGGGGTCAAAGTCTGTCTTCCTGGCTGTGAGTCTGTCTCCCACGGCCCCTGCTTGACTCACTGCTGTTTTCCTTTTCCCGCAGGCCTAGCTCAGCTGGGGACTTGGGAACCAGGCAATCCATGTTTGTGGCATTCAGGAATTAAATATGTGAGTTCAAGGCAGGGCTGGGTAGGGTCCCTGGTGGCGACTTCGGGAATGGCACTCTTGTCCCATTCCTGAAGTCTGAATTCCCAAGCCTGCCAGACAGATAGAGACCGGGGGCCCAACCCCCATGGTTCTGCCGGTTTTACTGTAGAAGGAAGCAAGTAAGGTCTGGGTGGGGAGGGAAGCAATGCCATGCCCAGGGGTTGAAAGGAAGCCAGTTTCCTGGTACAAGGGAGCAAACCCTGCAAGGTTGGGTTGAGACATGGAACCAGGGACTGCTGAGGGTCACCTTCAAATGAATAACCTGGGGCTTCAAAGGCATCCTACCTCAAGGTTAGAAGTTGTCATTTCTGTCTTTTGAATGGTTTCACTCAGTCGTGTCTGACTCTTTGCAACCCCATGGACTATACAGTCCATGAAATTCTCCAGGCCAGAATACAGGAGTGGGTAGCCTTTCCCTTCTCCAGGGGATCTTCCCAACCCAGGGATCAAACCCAGGTCTCCCACATTGTAAGTGGATTATTTACCAGCTGAGCCACAGAGAAGCCCAAGAACACTGGAGTGGGTAGCCTATCCCTTCTCAGCGGATCTTCCTGACCCAGGAATGGAACCGGGATCTCCTGCATTGCAGGCAGATTCTTTATCAACTGAGCTATCAGAGAAGCCCGTATTCTGTCCTTTAAGGAGGAAGAAACTAACTCTTTACCCCTCTTTACAGGACTAACTTTCCTCACCAGCTCTCACCTTACACCCACTCTTTGGGGTGCTCCATCCCCGGGAAGGCTGACTCAGCACCATGCCCTGGGAGGAGTTGTCTGTCTCCTTTTCCCTGGGGTTAGCCTCCTAGCCTCCTTCCCCACTGGGATTTTCTTTCAGTTGTCCCCGTCTTAGTCCTGGCCTTCTAGCTAGCTGCACTCTTTCCTCTACAAATCTTCCCCTAATGACATGCACACATCTGAGTGGCTCCTCCCAGCTCTCCCCAAGCCTCTCTACAATGATGCCTGAAGTGATGAGGCTGAGATACCCCTGCAGAGGAAGCCTGGAGCTCTTTGGGGCTAGCACAGCCTTTCCCCAGTTCCTGAGCAAGTTTATTATCCCTCCTGTCCCCGACCTGATCACAAGTGCTATGGGCAGCTCCTCAGTCACACTGGCAAACACTGAAATCTCAGAAGAGGTGACAATGTATTTTCAGTGTCTCCTTTTAAAAAAGAAAAATTATTTTTATTTATTTGGCTGCACTGGATCAAACTTAGTTGCAGCACGTGAATCTTTACTCTTCATTGTGGCAGGCAGGATGTTTAGTTGTGACACGTGAACTCTTGGTTGCAGCATGTGGGATCTAGTTCCCGACCAGGGATTGAACCTGGGGCCTGTGCATTGAGAGCTTGAAGTCTTAGCCACTGGACCACCAGGGAAGCACCAGTTTTTCTCTCCTTTTGCCAGAAACTCTTGGCTGCAGGTCAGCAGGTCTGATGCCAAGCCGGGTTTAGTCATGAACTTTGTTAGAATATGTGGCATAAATCGTATTCCCTAATATCTTACAGAAAAAAAAGCTTAATGAAATTTTTGGCCAACCCAATATGACATACAGGTGTGAGTGTGACCCTGGTTGCAGTTTATAACCACGTGGTGAGCTTTCAATGTTTCCTGATTTCCAAGTCCCACCCCAGTCCAGTCACGTCAGAACCTCCAGCAACAGGGACCTGCGTATCAGGTATCAGTATTGTTGTAAAAGTCCCAGGTAATTTCTAAAGAGCAGGCATGACTGAGCATTGCCGGTCTAGAGGTAGTCATGAGGGTGAGGTGGTCAGAGTTTTATCAGAAAGGTCACATTCCTGAGGACACTCAGCTATCCAGTGGTATGTAGGTCAATGTTAAATAACTAGCTGTCTGGTGGGGGGTGGGGAGGGGGACTCTGTTGCCACTTTCCATAGTGTAAATACTCCCACCATGTCTGAGATGTACACAGTCACACCCAATCAGCTCAACACAGCCCCACAGCTTTCCTTATCTCAATACTTATTAGCATAGAGAGCACCATAATGAATGCATCAGTGAAATTCATGGCTTATTAATTAGCACAACAAGTATTAGAAATGAGCTATCCTTTGATGAAGTTACTGCCATCGTACCTCAGAGAGATTTTAGGTTGGGGGTTCCAATATTGCAATAAAGTGAGTGACATGAATTTCTGTTTCTTAGTGCATATAAAAGATAGGTTTATACTATACCATTGTGTATTGAGTGTGCAATAGCATTATGTCTAAAAATGCAATGTCTATGCCTAATTTAAAAATACTTTATTGCTAAAGAATGCTAATCATCACCTGAACCTTCATCAAGTTGTAATCTTTTTGCAATAGTAACATCAAAGATCACTGATCACCATAACAAATAATGAAAAAATGTGAACTACTGTGACAATCACCACAGTCTGACACGGAGACACGTATGGAGCAAACGCTGTTGGACTTGACACAGGGCTCCGACCAGCCAGTCTGTAAAACATGCGTTATCTTCCAAGTGCAATAAAGGGAAGTGCAACAAAATAAGGTGTGCCTGTGGCATCTGACTTAAGGGTGATGCACTGGGCTAAATCCTTGAGGCATCCCAAATCCTGAGGGATTCTGGTCGCCTGATGTGACCCTCTACCTAACTGAATCCTGCCTCTAGAATATTGTATTTTTTTTAAGAGATTGAATCTTCTTTTACATTTTAAATTTTATTTATTTAGGCTGTACTGGGTCTTCATTGCGGCATGCCGGCTGTTTGTCGCAGGCTTCTCTTACTTGTGGTACGAGTGCTTAGTTGCAGCATGTGGGATCTAGTTCCCTGACCAGGGATCGAACCCAGGCCCCCTGCATTGGGAGCATGGAGTCTTAGCCACTGGACCACCAGAGAAGTCCCTGTTGTATCTGTCTTGAGTGGACCCTTGAGGCAAGAACACCTAAAAATACAGGGAGCTGGGGCTTGACTGACTTCACATAATGGATGAACTGGTTTTGCGGCTCCTTGCTAGTAAATGCTTGCTGTATAGGTGCTTACCTGGGTAGCAGGATTTGTTCTGATATCTAATTCATGATAACCTGGCAGGGAGATTGTAGGAGGAAATAACTAACCTCACCTTTAGTGGCTACTGCTGCCTATGAAAAAGAAACCTACCGATCATGCACAACCAACCTGGCTTGCATAAGTTGGCATCCATTCCTCTGTTTCCCCCTCTGTGAAACCATCAGTCTGGATTGTTTCTCTTCTAGTTCTAACAATCTTAGCTATAGTCCTCACAGACAAATCAGTCAGCAAATCAACACTGAGCTTCTCCTGTGACTCAGGCCCTGCCCAGGGCTCTGGGGATACAGCTGTAAAGAAGATAGACAAGACCGGCTATTCTCTTCTACTGGGGCATTGGAGGGGTGGGGGGGTGGGGATATGCAACATGTATGACCACTAATACAAGATAAAGATAATTTCAGGTACTGACAGTGCTAAAGATGCAGGAGAAGAGCTTCTGAGTGGAAGAAGCAACAGGTACAAAGGCCATGAGAGAAGCTGCAGCTTTGAGAGGGTCCATATGGCTTGTGCAAGGACCTCAGGAGAATATAATAGAATGGGGAGAGATCAGAGGCGTGGGAAGAAGCCTCACAACTTTTATAAACAGTTTAGATTTATTTCCAGGTTTAGTGAGGGCCACCGGTACTGTGTTAAGCAGGGACGTGATACTGAATCTGATTTAAGCTTTAGAAGGTTGCAGCTGGGACTTTCCTGGCAGTCCAGTGGTTGAACCTCCAAGTTTCCATTGCAGGGGGCACAGGTTTGATCCTTGGTCAGGGAACTAAGATCCCACATGCCACACAACCAAAAAAAATGAAGACAGTTTCAGCATAGAGGACAGACAGGAGGGGGCCAGGCCTGGGGGTGAGGAAGGCTGGTTAGGAAGCCTTTGCACAGGGTCAGTGTGAAAGGCTGTGGACTAGTGGTACACACTGGGAATGGTGACAGGTAGCTGCACTGGGGATGTATCTTGGAGACAGAGCCAGCAGGGTTTACGGACAGATTGGGTGTGGAATGTGAGGAAGAGAGAAATCAAGATACTCCCAAGTGTTTTTGCTTTGAGCAACCAGGTAAAGTTTGCTCCTATTTACAAATGTGAGGGATGTTATGAAGAATGCTGCTGGGGGGAAAGTGGGTCAAAAATCAATTACTTTGGCCATTTAATTTTTTTAGATACCTTTTCAAAACCCAGGTAGAGTTGTCCAGAGAACTCAAAAATGAGGTTTAAGTTAGATGATATAAGCTTGAGAGTCATCAGATCAATTTAAATCATTCCTCCAGTTCTTCCCCTAAAGTACTGCACATTTGAGTCTATTTATTTCTTCTGGAGGAGGGACTTTTGTTGTCCTTCAGGTTTTCCTTGACTCTTTTGGGGGCCATCTCATGGCTCAGAATTTAGGTCATTTCTCCTTCCCATCCCATCTTAACTCTCAAGGATCTCCATTTATTCCTGACCAGTTATTTATTAAGCATCAGGCCCTGAGCTGTGGGCTTTCACATAACTACCTCTTAATTTCTCACCACCTGTTATAGATATTGTTTCTCTCCAGGAAGAAAGAGGGGGATGCAGCTTTTCTCAGCTATACGTGACTGCACAACTCTATCTTCCCCCACACACCAGCGGTTAACATCTCAAACACTAGTATCTGTCAGTGGCTTATGGGACTTTTAAAACTGGGACAGTCCCAAGAAACCATAATAGTCCACCTGGGACTGGAGGGGTTTGGGTGCTAAAACTAGGAAGGACCAGTACAAAAGCAGGACAAGTGGTCATCCTATTTCTTTCCATCCTTTCCATCATCTCACAGATGTTCAGAGGGGTGTAGCCAGTGCGAGAGCTTCAGACTGTGCCCCCCAAAGTCAGAGAAGGAGGAAGGGAACGCTCAGGGGACAGGACCAGTGTCTTCAGGTTCTGAAGGCTGTCATGAGAGGAAAGGGAAAAGTTCGTTCTAAGGGATCCCTTGGGATAGGGACCAAGGAGACATGCTGAGTGTGAGTCAAGCTCCCTGAAGCAGCACAGCTTTGAGAAAAACACTGTGATTCAGGATTAGGGGGTTGGGGGTGGGGGCAGCCCTACCACATGCCAATCAACTCTGAATGAGGCACTGGGAACCTGAGTTATCCTCTTAGGACACCAATGCCATCTGTGAAATGGGACCCTTCAAGGTAACCAAATGAAATTATCAAGCACTGTACTTAGAACAAAGCTGGTCCTAAAGAACTGAGTCAGATCTGCCCACAGCTGGCCCAGTCCACTGGGGACAAGTAGACATGGTGGGGGGATGGGACCGACTTCACAGACCAGAACCCCTTCCCTTCCCTCACTGCCCGGGTGCTGACCCTGTGCCTGGTGTTCATCCTCCCAGGGCATTTATCCTCTGGCTGGTTTTCTCCTTCAAATTTTTTGGCGCCACCTGCCAGCACCGGGAGGCAAGCTGATTCCGTGTTTGTGTGCCTGATTACAAATGAGAAAAGAGGGCAGTTAGGACATCAATCCCATCCCCACCCACCACAGAGGAAATTAGCAGCAAATCAAGTCTGACAGTCATGATTCAAGGAGTGGCCAAGCTGGGAGGATCTTCAGATATCATCCGGTCCACCCCCCTCATAAATGAACAGAGGAACTCAAGCTAAAACAAGCTAGCATCCTGCTCACAGTTGTCTATTTACATCTAATGCCCTTTTCTATGTGTGTTATATTGCACAATAAAAGAAAAATGTTTTTTGAAAAGAAAACAGTTTTTAAATTTGAATATCCCCTATGACTAGTGAAGTCAAGTGTATTTTTACATGTTGATCAGTCATTTGTTGTTTTACAAATTTTCTGATTTTATCCTCTGTACACTTTTTCTTTGGCTGCGCTGTGAAGCATGTGGGACCTCACTTCTCATACCAGGGATCCAACCCACGCCTCCTGCAATGGGAGCACAGAGTCTTAATCACTGGACCACCAGGTAAGTCCCCTTTCCCCCTTTGTACATTTTAAAATTAAGTAATAGGTTCCTTTAAGTGGGCAACGCCAAGGGCTGACAGACTGGGGAAATGGCATTCCCACCTCTTCTTCCATAGGGGAGGGGCCCTTCCGGAGAAGACTCCAGGTTGGCCTCTCAGACAGAGGAAGGGTCTTGGAGCCGGCCACCTTCAGGGGCTGGCCTCACCGGGGCCCGGCCGGGCATTCTGGGAAAGCAGCCTGGGCACACTGGTGCTGGGCCAGGCCTGTGTGACTCACTGGGAGTGGCGGGCACCCGGGCATCAAGGCTGCAGCAGCGGTTCCACCTGTCATGCGGAAGAGCGGGGCAGCTGCTTCTGGAAGGCTGGGTGCTGCTGGGGGAGGGGAGCCTCAGAGGAGGTGGCTGGGCCTCCGGTGCAGTCAGAAGGTACCAAGACTGGGCCTTGGGGAACACAGAACTGGGGTCCGGACCTGATCCTGTAGCTACTGAGGAAGGGATGCAAGGCTTTTACACTCAGAAAACATTCATGGACCTGCTGATCTGTGTCAGGAAGGTTTACAAGCCACAGCATCCTGCCCTGTGCTGGTTGCTAGGGGACCCCCAGCAAGGGTAGACCACCCAGTTTACAGCTGACAAAGTGCTTTCACCCACATATTAGAGCCCTCACCACTCCTAGATTTACTTGGCTATTGCCTTCCTTCTGCACGGTTGTTGGCACCATGAAGCAAGGACCATCTCACCAACTGGTATCTGAGGGCCTGGTGGGGTGTTGGGCACATAGCTGCTCATTAAACATGGCAGCCGCGGATTGACTGTCCCTGGTCACCCGAGCCGGCTCTGCCTGCAGCTTCATTCAGATTGCAGGTTCCATCCTCCCTTGGGGCTTCCACCAGAAACCTAGTCCCACAGACATTTGATGTAAAACTTGTCCGGGGAGGAGCCAGTTCCCTTCTCCCAGACTTGCCGACTCCTAAGGGCTACATTTCCCTGTAGGCCATTTCAACTTCCTCTTTCCTGTTTGCTAAGCAATTTGCATCAGCCACAGCTCCTACTCTCCGTCTTACATTCCCAAGTCCCTCTCTGTCTGGCTCAGAGAAAATAGAAGGCTTTCCATTAGCAAAATGCCATTTTCTGTTACAAACATGTGTTGACTGAGGGATTTTTTTTTTCTTTTCCATGGGTCATCAGAATAGCCTTGTGTGCGAAACTAGACAGGGAGGATAATTCTTGCTTTATTCATGAGCAGTGTGCACCCAAAGGCACCAGCCCTACAGGGTCCACGCAGGCTAGGGCTGGTTTCTGCCTCCTGCTCAGCCTCCTCAATCGTCCCCCCAAACACTGGAGCAAAGTGGGCTCCCTCTCTGCCCCCAGCAAATGACCCCAAACCTTCACAAGAACTGCAGAGGAAGCAGGCTAGTCTGACTTCTGGAGAGTCAAGTGGGGGCTGGGGAAAAAGAACACTGAGAATTTAGGCTGCTAAATACTAGTTAGTTCGTATGTCGTAGGAACCTGTGTTTAAAATCAGCTGGGGTAAATGTTCATTGCAGCACTGTTTATAATAGCCAGGACATGGAAGCAACCTAGATGCCCATCAGCAGATGAATGGATAAGGAAGCTGTGGTACATATACACCATGGAATATTACTCAGCTGTCAAAAAGAATTCATTTGAATCAGTCCTAATGAGATGGATGAAACTGGAGCCCATTATACAGAGTGAAGTAAGCCAGAAAGATAAAGAACATTACAGCATACTAACACATATATATGGAATTTAGAAAGATGGTAATGATAACCCTATATGCAAAACAGAAAAAGAGACACAGAAATACAGAACAGACTTTTGAACTCTGTGGGAGAATGTGAGGGTGGGATGTTTCAAAAGAACAGCATGTATACTATCTATGGTGAAACAGATCACCAGCCCAGGTGGGATGCATGAGACAAGTGCTCGGGCCTGGTGCACTGGGAAGACCCAGAGGAGTCGGGTGAAGAGGGAGGTGGGAGGGGGGATCGGGATGGGGAATAAGTGTAAATCTATGGCTGATTCATATCAATGTATGACAAAACCCACTGAAATGTTGTGAAGTAATTAGCCTCCAACTAATAAAAAAATTAAAAAAAAAAAAAATCAGCTGGGGTGGAGGGAGTCATGGAATTCTTCTAGTAAAGGATCTCATCCTCTTCTATTTTTATTTTCATGTGAAGCCAAAACAACTGCCCCTAGAACATCCTCCAATTCAACACCGCTTATAATTTTTTTGGGCCACACCCAGTGGCTTGTGGGATCTTAGTTCCCCAACCAGGGATTGAACTCCAACTGTGGCAGTGAAAGCACCGAGTCCTAATCACTGGACGGCCAGGGAATTCCCCTGCTTAAACAACTTTTTATAACATGATGCAGAGCCGTATTTTACGTTACAGTCCAGTGTACAAAACACACAACCCAGCAAAAGCTGCGTGAGACAAAGGAACATTTGCCACAGGATGCATTCCTATATTTTCTATGGTCTCCCTTTAAACAGTAGTCATCACCCACTGTTTGAAATCACTAATTCAAACTGCCGACCAAATGCCTACAGAGAAGCCCTACCAGGCCTGTTTCAGCAAACAGGTAAGTTACACCTGGATTTATTATAACATTTGTTTATACAGAGACTACCCTGGTATTAAGCAAAAGCAAAACCCTTACAAACTTGGCTCAAGTGAATCCTGAGATTGCCTTGATTGAGCACTGAGTGCATATCCTCTCCCCCTACCTGCCACTCACTCTCTGGGTGACATAACAGGAAGCCAGGGAAGAGCATCTAAGGCCAGAGGGAGCCCCTACATCTCCAAGGACAAGAGAAGGTCTGGGGCCCTACCCTCCGGAGCCACAGTTCAAGGACCAGTGGTGGGAAAAAAGGCAGAGCTCCTTTTGGCACCATGTAGAAAGGAACTCCTGGTTCCCAGAGGTGAACCCCCACACGGTGGAACCCTAACTCTTCTCAGGGAGGGGGCTGCTTCTGCCCTCCAGCTGTGTGTGGTCCTGGGGGCCTGCTCCACCCAGCTGACCACCATGGACCAAAGGGAACTGCACTGGAGGACTGATGGATCCCAGGTGGCCAGTGAACATCTGAGGATGCCTCGGGTGGAGAACGGTGAAGGAATGACTGTTTGCCAGACCCTTGCTTTGCCAAAGGCCCAGGAAAGCAGAAAGGGCTGTGTCTTCCACCACTTATTGGCTTGGCACCACTCTGGACATGTCGACAGCCCGACCCCTAGGGGGACCAAGGGGAAAAAAATATGAGCAAGTAAAGAAAAATCACACTTGCTTAAAAGGACTCAGTAACAAAGGCAGGAAGCCCTAGGTGAACATGTAAATTAGAACTAGCAGGACAGACAGAAGAGAACTTCAAAGAAAGAAAAAAGGGTCATGGAAAGATATAGTTGGAGCACACACAAAAAGATTCCTGCAAACTAAAAAGTGTGACTTTCAAATATAACAATCCAATAGAGACAGTCCATGCTGCAAATTGAGTCAGTGGTCTAAAAGACAAACAGAGAGAAATATCTCAGAATTCAGAGGAAAAACACAAAGAGGTGGATCAGAAGAAAAAGATAAGAGATGTGGAGGCCAGGTCCAGGATGAAATGTGGTAGATGCTGCTGCTGACTAATTCAACGCTGTTCCCAACCTCCTCCTTCCTACTCTGACTTCACTGTGGAGGCTAGATATGTGAAATATACTTATTACCAGCTTCCCTTGTTGGAGACTGTTCTGGTTCATGGGCCATAGACATCCAGAAAGATTGTTTGTCTTTTCTGATATAATTAGTGTCGCAGTTTTTTCTCCTTTCTTCCTACGTAGAATGCAAACACAATGCCTGGAGCTGCAGCAGCCATCTTGTAACCACAAAAAAGAGGCCAAGAGAACCGAGGAGATACCAGTCGAAACCCTGATGCTGTCCAACAACAGAACCCAAGTCAGCAGCTGCCTACGCAGAGCCCTGTGAAGTGAGGAAAATAAGTACCTATTTATTCAAGTCATTCTTTACTCAACTGTTCTGCTACATTCTTACATAATATGAGAAGAAATTAAGAAATTATAGAAGAAAATTTCCCTGTGAAGAAAAATTTGTTTTCAAACTGAAAGGGCTAAGTATCATATTTAAAACCAATACCCAAAAAAAAAAATAAATAAAACCAATACCCTTATACACCTGATATAAATTTGTCAATTTATACCTGAATTACACAGAAAAAAGAGAAAAAGCTACAGAGAGCAGCTTTCTTAAAAGAGAAACAAACATCAAACAAACATTAGAGTTTTCATTTTTAGCTCTTGAATCTGGACACCAGAGAAGCAATGTCAACAGATATCGACAGGAAATAACAAATCAGTTTTAAATACAGGGTATTTTCCCCAGTCTCAAGTTCTCTGGGTAATTATTAGCCACAGCTGGGAATTTCAAATAGAAAACAGATAAAAACTGGCTTGAAGCCACCTAGGAAGCCCCCTTTATATCTATATTCAATTTAAAGAAGAAAATGGTTTTCTTCACGCTTCAAACACTGTAAACAGATAAACAGCAAAAATAAAAATCTGGGGCAATGTTCAAAATCATAAGGTGAATAAAACTTGCCTCTTGTTGTGACGATTAGTTGCATGCATGTTTCCACTCAGTGGGGAAGGAGGTGGTGGTAAGGGGGGTAAGGCAGACATTTGAAAAAGAAATAACAACACAGTGTGCTAAGTATCAACATTGGGAAGGAGCAGTTGCTTAGATCTGTGTGTGCAGGAAGGGTTCCAGGAGGCAGCAATGTTAAAGAGAGGCCTGCCAGATTAAGTGGATATTGCCCCAGTGAAAGGATGTATAAGAGGGTCTCAGAACAAGGGGAGAGTGGTTCCCAAACTTGACTGCAAACTGGAACCACCTGGGGATCTCTAAAAACTACTGAGGCCTGGCTCCCACCCCCATGCCCTCCCACCCCCCATGCTGTGCTTAGTCTCTCAGTCGTGTCAGACTCTTTGAGACTCCATGGACTATATAGCCCACCAGGCTCCTCTGTCCATGGGGATTCTCCAGGCAAGAATACTGGAGTATTCTGGGTTGCCATGCCCTCCTCCAGGGGATCTTCCCAACCCAGGAATCGAACCCAGGTCTCCTGCATTGCGGGCAGATTCTTTACTGTCTGAACCACCAGGGAAACCCAAGAATACTGGAGTGGGTAGCCCAGCCCTTCTCCAGGGGATCTCCCCAACCCAGAAGTTGAACTGGGATCTCCTGCATTGTAGGCAGATTCTTTACCAGCTGAGCTATCAGGGAGGCACCCATGCCCCCTACCTTCTGCCTTAACTTATCTGAGGTGTGATGTGGCAGCAAGCATTTTCAAAGCTCCCCAGGTGATTCTAATGAGCAGCAAAGTTTGGGAACCACAGGCCTACACCATGCTTGAGGCCAGAGCCTGTGGCTCTCTGTAGATGCAACAAGGAATTGGAGGCAGAGGACCAACAGTGGGAATGGAGAGAAGTGGATGGGTTAAGATTTAGGATGTAGAATGGACAGGAGTAAGTGATCCTGGGGAGGGAGCAAGTGAAGAAGCTGCTGACTGTGATGCCCAGGTTTCAGGCTTGGGTAACTGGGTGCATGTGGTCCATTTTCTGAGATGCAGAACAGCAGGAGAAAGGGGGTGCGTGCAGCAAGACCTTCTGATTAGAGGTGATGCATGCTTATTTCAAAGAGGTTTGGCTTAAAATATCTTAACCCTGGCCGTGTTTATCATCATCACCATCTTCCTCTTCATCTGAGTCTGAGAGGCTGCTTGAAGCCCTTGTGCTCACACGGATTAAAGTAATGATGTCGCCCTCTGGTGTCACTATCTGTGTATCAGTTGACACATGCAGGAGATGAACCCAGGACCTGGACCCAGGTAGGAACAGGGGCTGGAGGTGAGCAATCAGAGATGATCTCTTTTAGTGCTCAGGCCACAGTCTCCCAGGGAGCCCCATGCTTGGCCCGACTTGAATAAGGTCTCCTTTGGATAAGCCGCTGTCCCTGCAAAGTGCTCACCTCATGGAAGGAGCCCTGAGCAGAGGAAAGACCACTGAATGGCGCGTTTGCTGGTGGGGGCTACAGGCACAGCTCGGCCAGTACTGGCTCTCCACCCTGCAGTGAGCGCCTTACCTGGGCATCAGTGTCCTTAACAGGACGAGGTGCTCCTGGAGGACTAACACTGTATCTGTGTCAATGATCACAACAGTGGGCAAGACTGACCTTCTCTGCCTCCAAGGAAGAGACAAGGGGCAGTTCTCACATTCTCCAGAAAGGCTGCCACATGCCAGTGAGGAATAGAGAGCAAGTCTCCAGGCAGGCTTCTGGAAGAAGGTGGCATTCCATCTGGGCCCTGAAGTGTCTGTGGCCAGACACCCCACCCTTGGGACATTCAGGAGAAACTTGTCATCTCAGAGAAGGCCTGGGGTCGGAGAAGAAAGGGTATGGGCTCTGGAGTCAGACAGATCAGGCTTGACTGATGGTTCTCCCAGCTGCATGACCTTGGGCAAGTTCTTTAACCTTTCTGAGCATATAATCTCATGTATGAAATTGGGATATAATGAAATTGTTGTAGGAAGGGGGAGAGAAAGAGAAAAAAAGGGGTGGCCTTACAGACGTCTCCTGCCACCTGCAGACACCCAGGCGTTACGAGACTTTTCCCTGGGCTTCCAGAGAAGGGAGGACTGGAACTCGGCCCTACCAGAACCAGAATTCGAGTTCTCTGCCAAGAGGAGGTGATCAGTCTCCAATCCTCAGCTTAAGCTGAGGCCCTTCGACCAGATTCCTGCGTCCAGGACCGGGGGACTAGAAAAATAGGATAGGTTGAAAAGAGGGGTGAGAAAAGAGGGGTCAACAAAATCTCTTGTTCCTTACCCGGTTGGGGCACCCTGGCCAGTTGTCTGCGTCAGGAGAAGACCAGGGACAAACGAGTCCCAGTTGCGGCCGCTGGGTCAGATCCGTCGGCAGGCGAGCTGGTCCTGGAGTACCCCGAGCGGTCTGGATGTCAGCCCCAGTAGAAATGGGGGTGTCCCTTCATGGTCGCCAGTTGTTGTAGGAAGGGGGACCCCCTTCCAGGGCCCGAAGTTGGGCTCTTGTCTAACACTCGGAAATGAACTGTCTGAGGAGACACATGCTGACAAAGCAAGAGATTTTATTGGAAAGGGCACCCGGGTGGAGAGCAGTAGGTAAGGGAACCCAGGAGAACTGCTCTGCCGCGTGGCTCGCAGTCTTGGGTTTTATGGTGATGGGATTAGTTTCCGGGTGGTCTTTGGCCAATCATTCTAATTCAGAGTCTTTCCTGGTGGCGCACGCATCGCTCAGCCAAGATGGATGCTAGCGAGAGGGATTCTGGGAAGTGGACGGACAGGTAGTGTCTCCTCTCGATCTTTCCCAAACTCTTCCGGCTGGTGGTGGCTTATTAGATCTGTATTCCTTATCAGGATCTCCTGCCATAAAACAACTCATGCAAATGGTTACTATGGTGCCTGGCCAGGGTGGGCGGTTTCAATCAGTGTGCTTCCCCTAACAAAATGACAACAGGAAACTCTTATTTAGCCCTGTGCGCCGGGTACTGTTCTAAGCACTTTGCAGGTATTAACTAATTTAATCCTCACAACAATCCTATGAGATAACTAGCCCCATCTGACAAACAAGGAGGAGGAGGCACAAGGAGCTTACTTATTTCACTGGTTCAGGCCCCAGGCACACAGGCACGTGGTTGGTGGACAGTTACTGCTGTGACCACAGCGATGATAATCAATGGATTTTACTGGAACAGGTAAGCTTGTTGGCAGAGTTCAGTCTCCTGGGTAGGTCAGTGTCTAGGAAAGAATTTCAAGAGACAGAAAGTGACATTCTCCAGCAAGCATTAAGCACAATGCATGATCCTTTTATTTGTGACCACATCCCTGGGACTTCCTGAATGGGGACCATTGGGTAAGGAAAGGCATGGGCTCTTAGATCTGGCTTCTTCCTACCAGCCTCAGTGAGCCCCACAGTACCAAAACCCAGCTGGGTCTTAAAAAAGGAAAACATTTCCTCTCCCAACTGCCCATGTAGTTAACAGTGGTCATGTGACCTTGTTCTGGTCACATTATATAAGGGACATCTGCTGGGAGGGTCCTGAATAAAGATTTCCCTCCCTAACAAAGGAGAAATACCTGGAAGGGGAATTCTTTTCCTTCCTGCTCCCTTCCTGGAATGGGAATGCTGTCATGTAAGAAACTGCTACTTGGAGATGCTGCAGCCATCTAACAGCCAAGAGGCAAAGGTCAAGAAAAAAAAAAATCCTAAAGAACTTTGAAACCGTTGCACTGTTTAGCATGGAATCACTGACCTCCAGACTTCCGGTTATGTGAGAAAATAAGCCCCCATTTGTTTAAGTCACTATTGCTTACAGCAAAAAGTTTTCTACTATTACACCCAAGCTGTTTCAATATATTCATTTGTTTGCCCAATAATTCAGTTATTTAACCAACAAATACCATCTAGCACACACTGTGTGTCAATCATAATGGAGGGAAAGGAAGATATGACCATAATCAAGACAGATGGGATTCCTGGCCTCATGATTTCTTAGCATGGGTCAGGGTATTAACAAGAAGGAAAGCACAGAAATGCTACTGGAATGTAGAACAAAGATAGTCAACCTGTGTAATTATCAAGGAAATTCTTAAAGGATAGTGTATCATGAAGGGTTAAGTGCTGTAATAGAGCCTAACATGCAATGCCTTAAATAAGAGAGAAGTTTGTTTTGCTTTGTTTTTCTTTTTCATGCAACAACCCTGGGTTTTGCCAGCCATAACACAGGGCTGCCCTCTCTGGATTCAAAATGTCAGCTCCCGTTGTTACCATTTCCCATCCAGCAGGAAGAGGGGCGTGGAAGTGGAAAGCAGCCAACTGCTTCTCTAAAGATGAGAACTTCAGAATGGCCATCATCAAAAAGTCTACAAATAACAAATACTGGAGAGAGTATGGAGAAAAGGGAACCCTCCTAAACTGCTGGTGGGAATGTAAATTGGTGCAGTCACTATGGAAAATAGTATAGAGATTCTATTTAGAAAACTAAAAATTGAACTACCATATTATCCAGCAATCCTACTCCTGGGCATATATCCAGACAAAACTATAATTCAAAAAGATACATGCACTCCTATGTTCATAGCAGCACTATTCACAATAGCCAAGACATGAAAACAGCCTAAATGTCCATCAACAAATGAATGGATAAAGATGTTGTACAATATATAATGAAATACTACTCAGTCATAAAAAAGAATGAAATAATGCCATTTGCAGCAATATGGATGGACCTAGAGATGATCATACTAAGTGAAGTAAGGAAGACAGACAAATACCATATGACATCACTTCTAAGTAGAACCTAAAATATGACACAAATGAACCTATATATGAAAGAGAAATAGAATCAGGGACATAGAGAACAGACCAGTGGTTGGCAAGGCAGAGACAGGTGGGAGAGGGTTGGATTGGGAGTTTGGGATTAGCAGATGCAAACTAGTGTATATAGAATGAATAAATGACAGAAGTCTTATTGTACAGCACAGGGAATTAAATTAAATATCCTATGATAAACCGTAATATAAATATATGAAAAAGAATGTTCATATATGTATAATGAGTCACTTTGCAGTAGAGCAGTAATGAGCACAACATTGCAATTCAACTATACCTCAATAAAAAATAAATTAAAAAAAAAGATGAGGACTTACCTGGTGGTGCTATGGACAGAAATCTGCCTGCTAGTGCAGGGGGCACAGGTTTAATCACTGGTCCGGGAAGATTCCACATGCCCTGGAGTAACTAAGTCCATGGGCCCCAACCACTGAGCCTGTGGGCCACAGCTGTTGAAGCCCACCCACCTAGAGCCTGTGCTCTGCAACAAGAGAAGCCACGGCAGTGAGAAGCCCACATACCACAACTAGAGGAGCCTCCACTCGCCATAACTAGAGAAAGCCTGTACGCAGCACTGAAGGCCCAGGACAACCAAAAATTAATCAATTAATTAATTAAATTTTTTAAAAAGCGAGCTGTTTGTTTTAAAAAAAACAGATGAGACTTTGAAGTTGTCTGTAGACACATATAAATTGCTCCTGCCACATCCTATTGGCCAGATCTTAATCATGTGACCACATCTGGCTTGGAAGGGAGGCTTGGAAATACAGTCATAAGCTGGGAAGCCAGGTGACAATAGGTAACAACAGGGGAGGCTTTATTGCTAAAAGAAGCAAGGGGAAAGTGGTCCTTCAAAAGAATTAGCAGTAAAGGAATGAGGCTATTTTCTTCAACCCAGAGAGCAATGGGAATTCATTGAGGGTTTCAAGCAGGAAGTGCATGGTTAGTGTTTTTAAGAGATCACTGTGGCAGAGGATGGAGTGGAGAGGGACAGATAATACAGGGGGTGGTAAGTTCTCTCTGCTCTTCCAGGATTTGGCTCTCCATCTTGGCTGAAAGCTTCATGAAGGTAGAGACATGACGCTTTCTCCTAACTCCGGGATGACTGCAGGGAGTTTCTCAACTCCCAGTCCAGTTGAGAGACCCCCTGCAGGGCCCAGGACTCAGGCTTTTCAGCAGAAACCCTGACCCTCTGTCCCCCCCTTTTCCTCACTCATTCCCCCCTTCCTCACCACAGCACAATTGCCAGCACCAGGGTAGACACCAAGTCCCCTCTGTCTACAACAGCCAGGCTGCCTCTGGGATGACCCCAATCATTGAACTAGCAACCGGGTGTTGGGGGGCCCCCTCCTAGGCAAGCCTCGCCCACTTCCTCCTCGGCCTGCCATAAATGGGCAGATTTTGCAGAAGCCTGATGTTGGGAAATGAACCCGTTTGGTGTTAAGAGCTTCTGAGCTCTGTGTACACCAGCACCACGGCAGATGTAAACACTCACGGCCTCTCTTCTCTGGCTAGATAAACTTCAGGCTTTTAGGGGGAGGCACCACCCCATCACACTCACAGTGTTTAAAAAAGGTGTCAGCTGCAGCGCGTCCTCTTGGCAGACTGCAACTCTCCCTCTCCCAGCTGAAGTCCCAGATTCTGGGCCACTGATGCACAGGCCAGAGGGGTGGGGGGGCCAGAGTTCATCTTCTAAAGGGGCCAGCCTGGGACCCTCTGGTTTGTGGACAAGGCAGGGCGAACTGTGAGGAATAAATCCTGAGATGCTGTGGAAACCCTCAGCATCCTCCAAAAGCTCTGCCTGACCTACACAGGCATGTTTTTTTTAGTTTAAGCTTTAGATTCTGTGAAAATAAGAATGCTACTCCCATTATCCCTGACTGGGTTAAGTTCTAAACTTTATTCGTAATTTGTTATTCATGTATTCATCTGAGATTTATTGAGCACCTACTGTGTGCCAATGTGCCAGGTTTTACACTGCCCTGCCCACTCAAAGTTCCCTAAAATCCCATCACGGCCAATCCCATTAGTTAAAGGTTTTCACATCTACCTATATCTGTCAAGCATCTATCTCTCTATTAGATATGTATCTACTTATTATAGATAGATGCTTCCATGATGGCTCAGATGGTAAAGAATCTGCCTGCAATGTGGGACACTCGGGTTTGACATCTGAGTTGGGAAAATCCTCTGGAGAAGGGAGGGGAACTCACTCCAGTACTCTTGCCTGGAAAACTCTATGGACAGAGGAGCCTGGTAGGCTATAGTCCACAGGGTCACAAAGAGTCAGACACAACTCAGCCACCAAGCCACAGCATTATAGACAGATAGATAAACAGATGATATATGCAATATATACAATCTACCGTCCCTCACCCCTGAGTCATTTTAAATTTGATTCATCATTTTCATTCAGTCCACCTTTAGAGGGTACCTGTGATACGCTCGCTACTCTCCTGGACAAAAGACATAAACAAGACAAAGACACTACCCAGGCCCTGAGGAACGCCCCCGCCTATGTGACAAGGAGGTGACCAAGAAGCGGCTTCGTGAGACCTGCGGCCGACAGGCCGGTGCAGACTGTGCGGGACGAGGGAAGCCATCAGGAAGTGGCCCCCTGCACAGGCCAGAGGACCTGGGGCCAGCCTCCTCCTCTCGGGGGCTCCCCCTCCTCTTCTCCAAAGGAGGAACTAGATCAGGGTTCCTGTGTCTTTGAATTTCATGGACCAATAAAGCATCAAAACACCTAATTGAAGGAACCATACAGCTCATCAGCATGGTATTCCACTGAGTAAGAAACATTAAAGGAAAAGAAAAATCACGGAGGCAACTACCATCTGCCATCACCATTATTTCATGAAACAAAGGATATTTTAACCCCCAAAGCAAGAAGCGCATAGTTTCAGAATGAAGGCTGATTTTTCAAATGGGATTCATTTACCCAAATAAACAACTCCCCGTGCTGTCCTCGACCTCGTTTTGCCCAGCCCAGGTGAACTTCGCGGTGACCAGATGACCTGCAGCCACATGTGACCTGCTGAAGCCATGACCAGGCGACATGGCATCTCTGGGATGCTGTTGAGGGGCACCTGGGCCACAGCGCTTCCTGGAACCCCTTTCTTTCTCCCGTCCCTTACCACTGCAGCAGCTCCCACCGTCGCCTCCAAACACCCTGATATACAACTCCTCTTCCATTCTAGTCTTCAGGACTCCAGCTTCAGAACCACAATAGCACAAACCGTGAGGGTGACTCTAATGGGTCCTTCTAGCTCACAGTGACCCGACCTGGGGCTGTCCAAGGCCACTGTCTCACCATCACTGCTCAGCCACCCTCTTTGCCCACACCCGCTCCTCTCCCCTCCCTTCCCCAGGGGTTGATCCCACGGGCTCCTTAATAAGGAGCACTCTAAAGTC
The DNA here is from genome assembly GCF_910594005.1 of Cervus elaphus. NCBI lineage: Eukaryota > Metazoa > Chordata > Mammalia > Artiodactyla > Cervidae > Cervus > Cervus elaphus. The sequence goes on along the minus strand of NC_057829.1, from coordinate 25,490,330 downwards.
GGAACCAGAGTAGCCTCCCAGGAGTACCCAACCTGCGCCGCCACTCAGCCCATCCAAACAGAACCGGTGGGCAGCATTCTCCTCCACTTCCTGGTGGAGGGAACTTCCCATACAAATCCTCGAAGACCAAACTGGAGTCTGGACGTGTGCAGAGGAGCTAAAGGAATTCAGAATGTTTTCCTGTTTTGAGAAAGACCAGCCTTCATGTCCATTGTTTAGTGATGGACTTCACAGGCCAGCTCCGCACGCTCCTCTGTCCAGGGTGGCCCCACCCTCTCCTTCTACAAGGCACACCAGTACATAGTTGGAAAGCTACAAGAGCAGATGATTTAAGGGGGAAATAAAACTCTTAGATTTAACAGCTCCAAAACATAATCCTCGTGTAAATACTGGAGGTGGTGGGATGCTGGCGGGGAGGAGAAACGGGTACTATTTGGGGCTTCTCTGATGGGTGATACGCTCTCTGGTGTCCTATCCTTGCACTCTGCCTGTACCTGAAACTCAAATTCTCACAGCCTGAAGGAGGAGGCAGAACCACCAACAGAGGAGGTTGCCCCAGCTTACATCCTTATTTCTACACATTCTGCCTCCAAAACCCTGGTCAGTGGAGCATGAGACAAATAAGCCCTGAAACTGGAGTGTCTGTTGCTCTCCCGCCAAAAAACATCAGAGGCAGAGGTCATTCAGCAAAAGACAGTTGTCCAAACAGAGGCTGGTGGCCCAGTCCAGACAGGGAACAGGCCTCCCTCTGCCCCATGGCTTGGCCATGGGGTGGGAGCCATTGTGTCCTAAGCTGACTCTGGGAGGGCAGGAGGCCCAGGGTCCTACAGTATACACACCCACGGGAGGAGTAGGGGTCCCCGGAGGCTGGATGGAGTCCAAGGAGATGAAGCACACTTGAACCCTCCAGGCTTTAAGGAGGGACATGCCCTGCCCTTCTGAGGCTGCCGGGTCTTGATGGTCTACACCCCCACGGGTGTGCACAGGTACACAAATGTTCATGTGCTTACACATGCCTGTCACATACACGTATAGTCACTCAGACACAGCAGCTTCAGGCAGTGCCCGACACATCACACAGTCGGGGCGGAAGAGTGGAGTCTGCGGGCTGCCCCTCGGGGTTTTCTGGAGCTCACAGGAGAGGCAGTGAGCCCTGTCCTTGTCCTAAGACAGTGGTTCTCAAAGTGAGGCCCCTGGGCCAGCAGCATTAGCATCACCTGAGAATGCGTTGGACATGCTTTGCATTCCATCTTGGCCACAGAGCCCTGAGCAGGCCCCAAGGCTTCCCATGGGGCTGCGACTCCTTGTCACGCCTTTTATGCGTCAGCTCCCGTGCTAAGCAGACTTAACATACACTATCTCATTTAAAACTCACCAATGCACTGTGAGATGCACACTGTATCGTTCCTATTTTTTTTTTCAGGTGGGGAAACTGAAGTTCGAAAAGGCTTAGGAGTCCTTGCCTAGAGTCCCCGAGGCTCCCAAGCCTGTGCCCCTAGTCACATTCTAGATGTAGCTGCGGCCCTGCTGAATGTAAACACCCTACTGAGGACTGTGCCCTCCATGCCAGGCCCCACCTCTGCCACCCCCCACTTTCCCTGGGTCTCTCCCTGCCTCAGCAGCCAGTCCTAAATCTTTCCTAAGAGACGAAGCCGGGCCATCCACGCAGGAGGTGGGATGAAGGGTGGAGGCAAAGCCCCAGCTCGTGAGAAGACAGCACCTCTGCCAAGGCCCTTGCCGCCCCGCGCCGCACGGCCCCGCCCAGAGAGCAGCGGGAAGACCGCCCCGCCTGCACCCCAGCGCCTGGAGAGACCGCCTGCTGCACAACTGACCTGCCCGATCCAGACAGCTGCTTTGAACACCTCTGAGCCCTAATGGTCCCTGAACCACATCAGGAGGGACCTGGGTTCGAGTTTATCACCAACTTACTACATGACCTGGGCTGGTCCCCACTTGGAAACTGTTTTTCCATTTCTGCAGTGAAGACACAGGCTGATGATTTATGAGGATGCTTCTTACTCTGAGACCACGTCTTGGATTCTAGATATCCACGTGACATTGGAGAAGGCTGGCCAGGACATGGGAATCTGAAGTGCCTAGGGCTCTGGACCCGGCTCTCTGCTCAGCCTAACTCATCTCTGTTTCAGACTTGGGAGTGACCCCCCGGCTCCCTGGACGCTCCTGGCTCGGCACCCACTCCTTCTGCTCCCTGCACTCAGAGAGGATTTGTGTGCTCCCACAGGGCACCAGGGCCTGGAGGGAGCCAAGGAGCCTTACCCCTTGTCCCCAGACCCAGAGGCAGCCATGGGGGCCTGTGTCGTGACGACCGATATCAATATCTCATCTGGCCTTGACAGCAACGCCACGGGCATCACAGCCTTCTCCATGCCCGGCTGGCAGCTGGCACTGTGGACCGCAGCCTACCTGGCCCTGGTGCTGGTGGCTGTGATGGGTAATGCCACAGTCATCTGGATCATTCTGGCCCATCAGAGGATGCGCACGGTCACCAACTACTTCATCGTCAACCTGGCCCTGGCCGACCTCTGCATGGCTGCCTTCAACGCTGCCTTCAACTTCGTCTATGCCAGCCACAACATCTGGTACTTTGGCCGTGCCTTCTGCTACTTCCAGAACCTCTTCCCCATCACAGCCATGTTCGTCAGTATCTACTCCATGACTGCCATTGCTGCTGACAGGCAAGAAGGGGCAGCGGGGCAGTGGGGCAGCTGGGGGGAGCCGGCTCACTGTGTTGGCTTCAGAGAGGGCTGATAACACACCCCAGTCACACAGCAAGTAAGGGTAGAACCCAGGGAATTAACTGCCTCCTAACCTGTTCATGATCCTAAGCTATGCACCTGCAATAGTCTCACAGAGGACTGCGCAACTGAGACGAGAAAGGGTAAGGTTAGACATGAGAAAGAACTTTGCCCTAGATGGCTGTTCAAGGCTATAGGGGAAAAGCAACAGTGTTTCAGGGACCTTCTGGAGTGATCTTCTCTGGAGTTGATTTTTGTTTTCGTTTCTTTCTTTTACAAGGAAATTGCTTATATTGTTTCCTATTCCTAGATAGATTATATGAGGGGGGAAATTAAACACTGCATGCAGTTACCACATAATTACGATGGGGCCAATTACCTCCTGGGTGCTGATCTCTGGGGCTGCAGACTGAGCCTCTGCAGGGGATGGGGGCAGGAGGGTGGAGGAGTGATCAGTCGGCAGATCTTAAAGTCACCTAAGACTTTTTCATTCACCCGATAAGTATTTGAGGCACTGTTTCAGGCACTGGGGAACATACACCAGTGGGAAAAGCATAGTCTCATGGAACTTCCACCTTAAAGGTCAGGTGGGGGGTGGGTAGTATGGACTGTAGAGGGCAGGATGGAAGCCAGAAGTCCAGACAGGCAGGAGGCGGTTGACTAGTAACTCAGGGGAAGGAAGAGGGCGGCTCAGGTCCGGATGGTAATAATGGAGACTCGTCCACTCATTTCTTCATTCATTCTTACTTTCAGTGCCCACTATATACAGATACTGTTCTGCACATTCAGGTAAAAACAGATAAAGATGCCTGCCCTGGTGAAAATTTAAATAGAAACACAAGACTAAATAAATTATATATTGTATTTTGAGGTCATGAGGGCTATGGGAAAATATTAGGAAGGGGATAGGGGATTTGAGGCGCTAGGGTTTGTGTTTCAGGATGGGGCAGATAGTATATCAGATATCGTATCAGGATCAGCTAAAGGGTGGGATTTGAGCATTGTCTTATTGTCCTGGCCATTTCTCAAGATTCAGCTTAATCCCAGGGAGGAAGACTCAGAGGCTCATCTAGGACCAAGGTCATTTCTGCATATGTAGAGCACTTCCTCCACTTCAGAGAGCTGGTGGGCAGCTGCTTTGGGCTTTGTGCAGAAGACCTTTGGGCTCTGTTAAAGTGTCTGAACAGAAGAGAGGCTGTGTTGCTGAGGAACTCAGCAGGGCAGAGCTGCAGGACAATGCCCCAGACGGACTTCTGGTGTGGGCACACTGCCCTCTTGTGGCCTTCCGAGAGCATGTCCACGCTCAGAAGGAGGTGACGTGGTGGACAGAGGTTTAGGGCACTAGTGTGCCACGTGTCTACAAGACAGTCACCAGCCCGGCAGCTCTCTGCAGGTCACCATCTGGGTGCGGGGAATAGGACTGGAGAGTGTGGGCCTGGAGTGGGAAGAGGAGATGCAGGCTGGTCTGATGGGAGTGCACCCCCCACTCACACCGCCCTCTGCTCACAGGTACATGGCCATCGTCCACCCCTTCCAGCCCCGGCTCTCAGCTCCTGGCACCAGAGCGGTCATTGCCGGCATCTGGCTGGTGGCCCTGGCGCTCGCCTTCCCCCAGTGCTTCTACTCCACCGTCACCACGGATGAGGGCGCCACCAAGTGCGTGGTGGCCTGGCCTGAAGACAGCGGTGGCAAGATGCTCCTTTTGTAAGGCCTGGGAGTGGGGGAACATGGTGTGTGTGCATGTGTCTGTGTGTGCATGCATGCACATTCATGGGGTACACATGTGCAGTGTGTGAGTGCACTGGTATCTGTGAGTGAACTGGGGGTAATGTGAGCACAGTATCAACTAAAAGTGACACTTAGCACTCAGTAAATGTCTGGTCTGGTCTAAGCACTTTACATACATGAACCCATTTAATTCTCATAACAGGATGGGGATGTGTTATTATTATTCCCATTTCTCAGATGAGGAAACCAAAGCACTAAAAAAACTAAGGGCCTGGACCACACAGCTGCTAAGTGGTAAATCAAGGATTTAAATCCAGGCAGCCCTGCTTCAGAGCCCAGTCTCAACACTCTTGCTTAAATAAGGGGCGTATCAGGGTGGCAGAAACAAAGGGCAGATGGTGGAGTCTGGGATGTTTTCAGGAGGAGCCTGGAGACAGCCTTGAGTTGAGGCAGGCTAGGGGGACCATGGGCTAGGGGATGGGGCAGAAAGCAGAAGTCAGACACGGTGCCACCGCTGTGTGACCCTGGGTAAGTCCTTTCCTTTTCTGGGCCTCAGTTCGCCTACTTTTCACGTGCCTCTGTCATCCCCACGCACCCTGGAAGTTCAAAATAGAGGATAAAGAATTGGTTGAGGTTCTGGGGACAGTATTTGGGTTGGAATCCTGCTCTGTCCCCTGCTGGCTCAAGGATCCTTTGAGTCACTTAACCTCTCTGAGCCTTTGGCTCTTTCTCTTTCCAAGGAGATTCGCAGGAGCATCGTACTCAGGGGTTGTTGTGAGGCACTTGGTACCAAGCCTGCAGCAGAACCTGCGCCCAGTATGTGGTCGTTTAAACGGGAACAAACGAAAACAAACCTGCCAGACTTAGTCCAAGAAAAGCCTGGCTGCCGCAAGCACAAGGCTGCGCAGGCTCTGAGCCCAGAGCCGCCGAATCACGGCGACAATTCAGGCCCCGCCCCGCCCCCCGTGACAGCCCTCTCCCCACGCCGGCCCCCACCGCTCCCCAGTCCCGAGCACCGGCCAGAAGGCGCCATTCCTCTGAGAAGCCTGTTCCTGGGGACTGTTGTGTTTCGAGGGCAGGCCCTGCCATGGGTCTTTGACTTCACCCTGTACCCCACGTTCTCGGGACTCAATGCTCCCTGGGCGGTGTCCATGTAGGGACGCGCCCCTCTTCCTGGTTCAGGGAAGGGATGGGAGCAGGACATTTCGAGACTGGCCACTGGGCGGCGATGTTTCTCCACCTCAACATGGAGCTTTTCTCCTGGACGCACGGAGTGGTGAGAATTCAGGGTACCACCCACCAGTTTTCTGGGGTTGGTGATTTCTGACCCTGATTCAGACAACGGCAGAAAGCAAGAGGGCAGAGGTGGGCTAGGAGGGTATACTTTGGTGATACTTCGAATTCTGAGAAGATTTGGACGAAAGTTTGGTTTCTTGTGTGTGAGAATTTCTTATTCATTCTTGGGTTAGGGAGCTTCTGAGATTTAGATTGGGGGCTCCATCCTTACAGGCTCACATTCTGTGTGTATGAATCTGATAAAATGACAGATGCCCTCTCCAGGAAAATGCGCATACACTTGCAAAATCAAAATGCAAAAAAAGGCAGTCTCAGCTGTGAGAGAAGCCATTCCTGATTCTGGCAGGCCCTAGAAGGTGGTCCCCAAAGCTCCTTGGCACTCCCTTCTGGTGGGAACTTAGCCCAGAGTGAATCCCTATCCTGCACCGACCCCAAAAAAAGAATGAGACAATAAAGGGGGATCACTCATACTTGGGAAGCATGGTGGAGATTATCTCCATGTTTTACAAACGGGGAAACTGAGACTGAAGGAGAGATCTGATTGCCCAAGGTCATGCTTTAAACTAGAGGTTGGACAAGAACCCAGGTCTTCTGACTCCACAGGGCTGATTCTCAGTGAAAGGGAAATCATTTAGGTGTTAAGTCTGTAGAGCTGTTTCACATGACACAGACTTCCTGTGCCTCTCTGAGCCTCGGTTCCTGGATCTGGACACTGAGGCAGATGGCTCAGCTGATCCTCAAGGCCTATCTGTGACCTCACAATCAAAGGTGACAGGGGCCTGGCATTCACTGCTCCTCCTCTCCTTACCTGCTCCACAGTAGGATAGATGGGGATCAGGGTGTCTAGGAGGCCCCAGACATTTTGTTATTAGAAAGTCAAATTCTAAACTCAGGTTTTAGGGGAGATATTTAGGGAAGAACCCACCTGCTCTCCTCCCTCCAGGTGGCAGCACCTCTTGAAAGGGGCCCAGAAAGGCTGGCACATGTGGAGGAGAGAGGTGGCTTGGGAACACCTCAGTTTTCCTAGAAGAAGGTCACATGACAGAGCCAGGGGTCTGGGGTCCATTCACCAAATGCTCCTGCCGGGGTCTTGTCAGAGCATGACTGCAGCATCACTCAGAAACCAGAAGGGGCAGCATGCATGTCCTTTACCCCAAAGGAAATAAAAGGACCTCAACACAGCCCCGGGTGTCCTCCATGGGGACTGGATGAGCACCATCAGTGGTGTTCCAGGCCACTTGCTCACAGCAGAAAGTGTGTCTGCTGATGTGAGCCACGTTCCCAACAATGCTCACGGACAGGAAGAAGTGATCCGATAGCTTGAACAGTGTGGCCCGTCTTCACTCCCCATTTCCTGGTAGGGATGCTGGTGCAGGATAGAAACATCTACTCCAGGAAATCTATCTAGACAGACAGATGCAGATATAGACGATATACATAATCTATCTAATACATGTGTATATACACACATACAATGCATGATTCTGGAAGAAAATATTCCAAATCGTTAATAGCGGTGGGGGTGGGATATGTAATTTTACTTCCTCCTTTGTGCTTAATGGGGCTTCCCTGATAGCTCAGCTGGTGAAGAATCTGCCTGCAATGCAGGAGACTCCGGTTCGATTCCTGGGTTGGGAAGATCCCCTGGAGAAGGGAAATACTCCAGTATTCTAGGCTAGAGAATTCCATGGACTATACAGTCCATGGGGTCGCAAAGAGTCGGACACGACTGAGCCACTTTCACTTGTGCTTAATGTCATAAGTTTTTAACAAATGTATTGGTTAACTTTTTCATTCCTCTTTATTTCCTCATTTGATAACTTGTCTGCCACTTGGAAGGACTCAGAGCTTACACTGGTGTCCCCTTTGCGGAAGGGGAAGCCCTCACTGGGCACATATGCTAGTCGGTTTGCCTTAAATAAAAAAAAAAAAAAAAAAAATTAAACCAAGGTCTTGGGAGGTGGCCCCGGGGTAGCCTGCCAGGAAAACTCAGGGGCACCGCAAAGTCCTGGGAACTGAGCTCTGGCGGTCGCCAGGTGCCCAGGCCCTTGACTCTCCCTCCAGGTACCACCTCGTAGTGATCGCCCTCATTTACTTCCTGCCTCTCGTGGTGATGTTCGTCGCCTACAGCGTCATCGGGCTCACGCTTTGGAGACGCTCTGTCCCGGGGCACCAAGCTCATGGTGCCAACTTGCGCCACCTGCAGGCCAAGAAGAAGGTGAACTCCGGGGGCGGGGGACGGGGTCAGGGAGGGGTCGGAAGTCTGGCCCCGCTTCGGCATCGGCCGTTCCAGGCCCACCCCCGAAAGGGCGCCGCGGAGGATGGACTCCGCGTGTACCTTGCGTTTGTCCCAAGTCTCTGGCCAGAGCCTTCCTTCCTGCTTCCCCAGGCCGGTCGACTTGCCTTTGGTCTTTCTGTCGTGACAGGCACAGATTGCAGCGAGTGGGGGTCTTGCGGACCCATAGCTGGCAGGGTCTCTCCTAAGGATGGGGTTAGGAGCGAGAGCTCATCCACTCTCCAGGGAGGGGAGCTGCTTTGCTCAAAGAAGGATCCAGGACGCCTTTTTGAGAAGGTGGCCTTGAACTGGGCTTTGAGGAGTGAGGACTAAGAAGGAAAGACAGCAGTGTGAGCCTAGAGACCAGCCTGAGCAAAAGCCCTCAGGTAGAGGGCCCAGGAGTGCCTGGGTAGCAGGTGTTCTGGGGGTCTGAGGCTGTGGACGCAGAGGGGACCTGATTATTGAGGGCTTCTCAGGCTGGCATGAGGGGTGCCCCACCCCCATCCTCAGGAAGACTGGGGCTTGGGGCGTCCGGGCTGAGGAGTGACCCAAGTGTCTCCTGGACCAGTTCGTGAAGACCATGGTGCTGGTGGTGGTGACGTTTGCTATCTGCTGGCTGCCCTACCACCTCTACTTCATCCTGGGCACCTTCCAGGAGGACATCTACTGCCACAAGTTCATCCAGCAGGTCTACCTGGCGCTCTTCTGGCTGGCCATGAGCTCCACCATGTACAATCCCATCATCTACTGCTGCCTCAACCACAGGTGAGCCCTCACCCCAGCCCCTCTCCTCAGCCTGGCTCCGTCTGGACCCCCCTGCACAGCTTCACCCACCCCCATGGGATTGCCATCCTCACAGGGATCCCCCAGCATAATCCTCCCTCTTGTCTGGGCCTCACTCGAGCCCCACCCCCTCCCCAAAGCTTTGCCCAATGCCCAGGCCACAGCTTTCACGTCCGCCTGCTCCTGCTCTTTCTTCTGGGGGCTGCACCTGGGACAAGGAGAAGAGAGAAGCGGGGAGAGAGAGATGGAGGGAGGGGCAGAGAGGCAAAAGGACAGTCAGAGAGGGAGGAAGGAAGGAGCCAGGTAAAGGAGGGAGGGACTTCGCTACTTCCCTAGTGGTCCAGTGGTTAAGACTTTGCCTACCAATGCAGGGGGTGTGGGTTTGATCCCTGGCTGGGGAGCTAAGATCACACGTGCCTATCAGCCAAAAAAACCAAAACGTAAAAAAACAATATTGTAAGAAATTCAATAAAGACAGAAAAAAAAAAAAAAAAAACCAAGGAGGGAGGTACTGATGTTTTTAAGAGCTTTCTACATTGAGGACGCACTGAGGACTATCAGTGGGCGAGAACAGTGCCAGCCGCAGCAGAATGAAGCACTCAACCTGAGGCCTGGGGCCAAGGCTGGAGGGGAAACGGGTTGCTCCCTGGAAGATCACAGGAGGGGCTTTCAGGGGCGCTAGGAAATGACCTTGGCAGAGACTGCCAGGGAAGAAGGAGCCCAATTCTCACTCCCCGCCACTCTCGTACCTCTAGAGAAGTGGAGTCTCACTGAGGGACTGGCATTTGCTCTGGAGCACATGCACAGGCGGGAGATGCTGGGCCAAGCAGGAGCCTAGAACGGTGGGGCCAGGGAAGAGTCGGTGAGAGGTGAACACTGAGTCCTGGCCTTAACAGGGCAGTGATGTGAGTGACATTGACCCTGGGCCTTTTTTATTACCTCTCTGCACAGATATCCAGGTCATTCATAAGGCCAGTAGAGCCTTTGTTGCTCAGACATCCTACCCACCTGGGGCAGGCCAGAAGGAAGTGAGAGACTGACTTTTATCTTTTGAATGTTTAATAGGCATCAGAACCCCCCATTGTCTCCTGACAGGCAAGTATACCCCATGGACTGTAGCCCACCAGGCTCCTCTGTCCATGGAATTCTCCAGGCAAGAATACTGGAGTGGGTTGCCATTCCCTTCTCCAGGGAGAAACCTGCCTCTCCTGCATTGCAGGCAGATTCTTCACCATCTGAGCCACCAGGGCTACCCGTGTAATCAGATGGGGGTGTTATCCCCATTTTACAGGTAAAGAAACTGAGTCTCAGAAAGGAAGACTCTCCTAAACTCGTACACCAAGAATTCCATGTGTTTCCAAGGTCTGTAATCTCATCCCTACATCACACATTTTTCTCTAATGCAGTTGTAGAAGTGAGAACTTAGAGACAGGGACTGTCACATCAAGGAGGGCCCCCAGCCTTCTGTGTCTATGCACGGGTACCCAATGACACCGTCTGTGGGAGTCTGAACACGCCACGGCTCTATGAGTTGCTGAAACAACCTCTAATCGTTCAGTATTTGAAGACACCAGCCCTGCAGTAGGACTGTTCCTCCTGGTGCAATCTCCTCTTCTCCAGAAAATAATCTCCAGTGGCTGTGCGTGCCCAGGACTTTTCCAGGCCCTTTGGGATACCCTGGTGAACAAAAACAGTGATCCCTTTCCTCAGGGAGCTGACCTTCTAGGGGGAGCAGGTGGAAATAGACAATAAGAAAACCTAATGAGTCAATAAGTCACAGTGTGTATTAGGTGATAAATCCTATAGCAAAAAAAGAAAAACGAGAACTGGGTAAGGGAGGACAGGAAGTAATGGGGGAAGTAATGGGCATAAAGGTTGCAATTTTACAGGATGGTCAGGGTAGGCCTTACTGAGGGGCCTTTTGAGCAGACTTGAGGCCTGAGTGGGCCCTGGTAGCTATCTGGATAAGAGTTCCAGGCAGAGGGAACATGGCAAGGGGGAGAAGCAGGGAGAAGATTAGGCAGTTGCAGTAATCCCACCAGGCAAGAGATGGTGGGTTTAGATGCATGAGAAGTGGTCAGTCTGGAGATTGCTAAGGTAGAGTCAACAGAATTTGATGGAGAGGAAGTCAAGGATGACTCCAGGTTCTTGGTGGTCAGTTATCAGGAGCTGAGATGAGGATGACTGTCAGGGGCATGGGGGGAAGAGGATAGGGAGCTCAGGTTGGGACATGCTGAGTGCAGGTATAATGGACAATGGCCATGAAGCTCCCATAATAAAGGCATTTATTGGGCTGCACCATGGAATCTCTAGAGCTACAGGGGGGAGAACCAACGTCAGGTCCACGCTTCTGAAACACAGGACCTTGCATCTCCTGGGAACAGACCACTCAGTTGTTTGCCTCTGTCTGCACCACACAGGGCCTCATCTATTTCTGTTCCTGACAGGACAGTGTCTACCTTCTGCCAGCTCCATCTCACTTCTCCCACTCACTTTCTCCTTCCTCTGATCTCTCATTTACATGGGGACCCTCATGCTGCCATGGGGAAAGCTCACTTATTTTTTAAGCAAATGTCCCCAAACTTAGTAGTTCAATGTGCATATTTCCTTTCAAAGCAGTCCCCTTGGAGAGCATCCTCATTCCAGCCAACATTGCCAAAGCCCCAATTTCTTAAGATTCCTCTTTGCATACTCCTTTAGAAGCCAATTAACAAATCAAACAAGAAAATCTGTTGTGTTATAATTGTACTTGGTTTGTTTTTGTTTGTTTGTAATAACAAATGGTCTTGTCCAGCTTAATCACCCACTTCAAACTTGGACTTGGCTCCAGATTACTTCTGGCTGCTTCCAAAACCCCAGTCCTCTAAAGAACGTGTCTCTGAGCTTTTTTCTTTAATTTTTTATTTATTATTCTTTATTTATTTTGGCTGCCCTGGGTCTTTTTTGCTGCACACCAGCTTTTCTCTAGATGCGGTGAACAGGGACTGCTATCTAGTTGCGGTGCGCAGGTGTCTCATTTCAGTGGGTTCTCTTGTTGTGGAGCACAGGCTCTAGGGCGCTTGGGATTCAGTAGTTGTGGTCATGGGCTTAGCTGCACAGGCATGTGGGGTCTTAGTTCCCAGACCAGGGATCGAATCCTTGTCCCCTGCATCGGCAGGAGGCTTCTTAACCACTGGACCACCAGGGAAGTCCTCCAGAGACCCTGAACTCTTAGGAGTGAACTTCCGAAGCAACTTTCCTCCGAAGGGGAGATCGGCTCCTGGAGGTGGGGCAGCCACAGGGCAGTTTCCATACTGTTTCCCTCACTCCATTTCTCAAGATGACCCTCCACCCCTCAGGTTTCGCTCTGGATTCCGGCTTGCTTTCCGTTGCTGTCCATGGGTCACGCCAACCGAGGAGGACAAGATGGAGCTGACCCACACTCCATCCCTCTCCACGAGGGTCAACAGGTGTCACACTAAAGAGATTTTTTTCATGTCTGGGGATGTGGCCCCCTATGAGGCTGTCAACGGGCAGGCTGAAAGCCCCCAGGCTGGAGTGTCTACTGAACCGTAAAGCCTAGTGCCTGGCTGCAGGGGGAAGCTCGGCAACTTTGAGAAGTAGACAGTCGAAAGGACCACATCTGAAAGTTTGGCCCATGATTCATCCTTGAGTATATCAATGGAGAGACGAGATGGGGCCAGGAACTCTGCAGTGGGTACTACCTTTCCCAGCTAGCCCTTCAAACAGTGCTTCAGGGGATCCAATAATTCAAAGAAGACAGGGTGAGCTAACACTTGTCTAATCCAGGAGTTGCAAGGTCAAATGCCTTCCTGGGGCATACAACAAAATGAGTAAATTGAACCCAGTATAAAAGAAAAGTTGTAGATATATTGATAAAAGATAACTGACTTCCAGTGGTGGGGCAATAGGGAATGGCGGGGACTGTGGCAAACTGGAGGGCATAGGAATCCAAAGGGGACAGTAGCTGATCAGTTCTGGGCAAATGCTGCCATGTGACTGATCCTCTACATCTTTCAAGAAAAGCCCGAAATCCAAATTTGTGAAACTTCCAGAATTGTTAAATTTGGCTCACATTTTTATAAATGTTGTGTGAACCAAACAAAACACACCCGTGGACAGTACTCAACCATGGCAGTGATTTATTATCAGGATAAAGACACAAGGAAAGAAGCTTCTGAATTTTGCAAAGCCCCTAACCTGTGAGCCAATTCAGGGCTTCTCTGCTTTAGCATCTAAGAACCCAGATCCACCCCAGGGGAGGTGGTGGTTAAGGGGTCAAAAGGAGGCTCAGCTGGGTGGTCTCAAGACAAAGACCTTCACATTGCCTTCTTCTTTCAGTTGCAAAACTACTTTGCAGGGAGGCTGTGAGGATGATGGGAGGGATGCCCATAAATCATCAAGTCCAATACATGTTAAGTGCTTCATAAACAGCGTGTGTGCTCAGTCACTATGTCACGTCCAACTCTTTGCGACCCCATGGACTGTAGCCCACCAGGCTCCTGTCTGTGGGATTCTCCAGGCAAGAATACTGGAGTGGGTTGCCGTGTCTTCCTCCAGGGGATCTTCCCGACCCAGGGACCAAACCTGTGTCTCCTGCATTGACAGGCAGATTCTTTACCACTGAGTCACCTGGGAAGCCCTCATAAACAGCAGCCGTGACTTTCATTACTACCATGGCAGCCGTCTGACATGAATGCCTCTGCAAGTCAGCAACACAGCCATCGCCCTTACTTCTGCTCGAGAGGCTGGCAGGTAGAGAACACCAACTGTCCTATCCCCTAGAAAGCTCCAGGCCCAGCCGGGTCCACACCTCACCCCGCCTGCTGACTCACCTTCCGTGCCTCGGGCCCTTCCAGAAGAACCACGTAATGCTGTAAACGCACACCTAGAGTTTGATGTTACCTGTGTTCGCCACAAAATCACTGTGCCGTAGGCGCTGGCAGTGCCAATAAAGGGACCCTGGTCTCACCAACCAAGTGAACATGCAGTCAGTCCTGGGGTGACCATGGTCATGCAGAGGGGTGACCATGGCCGGGGAGGCTCACACGGCAGTGCAGTCACAGGTACCAGAATGTGGACGGATGTGGGGTCCACTGACAGCTTGGGGGAGGAATCCAAAATGGCAGCCACAGAGTGGAACAGCACCCTCGAGGCTGAGGTGGGGCAGGGATGGAAGGGTTGGACAAGGGCCAGTTTCCCATAGAAGGGGTTAGTTTTCGATGGCTGGGGGGGCGGGGGGCGGCGGGGGGAGAGCACCACAACCCTGCTACCCAGGGCTGCTGCAAGGCTTCACCTACTCAGGGCAGGGGGTCTCTTCATCTGTTGGCCTGGAGTTGGCGGACAGGATGATGAAGGCAGGACTTGCTCAGGAACAGCGGGAGCAGTGGGGGCCAGTGTTGCCCCGTCCTCTCGGGAAACCCAAACAGCCCCTGCAAGCCAAGCTTCTACTTTGTTCCAGCTACGGGTGAGGAAGGCAGGCTGTTGGAAGACAGAGGCCTTTACCTTCTGAAAGGGGTCAAGGCGGGGGTGCAGGAATCCCTCCCCAAGGCAGGCCCCTGGGGCTGCAACAGGGAGCCTGGAGGGCAGGTGCTAGAAGACATGGGGAGAGCACACAAGTCCTTGAGCCAAGAGAAGGCTGTGGGCTAAAGAACACAGCCTTCCTTTCAAACTTCCGGCCCAGAAGGCCACAAAACCCCCCAGGGTTTGGTTTTTGCCACATCCCCCAACATCCTCCCTGCTCCCCAGTCATTAAGCGTCACTTGGGTCTTTGAATTGGTACAAAGTTTACTAGGTCATACAACATGGCTCACAAAAGCGATGGGTAATTCCAATGAGCGTACTGTTTCTTGATTGGTTCCTTTTACCCGAATGGAGACAAGACACTTTCCCGCAGGACTGCCCACCTCCCCTCCCCAAGACAGACAGAAAGCAAGACTGTCACAACGTGGCTGTGACCAGTTCCACGGACACACAATTCGGTGGCACTGCCATGCCCAGATGGGACACCAGACAGCAGTGGGTGCGGGGCCGGGAGGAAGCGGCAGCCGCTGCACCCAGGGGAGGAGAAGTCCCGGCAGTGTCTGCTGGTGATAATACATTGCACATGGGGGATGGGTCCCCAGGGACGGGCAGCGGAGGCCCTTAAGGCCTGTCAGATGGTGTGACTTTTCATCTTGGGCCAATAAATAACTGTTGGACAAATGCATAAATTAGAAACGGACGCCACTAAACTTCACACGTGGGGAACATACGACGGGTTGAAATCAAATCATGCAGAGTGGCAGGGCAGGTGAGGAGAGACCTGGAGGGCAGGGAGATTATCAACAGCACACACTCTATTTTGTACCCTACGTTACGCGCCGTTAGTGGGCTTCTGGTTTCCTCCCTGCGGTGGTGCAGGCGGGCTCTGGCGCCGGCGTCTCCCAGCACAGCTCGCTGGGCAAAATAAGGGGTCGCTGCTTGAAGAGAGAAGTGCTGGAAGGGCAGCAGGCTGGGGGTCAGGACTCTTAGCTGCTCATTTCTTGCCGGAGCCGAACGCCCACCGCTGTGATGAGGGCAGCTCCCTTGCCGCTGCCGTCTTCAGATAAGAGGAAGGACACATTACACTTTGGTGACAGTTCCTTCACGGTTTGGTGCATGATTCTGGAGAAGCTGAAAAGGACAAAAAATAGAGATGGGTTGGTAGAGGAATAGGAGAGATGCCGGACCCACCTGAAGATGCTGAAGCAGCCAAAGGGAAGGAGGGAAGCGAGAAGGGAAGGAGGGAAGTGAGAGGGGTGGGGCTGCTCTGAAGCAGCGGAGACTTATTGAGAATGGCTAGGAGGAAAGCGGGTTTACGGCCAATCTGATTACAATTTGCAGCAGGGAGACAAGGAGAATCCAAAACGAGCTCCTCTGGACAGCTTCTGGGGGCAATGGCATGAGTAACACACCCAGACAGCTCCCATCCTCAGAGCCTGAGGATCCTAGAGGACCGAAATCCAAGAAGGGGGTGCAGAGACCTGGGCGTGGACCACTGAGGCGGGCCAGGCCGGGTCAGCTGTTCAGCTCAGCAGGCTTCATGGAAACAAACATCACCCATCCCTAGCTTGTAGCCCTCTGAGACCCTAGCCCATCAGCACCTGAAGCGGACGGGAGCCTTCCTTTCTGCCCCCAAGTGAAGCATAATCTCTAAATGAGAGGCGACTCTGGGTTCTTGCATTTTGTGCTGCAAATGAGATATGGCCAGGTGAGAAAGCTCAGGGCAGCGGGGCTCCTAGAGGTAATACTGCTTGCCCTCTGCTGAGTATCTGCTAGGTGTCCCACACTTTATATACCTAATGTCCAGTCTGCCAGTGGTTATTATCCCGCAAAGAAGAGGAGACTAGACAGAGATGAATCAGCTGAGCACAGCTTATAAAGGGTGCTGTCAGGATTAAACCCAAGCCTGTCCATGTTGGGCTCCAAAGACTAGCTCTAAATAAACACAGTGACAACAAGGACAGTGACGAAGGTGAAGAAACAGGTGGGGATGGAGCCGGACAGCCTGTTCCATCCCAAGCCACGGCCGTGAGGTAGGCAGGCACGGCCGTGAGGTAGGCAGGCAATGTCCATGCTGAGTTGGGTAGGCCTGCTTTCAAGTAGAGTAACATTATAGCTGGTTTACTTGGGAACAGTCCCAGTGTAATTGTTAGTAGCCCTCTTTCGACTGGCCAAAGTACCTCTGTTTCGACAATAATAAGGTCACTCCATTCATAAGAGCCCAGCTTTGAGACATGCGGCGGGTCAAAGAGCAGAAGGGCCCACCCCTTCTCCTCCAGCATGGGATGTGGGACTCCAGGCCAAAAGGAGGTTGATCCCACCCGCCTCCATGGTCCAAAAGCCCAGGGCCACGATTGCTTCTGCCTTCCAAGACTCTTGACAGAATCTGATGTAGCAGGTTAACAAGACAGTGGGTCCTCTCCCTTTCCTTCACTCCCTCTCCCCACTTCTAAAAAATTGCTTCTCCACCAGGCTGATGGGTAAGCCCGCGCCCACCCTTACCTGCTTTCCTGCTCCCCGCCCAGGATACAAGGGGCCGGGGAGGAGCAGCAAGCAGGAAATGTCAGGACCACAGGGTGAGCTGGCCAAGTTAAGCCACTTCTCTCTGCTGTCCCTTCCTCGTCCCAAACAAGCCCCGCCCTGACCGCACAGCCTGCAGGCCGGCTGTGTTCCTGGTGAGGAATTTTACTGGGCGGTGGGAAGTCACATCCTGGTGTCCCAGAACCAAAAGGGGCCTCGCCCACGCGCCCACCCCAGTGGAAGCGCACTCACTGCGGATGAAGCTTGTAGAGCGTCCCGTCCACGCCCACAGTCACGTTGAGGCGGTCCAACCCCCTGTTTTCGCGGATCTTATCCACCACGGCGGCCATGCCTGCGCCACACAGCTGCGCCGCCCTCTTGGACACCACCCCGCACACGGTCTTCACGAGGATACTGTCATCGCACGTGCTATTCAGGCCCAGCTGCTGGAGGATGGCCCGGACCTGCAGCAGCGCTAATCGGTCGCTGTGGGGGACGAAAGCCAGGAGGCCAGATGAAAGGGAACCCGCCGGAGAGCAGCAGGGGCCAGCCCCAAATCACTGAGCTTATCCACGAAAAGGGTCAGGGGGTTTTCTCTTCCCTTCAAAATTATATTTTTTTAAATGACCCTCAAAGTATTACAAGTTGTTGAAAAACTGGCAACTCTAGAAAAGTTAAAATTGGAAAATTAAAACTATCTACAACCCCAACACTGGGGAGAACACTATTAAGGTTTAAATGTATTTCCTTCCAATCTATTTTTCTTGAATATCATTAAACTGCGTTTGTTCTGATATGTAAATAGGCTTGTCATTTATTTATGTTTAAATTTTTATTTTATACTAGAGTATAGTTGATTAATGGGCTTCCTTTGTGGCTCAGCTGGTAAAGAATCCACCCGCAATGCAGGAAACCTGGGTTCAATCCCTGGATTGGGAAGATCCTCTGGAGAAGGGAAAGGCTACCCACTCCAGCATTCTGGCCTGGAGAATTCCATGGACTGGATAGTCCATGGGGTCACAAAGGGTCAGACATGACTGAGCGGCTTTCACTTTCACATAGTTGATTAATAATGTTGTGGGCTTGCCCTTTATATATGGTTTTCTTTCTTGCTTTTTTCTTCGTGTATCTGAGGGAGTTCCTACCTCCTTATCCAAGACCAGGATTGAAAAAGGCTGCCATAATATTCCATTCTGGAAATGACCATAATTTATTTAGAGAAATTTAACGAAATTTTTTGCTACTATAAAGTAACACTCTGGTGACATTCCTCTTTATAAGTCTTTGTGTGCAACTCAGATTTTCCCTTTAGGATACATTTCTGGGTCAAAGGGCTTTTGACCCAGAAGGCAAGTGCCTTTCTGAAAGTTGACGCTTGGTCTCCTGGGATATTTGTCTCCTCATGAGATTGAAAGAGCTGACAGTGAAACAAGGATGATGACAACAACAGTGACAAGAGCAGTGAGCCTTTTTTGAGGACTCGCTATGTGACAGGTGTTTACATATATCACTTCATTCCTCTTCCTAACAGCCAACTGATCCACATTTGATTGTTCCCATTTTAAAGATGTGGCAATTGAGGCTGGAAGAGATTGAGTGACTCACCCAGAGTTCACAGCCAGTGACATAAAGCAGGTCTCAGGACCAAACTACCAAAGCTCTCACCCACCATGCCACGCTCTGTATCTTGTCATATAGAATGCAAATGTTTTCTTTGGTTTGCTGTTTTGTCTTTTAAGCTTGTTTGATATTGTTTTTAACTTACAGAAACCATGCAGCTAAAATTTGCAATTTTCTCTTTATTATTTCTCCCTTTGATATGACACTTGAAAAGACCTTCCCCAGCACTTCACACCCATCAGGATGGCTATTATTAAAAGAAAAATAAAAACAAATAGTGTTGGCGAGGATATAAAGTTGGAGCCCTTGTAAATACTGTTGGTGGGATGTAAAATGGTACAGCCACTGCGGAAGAGTATAGCAGTTCCTTCAAATAAATAAATAAAATAATTATGTGATCCAACAATTCCACTTCTGAGTATACACCCAAAAGAATCGCAAGCTGGGACATGATCGTGTATTTGCACACTCATGTTCATAGCAGCATTATGCACAACAGCCAAAAAGTGTAAGCAACCCAAGTGTCCATGAATGGATGAATGGATAAGCAAAATGTGGTGTATACAATACAAGGAATTATTCATATTCAGCCTTAAAAAAGGAAATTCTGACACATGCTACAACATGGATGAACCTTAAAGATACTGTGCTAAGTGCAGTAAGCCAGACGTGAAAGGACAGATGCTGTATGATTCCACTTACATGAAGTCACTAGAGAGGTCAAAGTCATACACAGAAGGTAGAACAGTGGTTGCCAGGGGCTGGGGGAGGGGGATATGGAGAGTTAGTATTTAATGGGTACGGAATTTCAGTTTGGGAAGATGAAAAAGTTCTGGAGATGGATGGTGCTGATGGTCGAACAACAAAGTGAATGTATTTAATGCCACTGAACTGTCCACCTCCAAAATGGTCACAATGATAAAGTTAACGTTATGTGTATCTACCACAATAAAAAGGGCTTCCCTTGTGTCTCAGCTGGTAGAGAATCTGCCTGCAATGCAGGAGACCTGGGTTTGATCCCTGGGTTGGGAAGATCCCCTGGAGAAGGGAACAGCTACCCACTCCAGTATTCTGGCCTGGAGAAGGCCATGGACGGATAGAAGTCGTAAAGAAGTCCATGGGGTCACTAAGAGTCAGACTCGACTGAGCGACTTTCACTTCACCATGATAAAAAAGTATTAACAAGAAATATTCACTGATATTTTCTTCTCCTTATCTGGCTGCTATTTTCCACGCTTGGCTCGTGGGTGAACTGCGAATGAAGAGAGAAGGAAGTGGGAAACTTGGTTCCCTATCAAGGCCCCTCCCTCCCCTGAGGCTGTGAAATGCCACCACTCTGGGTGCTCAAGACCTCCAAGGTCGGGGCCTCGGGGTGGCTGTCTACAGCAGTGAGCACTTTACTGCATGGGTTCTGGTGGGCAGTGGGTTTCACCTGCAGGTTACAGACCCAGGCTTGGGGGACAATGAGGAGCAAGCCCTGGCCCAGTGCCGCTATCATAACCATCCTAAAATGTAGGAGGCTTCTGCACAAGCGCTTTTGCTGAGCACTTTCCTACTTTCTCCCACAGTACACTGTGCAAGATGGAGATGGTAGAGATGAAACATTCACTCCATGTGAGAAAAACAGGAGGAAGACAGAAGCAGCTCGCTGGGACATTGTGGGTGGTGAGCCCTGCATCCCCAGCTGCCTTTCAGAGGAGAAGAGGGTGAGGTCAGACCAGTGGCGCTTGGCTCTTTTGGACTCGATGCTCCTTCAACTCAAATATCTGTGATGCACCTTTCCTATCCTGAAATGTAACCTACTTACACACAGGATGATTTCAAACAAATCAATATAATGCCCTAACATACAGAATTAATAAAAGGGAATGATTTACAGTAAAATTATGGAACTTCAACATGCAACTGCTCAGGGTATACTACTCCAGAGAATAAGAAAACCCTCACAAATGGCCAAAATGTCCCCTAGATTGCCCACCAACCCCATCACAGCCCCAGGGCCAGGTCCACCTGTGACTTGAAGGCCCTGCCCACTCACCTCTCGATCTGAGAGAGATACTTGGTCTGAAAGAGGCCCCGGGTTTTCAGCGGCTCAGAGATCTGCCCCCGGAAGAGGAAGCCCCTCTTGGCGAAGTCGATCAAGATGTTGCGGACAATCTCACCCAAGTACATACCGCTGATCATCTTCTCATATCTGGAACGAGAGGAGGGAAGCTGGAGGATTTCTAGGAGGCCTCTGGACTCGCAGTAACCACGGGCACCTTCCTGTGCCTCACGGGCATCACCACCCCACGCACCCAGCCCTGTGCTCCCTGGCAGAGGCAAAGTGCAAGACCGGGAAGTGCTGAGGAATCCCCAACCCTCCCAGGATCAGACACGATACCTACCACCAGCCCTGTTTCATGCCTGGATCATCCTCTTCCTCACCCGACTCCCTGCCTTTGCCTGGTGAAATCCCACTCAAGCTCCTAGCTCTCAGTTCAACCATCACTGCTCCAAGGGGTCTGCCCTCCCCACGGTTCACCTGCCTGTCTCAGCTTCCAGGCACCCTCCCTTCTTTCCAACACACACGGGCCCTCCGCCTCTCGGCATCCCTGAAGTGAAAGCCTCGAGGGGACAGAGCGTGAGTATCTTGCTCAGGTTTGTGTCCCAGGGCCCAGCACAACACAGTGCTGCTCTCAGTCAAGCGCTCAACACCTAACTGGAGAACTAGCAAACAGCTTAAAGGGATAAGACAACACGGGGAATGTTTCCACCCGATTTTTGGAAGGTGTTGCCGCAACCCAGGGTGCTGGTCAAGCACCCACAGAGCGACAGAGCCACCCAGGCTGGGGGCCCCAGGCGGCCACCACACCCCTGGGGGCCACCTCTTCTTGGGGCTTTTAATTCCTGCCCTCTCCATGTCCAAGGGCCTCAAGAAATGACAAGGGGTTTAACTGCTTCCATGCACACACCCCATCTCAGGGTCCCTAAGCTGGGGAGGCTCCCCTGGAATCTGGGTACTCCAGAAGCTCTGGGGTACTCCACAGAAAAAACAACAACAAAAAAAACTAAGAAATAGCACACCTATCATCAATTCTCACCTAGTCTTTCTCAGTCCATCAAGGAGACATCTCCTTGGTGTGGAACATTTTGGTGCTGATATGGCTCTAACCCCTTCCAACCCCTACAGATCTCCCTTTTAACAAAGAGGGTCTTCCTGTAGAGCGTTTGGTGGGCACAGTAGGTAGGACTGAAATAACGCTCTTCTTCACTATATCCATTTGATGGTAATACTGGTTTTTTCCTCCCTCATTAAACTCAAGAATACAAGCTGATTTAAAGAAAAACATGCAGCATAGGTGGTATTTGGAGAAGACATAAATCTTGAGGTTAGCCGATCTGCCACTTAGGTTTGAGAGGTTCTACCCCAGCTCTTCGTTCTGCTCCTGGGGACGTGACTTAGACCACCCCATCTTGGCTGTGGCAGAGGATGGCCTGATCCCTGGGAGCCTGAGACAAGAGATCATTTGTCTCTTTGCTGGGAAGGGGGAACACTGCCATCTTGGGGAGGGTACCTGAAACCCAAGCTGCAAGGCTCCAAATAGCCACTAGGTGTTGCAAGAGGTCTGCTGTGGGAAGGCTAAACGGCAGCAGGCCTAAGCCTCACCCCTGACCTGGAGCCCCCCACTCCCATCCCCACCCCCACTGGCAACATCCTAACTTCCCTTGCCCATTAACAACTGCAAGTCAAGTGTGTTCTGCTTCCACTAAATAAGGGAACAGCCTGCTGACCAAGAGGTTTCTACTAGTCTCTGGGGAGGAAACAGAGCAACAGCAAGACCAGAATATTCCAGAATTAACATGGTCACTGAGAGGATGGTGTGACCACTGCCACCCTGTACCCAGAGGAGGCACCTGGACAGAACATCAACCCGGGCCGTCTCATACCACATGCTGCTGCCACCCCTAAGCTCTCTGTTCTCTTTGGGCCAAAAGAAAAGGTCAGGAGTTAACCTGAGGGACCACAGTCTCCAGGTTCTGTGCAAAGCCCCCTCCCACTAGAAACTTCTTCCACTGTAACAGGCAGGGGACTTCCCTGGCAGTCCAGTGGTCAGGACTCCACGCTTTTACTGCAGGGGGCCCAGGTTCAATCCCTAGTCAGAGAACTAAGATCCCACACGCTACATGACTCGGCCGAAAAAAAAACACAGGCAGAAACACAGCCACGTGCCCTGCCCACCGCCCCCCCCACCCCCCACCACCGTCCTGTCTCCTCTGCCAGATGAAATTACCTTTGCTTCCCAGAGTTTAGAGAAAACTCATCCACCAGTTTGTCATAGATTGTTCTGATATCATCCAGACACCCGTTGTCCCCAAAGGCACCCCACTCCATGTTGATACACATTTGTCCCTGGTTTCCTTCTAGCGTCTCGACGTTTTTCATTTCCTCCATGTAGCAGGCATTGCTGCCAGTCCCTGAAATACATAAAGTGGGGAATGAATGGCCATGTCACCATGCTTAGTGGGGAGGGGGATTGCAACTAGGCCTGCGGCTCCACCAAGGCACACTTCTGAGATGAACATTTACTTTCCCTACGTCTTCCAGGAAAATCTCAAAATATAATGGGAAAGTTAGAATGAAAACTGCCCAGAGCATTTGATTAACTCACTTTATACCAAGGCACCAATACTAAGAGCCTCATATGTTCACCTGTCCAAGCAGGGCTGCTGCTGCTGCTAAGTCGCGTCAGTCGTGTCCGACTCTGTGCGACCAACCCCATAGACGGCACCCCACCAGGCTCCTCTGTCCCTGGGATTCTCCAGGCAAGAATACTGGAATAGGTTGCCATTTCCTTCCCCAATGCATGAAAGTGAAAAGTGAAAGTGAAGTCGTTCAGTCGTGCCCGACTCTTAGTGACCCCATGGACTACCCTACCAGGCTCCTCCGTCCATGGGATTTTCCAGGCAAGAGTACTGGAGTGGGTTGCCATTTCCTTCTCCACCAAGCAGGGCTATGCTTACTTTAATACAAGATGGTGTTAGAGCAAAGGGATGCATCTTAAAAGTGGTGGAGGTTTATGCAGCATTCAGATTGAAAGGGTATTTCTCCATTTCTCTTCCCCCACCCCCCCAACACACTGGCCACAGATACAAACACACACACACTATATATATAAATATAAAATTGGGCTTCCCAGGGGGTAAAGAACCTGCCTGCCAAAGCAGGAGTCAGTCAGGAAGATCCCCTGGAGGAAGGCATGGCAATCCACTCCAATATTCTTCCCCGGAGAATCCCTTGGGCAGAGAAGCCTGGCAGGCAACAGTCCACGGGGTGGCAAAGAGTAGGACACAACTGAAGCGACTTAGCACGCATGCATATATAAAATACTATTAATACATGGAGGGGTTGTCTACTATCTAGCCACATATATCCATATATCTTTTCTTATTAAACTTGGTCATGGACTCTGCCTGGATAAACTCTCCTGTGTGTTCTACAATGAGGCCTGTGGTTAGTTCACCGAAGGACAGCGTCCTGAGCATGTCCAGGGTGTATTTCTAAAGCAATGGTTCCTCACCATTTTGTTATCACAGATCTCTTTGAAATTCTGATGATTCTCCTGAGAAAGGAGCTTCCCTGGCGGTCCAGGGAGGCTAAGATTCTGTGCTCCCAGCGCAGGGGGCTGGGGTTCGATCCCTGGCCCGGGAACTGGTAGTACTAGTGGTAAAGAACCCTCCTGTCAACGCAGGAGACATAAAAGATACGGGTTTGATCTCTGGGTCAGGAAGATCTCCTGGAGGAGGAAATGGCAACCCATCCCAGTATTCTTGCCTGGAGAATCCCATGGACAGAGGAGCCTGGCAAAGAGTCGGACACAACTGAATCAACTTAGCACACACACACTCCTGAGAAAAGGGACATTTCCCCAGGTGTAACCACACACTGTATACACACAGTCTGACAAATGGATTCCAGGGAGTCAGGAGCCTCTGATTTCCATCCCTGATCACCCAGGGCAGGGCTACTCAGAGTGTGGCCCCTTAAAGACTAGGGTTGGAACCCAAACTGTTTGCTGTTCTCATCCAGGAGGATTTAGGTACAGATGCTGGGAGGAAGTGTTCTAAAACTTTCATAAGTTTTAATCGCCAGATATCAAACTTGTGGTTGTTGGCTTTGTCTCAGTGAATGGATGGGAAATTTAAAAACCAACCAACCAACCAAGGAGTCCCTCACATAGATATTTTTCTATATACCGGAATCCCCTGAGGAGTTGTTAAGATGGATTTCCTGATTCAGGAGGTGAAGGGTGAGTCCCAAGACCCTGCATTTCTAATACGCTCTCAGGTGATGGTTATGTTGCTGGTCCATGGACCACAGGTAAGAGTCACAAGGCCCTAGAGCACCATGGACCCACCCTGGGTGGGATGCAGAGGTAGATGGATTTTCAACATCATTAAGGGACACAAAGACACCCCTACCAAGTAGACAAGTGGGCTCAGGTTGTTTTATGCCCTTTAAAGAAACTTAAGGAGAATTTGCAGATGCTTCTGTCTGTGTAACTATAAGCAGATAGGGTAGGCGTCCCCAGAAAAAGACAAACAGGCATGACTTTCTTGACATTAGTGAAGCCATTTTGACCTAATGAGTTTTGTGATCTAAGTTTGGCCACAATTCTTGCTCTTCAACAGGTCTCAGTAATAATGACCTTAAGGGACAAAAGAACAAACTATTATCAGGCAAGAGAAGTAACAATAGCAAAAATAATAAATGTTGTAAAGATTCCTAGTTCTGTTTCATGTTAAAGATTAGCCTGAAGCACTTTCCTGAGCTGTTTTGCAGACTTTAAACCCCCCTCAGGCACTTAACTGCCAGATCGTCATGTATGGATGAGAGAGTTGGATCATAAAGAAAGCTGAGCGCCAAAGAATTAATGCTTTTGAACTGTGCTGTTGGAGAAGACTTTTGAGAGTCCCTGGGACTGCAAGGAGATCAAACCAGTCAATCCTAAAGGAAATCAGTCCTAAGTATTCATTGGAGGGACTGATGCCGAAGCTGAAGCTCCAGTACTTTGGCCACCTTATGCAAAGAACTGACTCAGTAGAAAAGATCCTGATGCTGGGAAAGATTGAAGGCAGGAGGAGAAGGGGACAACAAAGGATGAGATGGCTGGATGGCATCCCCAACTTGATAGACATGAGTTTGAGCAATTTCCGAGAGAGAGATAGTGAAGGACAGGGAAGCCTGGTGTGCTGCAGTCCAAGGGGTCGCAAAGAGTTGGACACGACTGAGCAACTGAACTGACTGAAGGGATGATGATGTTGATCTTTCTGACCCTCAGGACTTAAATCAAATGAAGTCTGGACTCTGTCAACCTTTGCCCCAACTCTATACTGAATTCTCCTCTGCCCAAGCCCAAGGCATTTCATGAATATGCAAATACCCTTAGCTTAAAACTTCCCCAATTTTTCTGTCGTAGGAGACACTGCTTTGGGAAAGATCCCCAATGTTCTCCCACTGATCTTTGGTTTGGTTGTGTCTTTTGGCTTGATGCCCACCAAGAAGCCAACCCAGTTTTGGATTAACATCACTGGATTACTTTTGCTTTCTCAGTTCCCTTTTACTGAGAGGGTAAAATTGAGAGAAGAGGCCCTGAAATGGAAGGGGTACAAAGAAAACCAAAATATGCAAACCATACTTTTTGCTGGGGGAGTTCTGCTCAGAGATCAACTGATAGCAAAAGAGGGACTTTGAAGGCAGCAGAACCCCTTCTACACCTCCCCCACACCCCTGCCCCCACATCGGTGGGTCTGACTCAGGCCGGAAGCAGAGAAAGATCTGAGTCACTCTAGCTTTGCATTTCACACCTAAGGCCATTCATAAGCAGACAGGGGAAGGGACCAGGAAGAGAAAGCAAGCTTTGCAAAAGAAAGAAAGAAACAAAGTGCCCCAAAGTCAGGCCTCAACCAACCTTCCCCTGGAGCTGCTCCAGTCTTTTAAATCTCCACTGAAGCCAAAAGGGGATTAATAAAAGACAAGGTCTTCCTGGCACCAGGAAGGCAGCCTGCTTGGGCCTTCTCCCAATCGCCCAGGTCTATGCAGCAGGGTGCCAACCCTCTCTGCCCAGGGAGGGTCTGTAGGTGTTGACTAAGAAACTGGGCCTTTTCTCAGCATTCCTGAGACTAGGAGCAGGATCAGCTAGACAAATGGTTTTCTTGCAACCTAAACCAAGATGCTTCTGGAATTCTGTGCTCTCAAGGCCCAGACCCCTATTTGGATTATAAAGGAACAACCTGAAAAGCTAACCGATAATCCTTCTACCTATAACCAAGCAGGACCCCATGGGGCCTCCTGGACAGACCCTTACCCCACACTGTCTGCTTTAGCGCCTCTCTGAAGTGCCTAGATAATACGTCTGAAGGATGTTTCCTGAGTTGTTTTAACAGATGCTAAAACCCCTATCAAATGGAAGATACTAGCTACTTGCTGACCTTGGGCACACAGCCCACAGGCCTGCTGGAGCCTAAAGACTGATAATGTTAAGCCCTGTGACACCACCCTGCTGCCTCACCATCAACCAGTCAGAGAATTGTGCACGAGCTGATCACATTCTGGGACTCCCTACCTCACCTGGCCTTCTTTGGGACCCCATGAACTGTAGCCCACCAGGCTCATCTGTCCATGGGATTCTCCAGGCAAGAATCCTGGAGTGGGGTTGCCATGCCCTCCTTCAGAGGATCTTCCCAACCCAGGGATCAAACCCCCTTTAAAATGGCTTTGCTGAAACCAACTGGGAAGTTCAGACTTTTTGAGCACTGACTGTCCTGGATTCCTTGTATGGCGCCTTACAGTAAATACTGTACCTTTATCCTATGCTAATAAACTACCTCTTTTTCTATTAAAAAAAAAAAAAGTGGTTTTTCCTTCACCATATCCCAGTGTCAGTAGATTGGCTTTACTGGGTGGGTGGAGCCGGGTTTTGGCTCAGTAACGTGCCTCCCTCTTCAGCAGCTGGCGGGCCACTGCTGCTAAAGACCAAATGGCATCCAGACTGCCCTCTGGCCCTTCTCTACAGTCAGGGAAAGAGCAGGCTCTGCTTCCTTCCCAGCCGTAAACCTGGCCCTGCAACACCTGCCCAGGTCCCTCCATACAAGCCCTCTGAGTTGCCCTGCTGACCAGGCCGGCTCCAGGCACTCCCACCCTGTCCACTGGGGCCATCAGAGCCACCAGGAGCCTCAGTCCCGGAAAGTTCAGTTTCTGACAATCTGCTCGTGGTCAGTTCACAGCCTCGTGGGGTGGGTGTTAGGAGGGGAAACCTCTGGAGAGCCCTGCAGCCTCAGTCCACAAAGCAACTCCGGAGGTGTAAGGGGACAGTGCTAACAGACGTACGATGCCACCCACTGAGCACTGAGATGTTGACTCAGGCCCCACAAAACAGGAAAACCCAGCCTTCCCTGTCGCGGAAAAAGACCTTCCAGGACACCCACCTACGATGAGTCCAACCTCGCAGGTGGGCTCCTCGTAAGCACAGGTCATCATGGTGCCCACCGTGTCGTTGACCACAGCCACCACGTCCAGGTCAAATTCCTTTGAAAGAAAAAAACAGGTTTAGCTTTAGGGGAAGGACACGCACTGCCCAGCTTGAGGTCTGCAGGTTCACTCTGCTGCATGCCAGTCAGAAAGCCACTGGTGCGTCATCTGAAACTGTTTCCTTACCAGCCTGCAAAAGGTAATGAGATGCTCCTTCACTAAACATCTGCTATTAGAGGTGCATCTGAAGCTTGAACTCTGAAGAAAGGATGCATTCTACCCATTTCATAGATGGCATTGAGTACTAGGCAGCCCAGAGGGCAAGGTGGAACGGAGAAAAGCCAAGGGGTAATGGCCACGCAGCTCTTTGTCTTGGCAGGTAAAAATGATAGCTTTCAGAGGGCGTGATGGAAATACCAAATCCGTGTCTCAGAACCTGTCCAGACAAGCAAGTACACAAAGGCACATACAAGCGTATTTTCTCCGTGACTCAGGAGAGCCTGGAGAAACAACTGGAATGTAAATCAAAGGGGGCTATGGAAGACCCTATTCAGGAAAACCCTGGAATCCTGTGCAGCCAAGTGAGTGAGGTTGGGCTCGATGTAGTAACATGAAAGACTCCTGGTTTCATATTAAATGGAAAAAAAAAAAAAACAGCTGTAATATAGTATATATGGAATGACTCCCATTTTTAAAATATGTGTATATTTGTATACACATGGAAAGTACATTGGAAGAACACTAAGATTTTGTGAAATGGGCAAAATGAGTCATCAGATTTCTTTTCAATGAAACATTAACTGTTGTCTAGCATATTCTTCTAGGAACAACCGGCTCCTCTTTGTGCCCATTCATTTCAGCCTTCCTAACTGCCTGTGTATTTTATCTGCTCTTCTGAACTGGAGAGACTTGAATGGATTTTGTTTTTTTTAACTTCTTACTGATTCCCTCATTAACTAAGGAGCTAATTTTTCATTTTACATTTTGTCAATGTCCTCCAGCCAAAGACCACACCCACAGAAATGCACCCACAGTGGATAAAGCTGGGCTTCCTGGCTGGGTGGCTGCAACACAGGCAAACACATCCCATGGGGTGACTCAGAATGTGTCAGAAAGCACAAATATAGGATTTGAGCCTGTGCTGGTGGTTTTAGAGAGGATGCCAAGAAGTGGGGTTTGGCTCTGGACTGGGTGCTGTCAGGAGGCAGGGCCATCTCCGAGTGTCTGCCAAGTTCTGCTGTGATGATGGACTGCTTCCATCTCATCTGATTGCATCACTGTCGCAGGGGGGCTGTGATGGGGGCTGTGTCCCATGACAGTGCCAGGCTGGGCCCCGCAGTCAGGAGCTGCTTTTCCCTTTTTCAAGCTAGAGGAGAGCCATTCCTTAAACTATCCCTTAATAACGTGAAACTGTTCTGATCTTTTATTGCCATCAGTTGGGAGGAACGTTAGTACCCTTGTCACATACTTCTGTATCGACTGAATTCTATACAACACACAAGTACAACCTTCCTTGTAAAGTGGCTGGTGGGATCTTAGTTCTGCAACCGGGTATCAAACCTGTGCCCCCTGCAGTGGAACTGTGGAGTCCTAACCACTGGGTCACCAGAGAATTCCTAAGAAAGTACAATTTTTATAATCTGAGGAAAGGAGCAGTTCAGTGGTTAAGACTGGCAGTTCAGTGGTTAAGACTCCGAGCTTCCAATGCAAGGGCCGAGGGTTCAATCCCTGCTTGGGGAAATAAGATCCCACATGCTATGTGGTGCAGCCAAAAAATCAAAACATAACCTGAAAAAAGTAGTCAAGATTTTTTAAAACATCGTTTTAACAGTTACCTCTCTCCTTTTTATCGCCTCCCTCAGTAAGGTTGCTACATCGTGCCCCACGCAGTCGGTTGCCTTAAAACCTTTGGTCCAGGTGATTAAGATACCCTGCAACAAGAAGGGCACCGCAGAGTCTTGTCATTAATCCTTCCAGGCAGAACACAAAATGCCACTCCCTCCTTCCAGAGTAAACACCTGCTAAGACAGCACAGTGAGATGATGCTGGAACATCTGAGGCACAGACAAGTAGAATATGAGGAGTCCTCCCAGGCCTGCCCCCTCTCACAGTTCTCACAGCGGTCTGGTTTATGAGCCCCACTTCACAAACGGAGAAACTGAGGCATAGAAAGTTAACGCTGCTGCCCGTGGTATAACCAACTAGTTCCCCTGAAGAACAGTTTGCCAAAAACAGAAGTGGAGAAATGCAAACTTTTAGTAACTCTGTTACGACCTAAAGTCAGCTTTAGGCTTGACTGGACTGTAGTTTATATACCTGCTAGCTGTGTACTCACTATGATGATGGCACAAGTGCACTGCTTTTAAAAACCACCAGACCTTTAACAAATCACCCTTAAAAACTGCCAAAACCAAGTTTACATGGATCCACCTGTTGAGATCTCAAAGCCTTTAAGAGGGAAAAAGCCCCAAGTCAGCACTGTGACTGGATTAACTGGCTTCCAGAGGCAGGTGGCCCTAGCCAGCTTCTCAACTGCCAATCTCAACTGCTGCAAACCCTGGCCTAAGCCCCATGTGATGTGACGCCAGCACCACGGCTTCCTCCCTGGCCATACCCCTACCTGGGAAAACGCAGGCACCCGCAACAACAGGACGGGTCCTGCCTGCACGACTCTGCACAGCAAGCTCCTTTCACATGGACTGTCCCCCTGCCCCACCAGGACCCCTAAGCGTGGCGCTGGAGCTGCTGGTCTAAGGGCCGGGATGCTCCACTAGACTGGGGCCTCCCTGGGGGCAGGAACTGCCTGCCCAGTTCTCAGTCCTCAGCAGGTGCTCAGGCCTTGACCTTGAACTCTGTGTCATTCCATTTACTGAATAAACATTTATTAAGCATCTTTTCTGCTAGCACACTGGGCTAGGGCCTGTGGGGAACACAGATCCTTGGCTCAAGGATCAAATGACATTGAAGAAAAGACAGACACAGGAGAGCACAAAAACTGGGTAAAAAGTGCTACAACCAGGCAACATTAGAAGAAAAAGGGAATGCTGAGGAGGGTGAGATTCTTGTTGCCTGGAGGCCCAGAAGGCTTCCCAGAAGAGGTGAATGCTTTAAATGATAAAAGAAGAGTAGAGAAGAGTCTGAAGATGTTTTGGAGGGTATGGCGTAAGAGCTGGGTCAACCCTCTGTGACAGCTAAATTGTCCAGAATCGAGGGGTGACCCACTGTCTGGAGGAGGCTTCAAGAGCTGACCCACACTGGCCAAGAGTTGGTCAGCACTGCCCGATGTCTGAGGCCTGGAAAAAAAGAGACTCACCGCATCTAAGCTCGTCTGCTTGCAGGGAAACGAAAATGTGAAGCCCAGAGGCATTTTAGGGCCCTTGATGCCCATGTAGTCCAGGAAGTCAGAGATGCAGGAAACGATGTGGTCAAACAGCTTTAGAAGAAAAGAAGGGATTACTCATGCACCTCTAGTTTCACACCCTCAGTGCATACACACACACACACACAATGACACAGGCAGAGCCCTCCCTCGGATCTTCAGAGGGGCCTGAGCATCCTCAGCCCAGCATGGCTGAAGGTACCTGATACTTATGGGCTGCCCGGACCCAGCTGCACTGCAGCATGTATCACATGGAGGCTCTGGGGCTCAGCAATGCCACTGGCCAGGTGTGTGACGCACACATGCCTTGGAGCGAAAAGCAACACTATCTTACCTCCTCCCCAGTGCCCTGCATGATTTCAATGGGAATAGCATAGATCTTATTGTGCATTTCCACCGATCTCTTCTTCCCACTACGGATTTTCACCAGCAGGACACGGAAATTTGTTCCTCCAAGATCCAGGGCCAAGAAGTCACCGTTCTCTGTTGTAGTCAAAAACATCAAGCAGGTCAAGAAGAGTGAATTTCACCTCCTGGCAGCCAGAAACTTCAAACTTTCAAGGGAGGGAACCTCATATTAAACACAGGGGAGAAACTGTTAAGTCTTTTCTCAGCATACAGCCTAGGCTCAGAGAGGTGGGCACAAACTCATGACTACCACAGTCCCAAGTCACACTAGAAGACAAAAGGCCCCATGGATGAACCAATAGGACCAGCAAGGTCACAGTACAGGTTGGATGTGGAGCTCCAATGTGCCTGGATGTAAAACTCCCCAGGCCTCTGCGGGCCTCTCACACGCTCCACCTAGGAAGCAGGCACTGTTTATTCTTCTTCTGCCTTACTGTGTTTCGCAAAGGACCTACAAGCAATCTCAGGGCTTCAGAATCCGCCCAGCTCTGTTCTTTAAGCAATACTTTCTAATTCGGAGTCAGGGCTGTGGTTTTAAAGACAGCGCCTGCCTGGGAGTCCGGACCAGGGGAGGTCAGCTGCCTTGACAGTCTCACATGCAGCAAGCGAATCAATGGGAAAAATGGAAGAGAGGGACTTCACTGGTGGTCCAGTGGTTAAGACTTCACTTTCTAATGCAGGGGATGTGAGTTCGATCCCTGGTTGGGGAGCTAAGATTCCACATCCCTCATGGTCAAAAACACAAAACATAAAACAGAAGCAACATTGTAACAAATTCAATAAAGACTTTAAAAATGGCCCACATTTAAAAAAAAAAAAATCTTTTGAGAGGTTTGAGTGAGTTTCTAACTCTTGCCAAAATCATGCCACCCATCCCAGTGTCAATGTGTCCCCTGGAGAAGCCAACCTCCCAGCAGCCCCACAGTGACTCGGCCGCTGGTATGAGAAGCAGGAGGCACGTGAGCCCCCAGCTCAGGTCCTCACCAGTCCCATCAGGAGTGCTCCGGACGAAGGAGGGCAACATCTTGACCACAGCCTTGTCATGCGTCTGCTTGCCCAGCCCCAGTTCCATCTCGGCCCGCATCCTCTTTTTCACCTCCAGCAGCATCTCCTTGGTGAGACTGAAGTGGGCCAGGGTCTCCTCTATCTGTCGGTGCTGCTCAGCCAGGCGGTAGGCCACGGCAGTCACCATGGCGGCCCCCTTGCCACTGCCGCTCTCGGAGAGGAGGAAACGCACGTCACAGTCGGGTACCAGGCGCCGCAGAGTCTTGTGGAAACGCCGAGAATACCTGGGGGGCGGGGCGCACAGTGGACAGACTGAGCCAGACTGGAGGAACCTCTAGGATCCCTTTCTTTTTCCACACTTTAATTCCATCTTCTACACTCACTTTCCTCATCACTCAAGTCATACAACAAACACATCCACTGTAGACAAGTTAGCAAACACAGACAGGTAAATAAGGAAAACTGAAATCACCCATAGTCACACACACAAAGAGAGGGCTCTCCTTATTATACGAATATCGGGGGCCTTCTCTGGTGGTCTAATGGTTAGGACTCCATGATTCCAGTGCAGGGGGCACAGGTTTGATCCCTAATCAGGGAACTAGGATCCCACATACCGTGCAGCCAAAAAAAAAAAAAAGAAAAGAGTAACGAGTACAGAAAATTCAGGGTTCAAAAATCTGTTGTCTACCATGACAAGGAGATAATAGAGGACACTGGTTAAGAAAGAGCCCAGTGTTTAAAAAGTCAGACCAGAAGGGACTTCCTTGGAGGTCCAGTGGTTAAGACTTTGCCTTCCAATGCAAGGGGTACAGGTTAGATCCCTTGTCAGGGAGCTAAGATTCCACATGCCTCAGGGCTAAAAAACCAAGACATAAAACAGAAGCAGTGTTGGAGCAACTTCGATAAAGACTTTAAAAATGGTCCACATAAAAAAATCGTAAAAAAAAAAAAAGTCCCCACTTTCACACCAGGGGACCTGGGCCTGTTACTTAATCCTGGAATCAGTGCAGATGACAGCATCCAGCTGACAATGATGAGGAAGGAACTCAAATGAGTTCATCAAATGCTTCAGTGAATAACTGGCGCTAAGCAGGGGCTCAATAAAGAATTGCTCTTGTTTTTCATTTTCACTTGGCCCTTTCTCTCAGTCCCCAAGAGCTGAGATATTTTTTAGTGGTTAGAAGACTTTAGGACAAGACTCAATAAGACAGAATTTTCTCCAGGTTTGTGGTCTGTTGTAAGTATGGAAGGCTGCTTGCCAAAGGAAACTGGGAATCTAGAACCCCAAAGTGATAACAGTGGTCAATTCCAGGGGATGGGATCAAAAATGACTTCTCTCTGACATTTTTTGAACTATTTGAAGTTTCTATACCAAAAATATGTTACTTTGTATTTTAATCTGTATTTAATCAGTTATTTTTTTAAAAATAATGTTGCAGATGAAGAGTTCAAGAGATTGCTGGTGGTGATGGCTACACAACAGTATGAATGAACTTAAATTTACTGACCTGTACGCTCAAAAAATGGTTGAGACGGTAAATTTTATATTATGTATATTTACCACAACTAGAAGATTATTTTAATGTGATGTAAATGCCTAAGCTTTCTCATCCAAAAACTAGCCAAGAAATTTTTTTTTTAAATGGCTAATTGCATCGTCAAGAATTTTACAAATACTCTGAGAATACAAAGCAATAAAATTGTGAACCTGGCAGATAACAACAGCTAACTAGCTCAAACCCTATCCCCTCAGTAACACTGAATTATCTCAGTTTAAGTCAATCTTCATTTAACTGTTTCGAGACCTAGTATGAAGGCACAGTATCTGCAAGGCCACTTCACAGGCACATTATATATACAATAGGAGAAATATCTGAGGTCATGTATTGAAAAAAAAAAAAAACATCTTATAGACAGTCATTTTTTAAAACTCAATACCGGGACTTCCCTGGCAGTCCAGGGGTTAAGACTTCACCTTCCAGTGCAGGGGTGTGGGTTCAATCCCTGAATGGGGGTCTAAGATCCTACATGCTTCCTGGCCAAAAAAACAGAAGCAACATTGTAATAAATTCAATGAAGATGTTTAAAATGACCCACATCAAAAAAAACTTTAAAAAATTAATTAAAATAAATAAATAAAATTCAGTATATAAAGACTTAGAATTCACCTTTAGCCTTTTAAAAAAATACAAACCATGTTCTTAGTGGCCAGAGAAGGCTTCTGACACTAATGAGTACAACAGACAAGAAGGCAGCATCCAGGTGAGGACTACTGACAACCTAATCTCTCACTGGCTTGCAGATGCAAAGCGTCGACAAGCTGCCCATTTTTAAAAAGTACTATCCGAGTGTTTGGGGAGCTTTAGAAACTCACAGGAGCTTCTAACATAGGAATGTGGGCAGCACATGTATGTTCCAAACTACAGAGGATGACAGTCCCTGATTAAATGCAGACAAGTAAGAGAATTGAAGATACAGACACATTCCACCCAGTGCTCCTGGCAGTTAAAGAAGTCTCTAACAAGACTTATGAAATGAGGAGATGACAGAGCAGTGCAGAAGCAACACCAGTGGGAATCAGCTGAGAGCCAGATACTTCTCCAAGTGGGCAACTCTGATCCTTCCGTCCAACACTAGATATTGACTTGTCTGCCAAAAACTTTCACTGGGTGCAAAAGTCTGACCTCTGGAGACGGTCCTTCGCCAGGGCAGGTACTGAGCGCCAATGAGAGCAAAGGGGACTCACTGTGGGTGCGTCTTGTAAAGGGACCCGTCGACACCAACCGTGGTCCGCAGCCTGGCCGTGCCCTTGTTATCTCGGAGGCGGCTCAGGATGGCGCCCAGGGTCGCGGCCACCAGGTTGGCAGAGCGAAATGAGACGATGGTGCACACATGCTGAACCGAAACACAGTCATCATCGGATGGCTCCACTCCCAGGCGGGTCAGGATTTCTTTGGCATTGTGGAGGCCTTCCTTATTCCTGTGGGGTCAGAGGCCAGTACCCGTTAGTTAAGGACTACAGCAGGCGGTGCAGTGCTGTGAGCAGAGGGCGTGAAGGTCCTGGGGAGGTGAACTGATCATTCATCGTGTGTGTGTGGCAAGGGAAAAATCCCTGAGAAGAGGTCTCCTCCATAAGAGGTCGGAAAGCAGCAGGAGGAAGAACTGTTATGGTTAAGTTGTGTCAGGCACATGGAGAAGAGAGGCCAGGGCACATGGGCTCTCAGCAGGTGGAGGAATAGCTGCTTCCACCCCAAGGCTCAGTGCTTCAGAGAGGGGAGGGAGTCTGCTGGTCTTTGGGTGTGTCATATGCCCCTGGATTCTTACACATTCTTCCATGATTTTTTCAGTCAGAGTTTAATTTCCTGCATTTTTGTTGTTTAGTCGCTAAGTCATGTCCAACTCTTTTGCTACCCCATGGACTGTAACCCATCAGGCTTCTCTGCCCATGGGGTTTTCCCAGGCAAGAATGCTGGAGTGGGTTGCCATTTCCTTCTCCAGGGGATCTTCCTCACCCAGGGATCGAACCCACATCTCCTGCTTGGCAGGTGGATTCTTCACCACTGAGCCACCTGGGAAGTCCATAATTTGCTGCATACATGCTTTGTATAGCTTTTGTTGGATTTAAAGTATATCATGGAGGGTACAGCTTTATTACTATTGTAGATGCTGTCTTAAAAAAAAAAAACACATATACACACGTATTTTAAATGTACCATATTAAAATGTTAACAATGGGAAACACTGGTTAAGAGATATATACTATCTTTGTAGTTTTTCTGTAATTCTAAAAATAGTCTAAAAGATTTTAAAATATGTACATATTTTAATTACTGTCAATACATAGAAATATAATTAACTTTTGTGTCTTATCTCCAGATATCATTCCTAACCTCTTCTGTTATTCTAATCACGTGTCTAGAATATTTTGGTATTCTATACAAATACATCTGCAATTAATGACAGTTTTACTTTCTCTTTTTTTGATTCTTATGCCTTTAATTTCTTTTCCTTTTTTCTTTCCTAAAAAACTATTGGCTAAGGCTCCAGGACAATGCTGAATAGAAACAGGTGATACTAACACAGGGCGCTTAACTCGGTGCTCTATGACAACCCAGAGGGGTGGGATGGGGTGGGAGAGAGGTTCAAGAGGGAGGGGACATATGCATACTTATGGGTGATTCATGTTGTTGTCTAGCAGAAACCAATACAACATTGTAAAGCAATTATCCTCCAATCAAAAAAAAAAAGAAAGAAAGAAACAGGTAATACTATCTTGATCCTGATTTTAAAGAGAATGCTTCCAACATATCTTCACCGGTAAGACGTTCTTAATAGGTTTTTTTTTTTTTTTTGAGATAGGCTTTATTACAACACATATGCCTTCTTGAGCTAGTTGAAGTGGGTTTTGTTTCTTGGTAACCAAAGAGCCAACACCATAAACAGCCCCAGAGGAAGGCAGGCATTTCCTGACTTTGTCAATGATTCTGAGATAAGCCACAGGTCTCAGGCTCCCTCCCCTCCCAACAGCTGAGCAGGAGACCTGAGAAGGGGGATTGTTGGAAACTCAGTAGTGTGGCTCCCTACTGACTATAACGCTGCAGACCCTGAAGAAGAGGTTCTAGGACAAAGGCTGGGACTCAGAAAGAGTAGGTTCAGATAAACCCCTTTCCACTTATATCAGCATCTTCTCCCATAGCTAGAGCTATGATGCCACCGGCTCTGAATTTCCAGGACCACAGCATGGGCAGTGGGATGACCGCCTCATGCAGAAATGAAAGGGCATTTCTAGCATCAAGCTAACCCTATCTTTAAACAGGTGGCCTCATGTGGCTATGTGGAGTCTCCTGAACCAGGAATAGAACCTGGTGGCACACAGGACCAGCTACAGGACAGGTGCCCTTTAGACGTTGAGCTGCCTGGCTATATCAAGCTGCCTGGCATCAAGTCCACCCAAGGCCTGCAAATAACAGGCCTTGAGTGGACTTGAGACAGAGAAGTCTGGGTTTCTTACGTTGAGGTCAAAAGATAGAAGCCAGGTTGCTGGCTGGACTCTGTCCTTCTATGTCTATCTGTCCTATTTCATCTTTTAACCAATGTTTCTCAAACTTGTGCCAAGGACCATGTGTGGCTGTGAACAAGTGAAAGAATGGGGGGGTGGGAGACAGAGAGGGGAGTGGGGAGGGTGCTTCAGGCACAAGAGGATTTTGGGAAATGACCAGTTAACCAAAGTGAACTAGACTTTCTTTTATATGCTAATGAATACTTACACTTCTCTAAATATTTCCCAGTCCTAGAGGCCGCAAAACCCTTTCTTCGGGGAACACCTAATGATCCTGAGGTCAGTAGGGTTCCCTGGAACACTATCTGGAGAAGACCCTGATATCCCAAGGGGGAATTAACCTAGGCCTGAGCTCAATCAGTTCCTGTTCACTTCCAGAATCAGATGTAAGTGGGGTTGTGGGAGGGTGAAGGAGAAGGGGATGTTTTGGTAACCACACCATTCAAGAAGCATTTGCCTGACTGGTGCCACCAGGTGCCCATAGCGAGAGCAGCTCAGGGTGGGTCAGCTAAGTGAGAGGGGAGGCCAGCCCAGAAAGCCCTGACACTCCCAGCAAACCAGGACTCAAGCAGGTAACGAGAGACCAGTCGTTCTTCTCTGCCCCATGCCCCCCGGAAAGCCTCGAGGGGAGGCACCTACTTTTCGATGGCCGACACGTCACTGGTGTTAAACTTCCCTCTGGTGAGCAGCTCTGGGGTGATCCGCCCTTCAAATAAGAGGCCCTCCTTGGCCATCTTGACCAGGATCAGTCGGACCAGCTCGCCCATGTACATGCCACTGACCATCTTCTCAAATCTGCAGCAGAAAAGCACCAGGCACTTGTCAGTCCCTCCTACGTACTCACCACTATGGCAGCTCATGAGTGGTGGGAGAGATGTGAAAGGAGAGGAAGGCATGGCCTCAATTCTCACAAGCGCACAGTCTCACTGGCAGGCAAGACCATGCATCTGTGTGAGTAAACAGTGAACAGACAGTGGGGAACAGGGGTTATCTAGACCCCATACCCATTCCCAGGGTAGGAAACAGGAGGAGAGCACCAAGGGGCAGGGGCAGTCAGGGAAGGCTGCCTGGAGGTGGAGGGAACATCAGGATTTAGATGGAGGGTAATAAGGAGGGACCTAGACAGGAATGAGTAGGATACGATCATCTCGTGCAAAAGTTTATGCCTTACTTTTTATTTTTATTATTTTGGGGCCATGTCACTTGGCTTAAAGAATCTTAGCTTGCATGGATCTTAGCTCTTCGACCAGGGATTGAACCTATGCCCTAGCAGTGTAAGCACTGAGTCCTAACCACTGGTCTGCCAGGGAATTCCAATTACTGTACTTTTTAAAGGGTTTTCATCTTCACCCCTCTATCAGGAATCTCTCCAATTCCTGTGGCAAGGTGGTCAGGAAGTATTCTCCCCATTTCCCAGCTCAGAAAGTGTAGACGTCTTCTCTGAAGGAAGATGACAGGGCTGAAATGCAGCCATTCCCCATGGGACCTCTGTCGCTGGTCGCCTTCCTGGCACCCATGTTCTCCTTCTCCAACCAAGACAGACCAAGAAAAATGGTCTCCAAGAAAGTGCTTTGTGCAACTCACTCCTTCCCCACTGACCTGCCCTTACACTCCAGGAGAGGGCTCCCCGAGTAGCTGAAAACCAGCCAGCTCCTCCTACCACTCTGGCCACATTCAGCCACAGGCCAATCACAGTGGATCGGCCCTCCTGCCTCCCCTGGGAGGTGTGGTGGGCGGTGTGAGTGCTGTGACTGCAGCAGCCATTTCGAGCCCAACACTGCAGGAGAGAGGCAGCCAGGAACTCGGGCTCGGAGCCGTATCTGAGCCGCAGCCGGGTCCTGAGTCCTGGCTGACGAGGGGCCAGGAGGAAGCCCAGAGCAAGGCAGATCAGAGGCAGGTCCACATCCAGGCGGCTGGCCTCTCCTCTGAGGGAGCCCAGCTGGCACACCCAGGGCTGGCTGTGACACAGCAAAACAGTCTGTTCCACTCAGAGCCGGGTGCAGGAGCCAGGGATGCTGCTGGGACCTGAGCGCGCGGCCCTCCCCGCTGCAAATCAAGGAGTGGGGAAACACTAGCTCTCATTGTTCAGACGGGACCAGACAGGCCTGCCCTGGCCACGGCTGTGATGAGGATCCCTGGCAGGAGAGCGCCCCGCTGAGTCCTAGCTGCCCCGCCCAGCCCCTGCCCCAAGCACCTGTGGGAACAGCTTCAGTGCCACCCAAACTGGAATCTCAGAGCAGACAGGAGCCAGACTGCCTGAACTGAACTCCAGCCCTGCCACTTTATTATGCTACTTACCTTTTGGGGCCTCAGTTTCTTTACCTGCCTAATGGGGATCACACAGGGCCCACCTATAAGGTTGCTGCACAAAAGACAGAGGTGGATATAGGTAAAACGCTCCAGGGCTTGACTAA
Source organism: Cervus elaphus (assembly GCF_910594005.1). NCBI lineage: Eukaryota > Metazoa > Chordata > Mammalia > Artiodactyla > Cervidae > Cervus > Cervus elaphus. The sequence goes on along the minus strand of NC_057829.1, from coordinate 25,450,050 downwards.
CACTGAGCCACGGCCCTTGCTATGTCTCCTACCTAATGAAGCACTTTATGTGTATTAACTTATTTCATCCTTATTATAAACCTTATGAGATAGACATTATCATTATCCCCATTCCACAGATGAGAAAACTGAGGCATAGAGAGGTTGTATAACTTGCCCACAGTCATAGGGCTGATGAGTAGCAAATCCATTATTTTCAATCCAGTTAAACCCAGCCTCAGATTCCATGCTCTAAGCACTGTGCTGTTCTGTCTCTCCCAAGGACAGTGTCATTAAAAGTCACCTGTATTACTGTCATGCTGGCAGCCACCAGCCCCAGCCCAACCCAGCCTCTGCTTGTCTACCTCCAGCTCACTCCTCTAGGCAGCCTGCACCTCCTATTGGGCAAGTATGACAACAGGAAGGTTCTTCCCCCTTAAGGTGAGCTACAGTCAGCTTGGGCACCTCCCTACCATTGCTGCTGCTGCTTCTTTTTAAAATTATTTTTGGCTGCGCCAGGTCTTCGTTGCTGTGCCCAGGCTTTCTCTAGTTGCGGGGAACAGGGGCTACTCTCTAGTTGTGGAGCAAGGGCTCTAGTGCTATTGGGGTTCAGCAGTGGGGCACAGGCTTCGTTGCCCCACAGCATGTGGGATCTTCCCAGACCAGGGATCAAACCACCCCCCCTGCATTGGCAGGTGGATTCCTAAACCACTAGACCACCAGGGAAGTCCTACCCATTGCTTCTTGCTCTGCCTTCTGGAGACACTCAGAATGACCTGCTCCCCTTTCTACACGATGGTCTCTTAGACACATAGACACTGCCATCCCCCTTTTCAGATAAAGGAAGCCTGAGGCCAAGAATCTGTCCTTTCCCAGTCCCTAGAGTCCCCACTGGAGCAGCAGAACAAGGAAACAGCACTTCTCACAAGCCTCCAGCGAAACCCAGCAAGTCGTGATCTGCTGCTCAGCAGTCAGATACCTACGACCACAGGCCAGTGGGTGGCACCATGGTGTTGCAGCCTCGCTGCATGCTGGTGGGCACAGGCAGTGCTGTGGCCCACAGGGCCTGGGGGAGGCTGGGAAAGGTGGGCAGGGGATTGGGTGACAAGGAGTGCCTTTGGCAGCCAGGGTCTGCTCCGACGGGCAGCCCAGGGACGGAGGAGGGTGAGGTCTGTGGGCACCTAAAGAGGATTAGAACTGCTGAGAGAGTCTATGGAGCAGGCAGAGCAACAGTAAGGAAGGTGTTTGGGGGATGACTTGAAAAGAGGTGCAATTACTCCACCACCATCCAGGCCAGACCTCCCTGCTGTCACGATCACTGGTGCTGCTGCTCTGCGGGGCTGTGTCTCCTTCACGCTGAAAGATGTGAGAGGGAATCACAGGGGAATGGGATTCAAAACTCCTAACAAAGCATAAAATAAACCGAAGAGCAAAAGGCCTAAGAAGAAGAGGAGAAGGAAAATGAAAAATGAAAGAGGGTGGGGCTACATCTACAGTAGGAGACAGGTGTGGAACCAGGACAGAGGGCAACAGGGAGGAAGGAAGGCCATGTCTGATCTCTTTTATGGGAGAAACCTTCTAACCTGGGGGCTAGGGGAGGGGTCCTGAAGCAGCTGTCAGCAACGAAGGCAGGAGCCACAGAACCACTGTGCTGATACCCTTCCTGTCATCTGTATATGGTCAGTACTCAGTAAATGTAAACTTCAATCAAAACAAATGAGTGGATGCATAGTGGTCTAGAGCCCACCTGGGCACAGAGCCTTTAGACAGAGCTAACACACCTCTGTTTTTCAGCCCTGGTTAAAAACTGGAATCACTTGCAGGCTCTTGAAGACAGGCCTCAGCCCAGGCCAAGTAGAATTGGGAGGAAAGGCAGGTAGGGTGGGGAAATACCTAGGCAACAATATGTTTTTTAAAGGTCTCTAAGGAATTATTCTTTATTTTTTCTGGCCATGCCATGCAGCTTGTGGGATCTTAGGTCCCTGAGCAGGGATTGAACCTAGACTCTTGGCAGTGAAAGTGCAGAGTCCTAACCACTGGACCATCAGGGAATTCCCCTTTTTAAAAAAAAAAAAAATGTTTTAACGTAATTCTAGTGAAAAACATTCCTCTAGGGGACTTCCTAGGGAATTCTTCTAGGGAATTAAGATCCCACATGCCGTGCGGCACGGCCAAAAAAAAGAAAAACATTCCTTTAGACCATTCATGATAATTTTTGCTCATAAATGATGAAATGCCTCTTAAGACATTCTGGAAGTTCACTATGAAAAACATGTACTTTCCAGCAGGACAGAAAACCACAAACCTAAGCCAAATTAAACCTCAAATTAGGCCAGCTTTGCTCTGTCCCAGTGTCCTAGGGCCTTAATTTCCCCATCAGTCAAATGGAGCAAACACCTTTCCCTGTTACAAGGAAAACAAAATGGCTTTGAAGAACTTGACATTGTATAGAAGACACAGGGAAGACCCCCAAAATCAGGCAGATGCCTAGGAGGCCAGCTACAGTAACTTTGGCAAAAAACCTTCTGACCAACAGCCTATTTCTAGCAACATATGATACAACTCAAGATCTGTCATTTTTTCAGAACTGTTCTTACCAAGACCTGACCTATGGTTCAGTCAGCAGGGAAGATGAAGATGGACCTTACCCCACCTGTCTCACTCTTTTATCCACGTTCTTATTTCCCACCCATTTCCCAGCCACACTTCTTATCCAATACTCATCCTCCAACCCCCACCCATCCATCCATCCATCCATCCACTTATCCTTGCGTGTCCATCTTCTATCTGTCCACAATTTCAAATATGTTTATTGAAAGTCAACTGTGAGGCCAGTTCACATTTCAGCCTGAGGATACGGTTCAACTCTTTAGAGAAATTCAGAACTACATCAAAATGGATGACAGAAAATCCAGGTTTCCACCCAAGCCACGCAGGATCCCTACATTGAGGCCAAGGAAATAGCCAAGGCCCTGGGCCTTATCTGCTCAGTTATCGCAGGTAACTGCCCAACCTGCTCTGCTGAGAAGGGTGACTTCAGATTCAGTGATTGACAGTAACTACAGGTACATCATTTCTCATCTGAAACCCCTGGGTCACATTTGCTTGGGAAATGTGGACATTTGAGGATTTTAGAGATGTAATATGGTACACATGCCACATAGTACAGAATAGGCCCAGAGGTGCCTAAGGCAGGATTATAATCAAGCACAGATCTCCAGTGACACATATAAACATGCAAGTAAATAGCTTCAAGGCAGCTGGGGTCAGGTTTTAGAATTCGGGGTTAGGTCAATGGATTGAGGGGGAAAAACCTTTGGTTATCAGAGCTGGGGCTCTTTATTACCTAGCTGGTGTTTTGGCATGCAGAGCAGATGTTCAATGCTGGGTCTAAGAACTCAGGATTCTCCCAGTGAGAGACCTCATTTATTCACCACCACCACTCCCAGTGGAGGGAGGTTGGCCATTTATGCAATTCCATTAACTCAGGTGGAAAGCCCAATCAGGCAGCCTGGGGGATTGAGATCTTTTGGGTGACAGATTTCAAAATGACAAACTCCCTGACAGTGTCTCCCTGGCAAAGGATAAGGGCAATTAAGCTCACAGGGTCAATGAACATCTCCCAGCATGCTGACAGCACCCAACTCCAGAATAAGGCTACTGGGAGGTCAATCAAAGAGGGCAGCATGCTAGCATCACAGAGAAATGTGAATATGCACTTCAGGAAACAAGGAGCTCATAGGAAGCAATGCCCACACCAGCCTGAATGATATCACTCATACTTCTGTGGCCAGAGCTCTCCAAGGCCAAGACCAACTTGCCAGAGAAGACTGATGCTATGTTCTTTATCAGCTGTGACCCATCTGGCTTATACATGACATGGAAGAAGGTCTCCCCACAGTCTGCATGACTCACATGGCTCCCAACCACGCCCCTGCATGACAGGTATTTGCATATGTGACTTCCCTCCCCAGCTGGACCTTAAGTTCTGGAAGGGAAGGTGTTACTCTGTATCCCTGGAGCCTAGCACTGAGCTGGCACATCTCAGGTGCTCAAGAAGTGTGTGCAGAATGAATGGACACTCACTCACTCTGCCTGCTCACCAGACACCCCACATGCTGAGTGGCTTCTTCCACCCTCAGCAGCAAACCCTACTGAGGACATCATATGGAAATGTTTTTAAACCTTAGCTTCGGGCTAATGCTTCTGTGCTTTTAATTTTTAAAACATTTACAAGGACACAATCACAGTGTAATTAAACAGAAATTTGGGGGTGGAGTCGGGGGGGGTAAATTGGGAGATTGGGATTGATGCATACACGTTATTACTATATATAAAACAGATAACTAATAAGAACCTACTGTATAGCACAGGGAACTCTACTCAATACACTGAATGACCTATATGGAAACAGAATCTGAAAAAGAGTGGATAAATGTATCAATATAAGCGATTTGCTTTGTTGTATAGCAGAAACTAACACAACATTGTAAATCAACTATACTTCAATAAAAATTAACAAGGAGAAAATAATTTAAAACATCCTTTCAATGCTGCAGACACCAAAGCTGCATGTGTCTCCAAAAAAGTTAGATAACATACACTTGATGGGTGATCCTTTTGTGATCACCTGGCTTCCTGCCCCTCTCACCTTCCACCCCAAATCTCCCCTTAAGTGTCCCGTAGGTCCTCTATATGAGTAGTAAGAAAGGGTGGGACTCACAGCTGCTTCCCGGGGTTGAGCGACCCCCGGTCTATCTCCCGGTCAAACTCAGTGCGGATGTCCTCCAGGGCCCCGTCGTCCCCGAAGGCCCCCCACTCCGTGTTGATGCACATCCTCCCCTCGTCGCCCTCCACCAGGTCGATGTGCCTGAGTTCCTCCATGTAGCACGCGTTGGTGCCGGTACCTTGGAGAGAGAGACGAGATCAGAAGCTGTGACCACGCCACGTCACGAGAGAGATGGCAGCGCCTGCTGGAAACGCCGGCTTCGGGAAGGGACAGGGACGGGGTGGGCGTTACCAATGATGAGGCCGACTTCACACTGCTGGTCGTCGTAGCCACAGGTCATCATGGTCCCCACCGTGTCGTTCACCACGGCCACAATGTTGGCGTCATAATCCTGGAGGCAGAGAAGAGGGGGTCACTGCCCACTCACACGTGGAGCAGAGATCACCAGCCTTTAAGACAGCCTGGCTGGAGGGCTCCCATTTCATAGCCTCCACTGCTGCTTTCATCACTGTGGGCAAATTCACCGGATTCAAGCCCAGTGATCACATTATGGAGACAAAAAGGTGCCCTTCGTTATTTGGTTTACAATTTTTTCAGTGTGGAGTTCACTCACAGAGCCACAGCCCTGTGTAAACCATCCCAATGCATCCGTGCACCTTCTGCATTTGCTGCAACCCCGGCATGCTGCACTCGATCACGCCAGCTCCCTGCACAGCTGCCCTCCTGTCAAAAGGAGGCCAACCCCTGCCCAAGAGCTTGGCTCTTTGGCAGCATCTCGGACGGCTCTGCTTTGAACCAGCCGCGACCTTCCAGACTGTGAGCCCTCACTGCTCACCTGCCTGGGTCTTCAAGGACCCGCACCCACCACACCACCACCACCATGTGATGCCTCAGGCCATGCACTACTGTCCCCCGAAAGAACCTTAGTCTCACAGCCTTCTCCCCACACTCCCCCACCTCTGGGTGGTCAAGGCAAGTGGCTAGTGAGAAGTTACCCCACGCTTTTTGATGGCTTTTTCAAGAAGCTTCACCACATCGGCTCCCTCCACGCCGCTCGCTTTAAATCTCTTTGTCCAGGTGATCAGGATGGCCTGCACAGGAGAGCACAGAGGGGTTGGAAGAGGGCTAGGAGGCCTCCACAACCTCCAGGTCCCTGGGGAGTCTGCTCAAGGACAGTGACTAAGCTGAGGCCCAGGGGGGGACACATCACATTGGGTAACAGACCCAGACTCTTCTCTCCTGTTTATCCACCCACACAATGCATTTCTCTGGGGGCTGCCACAGGAAAAAAAAACCCTGCAGCTCACACTCAAACACAGTCCGTGGCTGGCCAGTGCAGTGGTGTCTCACAGCATGCAGATCTAACTGGTGTCAACTGCACAGCCAGACTTCATTTAGAAAGAGAAACACTGTTATTACCTGATCACCTTTCTGTATTTTCAAACCAGATCTTGGTTTCCACGGCCCCAAGGAACTTTTGTCAGAGCCAAATTTCGAAGAGAAACAAAATGCTAAGATAATTCTTGGCTACTGTGCTTCTAAGAGCCAAGTCCTGAGCTTAAAGGGTAACACTAACTGTGATTCATGCCTCTTCCGCAAGTTTGGAATGTAACTCCCATTTGTAAGCAATGACTCTATGATACAGTATAATCCATTTCCGTGTGTATATTACTAGAGAAACACTAAGGACAGATACCCAGTGGTTATTCACTTCAGACTATAGAAGCATAGGAATTTTACGTTTTGCTTTACACCTTTATATTATTTCAATAGTTTTACATATTGCGTCTGTATCTTTTTCTTTAAATCAAGGATCCAAGAAAAGAATATTGTTCTATGTGACTATTCTCCAAGTGCAGGAAGTTATTATAAATGTGGCTTGGTTGGGAAGAGCTGCTATTTAGGCCCCATCGTCTCCACGGTGACATAGGGATGGGGAAATGTCCACATTGGGCTGCCCTGCACTCCGAAAGCCGGGTAGCCTCCATGCAGGATGCATCAGGAAGGGCGGGCAGCAGCCTGCAGCTGACAAGGCATTCCAAAAGCCCCCAGACACTATTATCACCCCTTCGACACTCAGGGCCCCCAAAGCCTTGGAAAACACGGTACTGTGGAAAGAACATGGGTTGGGAATCAGGACATCAATCCTATTCCCACCACTTCTGTCCATTTCCTCGTGGGCAGTCTTCCCAGCTCCTCTGAGGGTGACTCTGTTCATCTATCAAAAAAGGCAGCTGGTCTAGACACTCTTGAAGGTCTCAGGCAGCCTTGAGGAGTGGCCTCAAGGAGAGGCCTCCGGATGGGTAATTAGATCCTGGGATCCACTGGCTTCCTGGCAGGCAGCATGCCCAGCTGAGCAAGCCCTCCCCAGAGAAGGGTCAAGGCTGGCAGGTGGAGGCCACCCTTCTGGCTCTTTCTCTGCCGGGCACCATCTGCTCTGCTCTGCCCTGTGGGGCTCTTGTGCCCCCGAGGATGCTCCCCATCCACTTCTGCCACGCCTCCTTCCTTTGAAGACAGCACCTCTGCCAGACAGGCCATATCTGTGTGCAGCTTTATCCCAGGGCCTAGCCCAACCCACAAGGATGGCACTCGGTCCACGGCCACTGATGAATAAGCAAACAGCCAGCAGCCACTTCATTCCCAGCCCATCTCCTACCTCTTCCGGTGGGAGCAGGGATGTCTCAACCTGTCTTCTGCCCAGGGAGTGTGGCTATCAAGCCTCAGCTCTCAAAAGCCGGGGGAAACCAGTCCTGACAACAGTCCTCATGAAAGGCCACTAACCCTACTTTGTTTTCTTTCACTTGCTTGAGTTTAAGAAACGGTTTTCTCTACCAAATGGCCACAAATACCATGATTTGTCATGAAAAATACACATATAACTAAAGCAACTGAAAAATAAACATGCTTATCATGACCTTACATTCTTTTCTACGAATGCTTAAAAAAAAAAAAAAAATACAAGATACGCAGACCGTCCAGTAAGAGAAAGGAAAAGGGTTCCTTAGCATTTCCCCTCTGGGGTGTCTGGGAAGCCTGATAATCCCAGAACGTCTTACCTCGTCTATTCTGGATTGCCGACAAGGGAAAGAAAACGTGAATCCCACAGGTAATTTCTTGTCCTTGATTTTTTTTTTCTCCATGAAGTCTCCCAGGCACTCAGCGACATGATCAAAAAGCTGGAGGAAGCACAAGAGAGCAGTTGGGAGGGAGAAAGAGGACTGGGCATTTCAGGGAAAATGTGAGGGATTCTCTGCCTGGCTACCCTAGCTGCCCATCCCCAAGGCACCTGGTGGCCAGGTGAGGCTTTCCCTGGAGTTACAGTGGTTAAGACTCCCCATGCTTCCACTGCAGGTGGGCTCGATCCCTTGTTAAGGAACTAAGATCATGTGTGATGTGCAGCACAGTCAAAAAAAAAAAACAGGAAAAGAGAAGCCAAGAAGTGCATGACTGACAAAGAGTCCCTTGAAAATAGCCTGCCTCATGGGCCAGCATGGCTTAGGAAGCCTTTTTAAGCCTTCACGTGGCCTCTTGTGTATCACCTGGGTACTAAGAGGTATCATCTGCGTACTTAGGAAATGTGAAAATAAGAGGAAAACAGTCCATGCCCCACAACACACAGGCCATGGACCGCCAGCAGCCACCCAGGCAGAGTGACCATCTGGCCCCTTCTCTCTAACTCCATCTCTCTCTCCCTCACTCTGTCAGTTCCAAAAGCTCTGTGAGGCAATTCCCCAGCCTCCAGGCCACTTGAGTGATTTCACAGTCTTCGAGTTATCCAATTTTTACTTCTGACTCAAGTTCCACATGCATGCAAAAAAAGTGCACACATCCTAAGTATAGGGTTCATCGAATTCTCACAATTTGCACCCACCTGTGTCAGCACCCAGACACCCTCCCATGCAGTCACTGCTACTGCCACCCAACCTCACAAGGCCAATCGCAAGTCACTCTGACTTCCAACACCCTTTGCATGGTTGTCTACTATGTATAAAAGGACAGCAGTATGCGCACTCCATGGCGTCTGCCTTCATCTCCTCTACGTTATGTGTGTGGGTCACGCACATAGTTGTGCGTCTCTACAGCAGTGAGATCCACGGCTGGTTCCCACTGCTGCACAGTATTCTATGGTGTGAATATACTACGATTTATTTAGTGAACTGCAATTTAAGTTCTACGACATGTTGTAGAACTTGCTGGCTCTACAACATGTTGCCAGGATATGCATATGTATCTTAGAATCCACTAGAAAGAAGTCAGAACACTGTTTCCCTAGCCTCTGTGTGAATACTGTCAATGACGGCAAGCTCATCACCTCTAAGGCAACTTTTTGGATTTCTCCAATACCTCCCTCTTTCTCTAAAGTATATCCAGAACTGAATATAATATTTCACATGTGTTCTGATTAAAAAAAAAAAAAAGCATAGCTGAATTAAGAACCTCCCTTTCTCTTAGCTCTCTACCTCTATTAATATAACCAAACCATATATATGCTCTTTTGGCAACTGTGCCACAGTCTAGGTAACCCCTCTTTTTTTTTCACATGGCTGTCATCTAACACTAGGCCTCCCATGTACATGGGATTGGCACAGCTAATCTTGAAGCTTCTTGAAGCCCAGAGAATGCAGCGTTTGCAGGACCGAACCACACAGTCACAGGAAGCAAGCTCAGCCAAGGCAAGGCCAACTCACTGAAGGCTTTCTCTGCAGGGTCCTTTCCCCCCATATTAAACTTATAGTTCTATTCAGGTTTGATTTTAACAAATGTGTCGAGGAGAGAGCCCACAGGAAAGGGTGGAGTCCATGGGGGTAGATCGCTCCCAAATGCCTGACGAGGGGGCAGGTCTCCTCCCCTCTCCTTCTCTTCCCTCCTCGCCTAAAGGTACTTGGGGAGGGTGCTGGTCCCCGGGCCGAGGGGGCAGTGTCGGGATAAAGGACCATGGAGGAACAAGAAACCAGACCAGGGAGGAGTGGGGGAATGGCCCAAGTGTTAGGGGAAGAACACTGATTGAAACCCCCCACCCTGGCCAGGCACCATAGTAACCATTTGCATGAGTTGTTTTATGACAGGAGATCCTGATAAGGAATACAGATCTAATAAGCCACCACCAGCCGGAAGAGTTCGGGAAAGGTCGAGAGGAGACCCTGCCTGTCCGTCCACTTCCCAGAATCCCTCTTGCTAGCATCCATCTTGGCTGAGCGATGCGTGCGCCACCAGGAAAGACTCTGAATTAGAATGACTGGCCAAAGACCACCCGGAAACTAATCCCATCACCATAAAACCCGAGCCTGCGAGCCACGCGGCAGAGCAGTTCTCCTGGGTTCCCTTACCCTCCTGCTCTCCACCCGGGTGCCCTTTCCCAATAAAATCTCTTGCTTTGTCAGCACATGTGTCTCCTCGGACAATTCATTTCTGAGTGTTAGACAAGAGCCCAGTTTTGGGCTGGAAGGGTCCCCCTTCCTGCAACACAAGGACCATTAGACAGAAGCCACAACTTTCTGATTCCAGATTGAATTCACAGACAGAACACAACTAGACCACAAGCAGCACCCACTTCCTCTCCCCGCCAGGGCTGCAGTTCGAGGGGAGAAGAGACAGTTTCACCAAAACCACGGTCTACTCATGTTGGGCCACTCTGTCCGAGCTCCCTGACAGGTAGAGGGGACAGAGGAAACCAAAATAAAACGCCGGATAAATTATGTAGGAGGAACCCAGGAAGGGCCCAGCCAGAGCTGGGCCAGGCATCATGGCTGCCCCAACAGCCACTCTGTAGAGTCTCCTTGAGAGGAGGCTGGAAGTCAATATTCCCATCCCCATCTTTCCCCAGATGTCCCTGACCCAGCCCTGCAGTCTGATCATCCTGCCAAAGGAAAGGAAAACTTGTCAGCTCTGACTTGGGAGCCTCTGTCCCTGAGTCCATGGTGACAGCGGCCACTCTGACCAAGGAGGCACGTGGCCACCCTCCCTGGGAGAACCCAGCTAAGTAAGCTTCCTGCGACCTACATATCTGAGCGACGTAAGCCCATTACTAAGGCCGACGGCTCGCCCCACGTCATCTGCCGGAAGAAGCTCCAGGCTCCCCGTGGCCCTCAGGGGAGCTGGCTGGGCGGAAGGCAGGCAGGCTGCGGGCAGGAAGAGGCCGGGAAGTGAGTTAGTTACATAGGGCTGGGGCGCTGGAAGCAGCCTCTGGATTGAAGTCAAACACACCCACCCCTTTGCACTCTGCTAAAAAGGAAATGCCATTTGTGGAATGCTCCAACCCAGGGGTGACAAGCCTGCTCAGAACAGACAGGAAGCTTCCCCCAGGCTAACCCGTGTCTGTGACTAACCAGAAAGGGAAGTTACCCAGCTTCTCTGCACTCAAAATTTTACTGACTAAAAACCATTTTTTTTCTTTCCCGATAACATGCACATTTATTTTAAATAAATTTAAGTTATTTATTTAGTATTCAAAATTCCCCAAGCTAAATAAGTGATGTTTTAAGAAGGTCACATTCATGTTTCTGAAATTATTAAAGCTTAAAACTGCGCTGAAACTTTCAAGATACTTTGTGTTTCTGTGTGTTATGTGTGTGTGTGTAGAGCAAGAGAGAAAAAAGGGTAAAACAAATAGTTAATTGAGAAAACTGGATAAAGGATATAAAAAGCTCTTTGTGCTTATCTTAAAGTTTTTCTGAAAGTTTAAAATTATTTAGAGTAAAAGGTTTTAAAATCTATCAAAAATCCCTGCCTATGTTTGAAAATGAGATCACAGCCCCAGGAATTCAGCACAATTCACAGGCTGTGAGTTTGAGCTGCTTCATGGGCAAAATGGGGCCCTTTGTGGACTAGACTATTCTATAGGTCAATAAGAGATATCAGAAAAATGGGCCACCATTATTTATTGCTAACCTCACACCAAACTTCTAGCTGAGAGGTTGCCGTTTTATCCCTATTTTTCAACTGCCAACCCTCTCCTCCCTCAATCACTTGAAACTTCCTCCTTGCCCTCACATTTCTACATTATCAAAAATTTTTAGTAAAAGTACAAATTAATTTATTAATTAATTAAAAACAAAGACCCAGTCTAAGAGTGCCCTACATTGCTAAAACTGTCACATCCAGAGCCAGACTGCCCAGGTTCAAATCCCAGCTTTATCACTTATGTGCTATGTGACCCTAGGGGCTGATCACTTAACATCTGAACCTCAATTTTCTCATCTGTGAAACAGGAATAATAATATCTACCCACAGAGATGTAATGATAATTAAATGAGTTAATCTGTATAAAGGGCTTATACCAGTGACATACACAAAAAGTTCTATGCAAGTATTTGCTCTAATAATATAACATTATCATTATTCTCATCAACATCAGCATCTTTTCTTTGCAAACTGCTTGAAAGGGGCAGCTGCAGAAACAGCTGGAAACAAAGTAATCTTGGAGCTGGGAAGATGGGGAAGGAGGCTGGAATAGACAAGGTCCTGGGGGCAGCAATTAGAAGAGTCATTAGCTTTGGAACTTTGAAACAATAGATATTCATGATGTGTGAGAAAGTATGATACACAACTGCATGATCTTAATTACACAAAAATGGATGCTTAGTTGTGTAAATACACAAACGAGACCTAGAAGGACACATCAAATGGTAAACTGCCCATGATTTTGGAGGACTGTGTCTTCTGCTTCTTGTGTTTTTTGGTTTCCTAGTATGCACACGTTAACTTTTAAGAAATAAATGTTTTTCTAAAAATCTTTTTTAAAAAAGTCACCGCAGAAGTGATGCAGCAAGTGTGCACCTGAAGGAGGGCATCCCCTTAATTTACAAACCCTGCTCCTAAAAAGTCAAGGCAACACTCACATGAATGCCCATGGGATGGGTGGGGGGGGGCGGGGGGCGGGGGGCAAGTCCCAAAGGTGAAGGCAGGAGGCAGAGGTGGCTCCTTCCAAGGGCCATGGGGAAAAGAGTGACTAATCAGTATTTGTTGGCAAATAGAAGGAGCAAGATGCCAACTGGAGGCTGCTGGCCACCTGCAGAAAGGAGCAATGTGGCGAGCACTGGGCGGGGTGAGGAGACCCACTGACTGGCAGCTTTCATGCACACACTGAATGAATGAGCCAATCTCTGCAGCCCTGTTATGGAGGGATAGCAGAGAGACCTCCAGGCACCGGCATCCGATGAGCAACGCACCCGTTTCAGTGGCTGATAAAAAGCGACCTAAGGACAGTGTCCCCATCAATGCTCAGAGTCTGAAAAGCTCTGAACACAACCCCCGCCCCTCCTCGGCAGCAGGTTAAAGACCAGGATTAGCCCTTTTCTCTGGTAGAAGGAAAAGGCAGAGTTTGCAGTAGGCCCAGCCATGGGAATTTAGCAACAAAGTGGAGTCAAGAGAAGGCACTGGGCTTCATCTCAAAGTCCAGCCCAGAGCCAGTAAGTTTTCTGCAGAACCTAGTCATGAACCTTGCTGTGAACACACCCTCCCTAAAACAAATATTTGGCAAGCTCTGAATAATACATATCCTGACAGCAGCCATGGCCTAGGAGGCGAGCTCTAAACGAAGGGGAGGGGTCAGAATATCTGCAGGAGACGGGGAGGAGCAGAACAGGACCAGAAATGACTGCAAGCCTGCCAAAGGCTGCCCGCAGCCTGATCACAGGGTTCTCAATGAGCCCACCACCCACCACAACCAGATGGGGAAGCAGGAGGGTGGACAGGCCCTTCTGAGCACACGCATGGCCTCAGCCAGCAAAGGAAGGCAGCCCTTCCGTTGGCCGGGGTTACAAGTGTGAGAGGAAGGGATGGTGACTTTCCAGGCAAGGCCCTGCCCTCGCTGCTTTCCACGCCAAGGTCTCGTAGGAGACTATTCAGTTGGGAAGCCAGGAGCCCTTTAGAATAGTCCTGGGGCTCTGAACTCAGATTCCTGCTGTCCCACAAGGTGACAGCCACAACCAACAAGGCTTAGGCCTTGGGGAACTGGGTGAGGAGGACAATGACTCAGAAGAAGGGCTCTCACCCAAGGGCTCTGCTCTCCCTCTGCTGGGGAACCACCCCAGGATCCTTAGGGAATGAATGCATTTACCCGCTGGGCCTCCTCTTTATACCCCTCACCTGAAAGGCCCAGTAGCCCCCTCCCATTCACCAGCTCATTCACACGGTGGGGATCTCTTCAGGCAGTCACACCCTTCCACCCAGGAGTCCTTCTCTATGTGTGCCTATGATGGACTCGTCCAGGGGCTTGGCCCACCACTGCTCTGGGGCTGGTTCCTGGGGATACCCTGGAGCCTGATGCTTAGGCCACAGGGGCTAGCCAGAAGGGAAGTAGAGACCTACCTGGCTTCCACTGCCATGCATGATGTTCTCTGGGGTGTCGTAAGCCTCAGACTCCATATGAACAGCCTGGTTCTGCTCGTGATTCACCTGCACCCGCAGAATTCGAAAGGAAGATCCGCCAAGATCCAGGGCGATGAAATCTCCCTTCTCTGTTAGGGAGACAATAACATCACATCAGATTCAAGTGCCCTGGGAAGGCCACATGCTTCACCCACTTCTCAACAGGGTCTGGCCCCACTGCACTGTGCTTTCGGCCACAAAACAGGAGTCATGTAGACCCCATCACTCTACAGCCCCACCTGGAAGAGTGGGCAAGAGAAGCCCTCTCCCAGCCAGGTGTCCCTAGGCAGACAGCTTCACACAGTCCCGCTCAGTCCCAACTGCAGGAGAACCAAAGTATGGACTTCATTAAAGTCCCAACCATCGTTCTCCAATTCTTTAACCCTTCTCACAAACGGCTATGTTATACATAAAGTAAAAATAAAAACAGCATTTCAACTCAGAGAAAACCCTACATCTGAGGTCTATTCCATGCCTTGAGTTCCTTCCCCATGAGACACCAATTCCAGCTAGCCCATAGCTCCACTGATTCCCCAGGGGATTTTTTTTAAATTGTAGTAAAATACACATAAAATTTTCCACTGCAACCATTTCTCAGTGTACAACTCATTGACATTAAATATGTTTACAATGTCACACAACTACCACTACCATTCTCAAAAATTTTCATCATCCCAAACAGAACCTCTATAACCATTAAGCAGTAATTCCCCATTTCCCCTGTCCCCAGCCCCAGGCAAACACTATTCTACTTTTTATTTCTATGAATTTGCCTACTCCAGATATTTCTCATAAACAAAATTATACAGTATTTGTCCTTTAGTGTCTGGCTTATTTCACATTGTATCAAGTCTCAAGGGTTTATCTATGTTATAGCCTATATCAGTAGTTCACTCCTTTTTCAGGCTGGATGATATTTCATTGTATGTGTATCCATTCATCAGACACTGGACACTCGTGTTGTTTCTGCCCAGGGGATGTTTTTAACAGAAGACCCTCCTGGTCACACAAGAGTAAACTGGCTTGAACTGGTTTTATTCCTCACGACCAATGTGAGCGTGACTGGGGTGGACCTCAGTGGGTTAGAGAAATACAACAGGCCTGCGTGTCAAGACTACCATAGAGCACCGATGGAGGTGGCCGTGATGAGAAACCAAACCACTAAGCCACCATCTAACAGCCTTTATCCTAGGTACCCTCCAAAATCAATGAAAATCTGTTAATTTTGCTTCTGATGTTACATTATCACTGTCTCACTATCACCTTATTTTCTTGATGATGACTTTTGAAGCATAAGAGTTTATAATTTTGATGAAGTGCGACTTATCTTTTCTTCTATGGTTAATGCTTTTGGTGTCATATCTAAAAATCCATTGCCAAATTCAAGGTCACAAAGATTTGTACCTATGTTTCCTTCTAAGAGTTTTATAGTTTTAGTTCTTACATTGAGGTATTTTATTCTTTTTGAGTTAACTTGTGTATATGGTCTGAAGTAGAGGTTCAGCTTCCTTCTTTGGCACGTGGATTGTTGTTGTTTTAGTTGCTGAGCAGTGTTTTTTGCGAGCCAATGGACTATAACCCACCAGGTTCCTCTGTCCATGGATTTCCCAGGCAAGAATACTAGAGTGGGTTGCCATTTCCTTCTCCAGAGGATCTTCCCAACCCAGGGATCGAACCCCTGTCTCCTATGTCTCCTGCACTCGCAGGCAGATTCTTTACCACTGAGCTACCAGGTAGCCACTGTCAAATAGCAACACCATTTGCTAAACAGACTATTCTTTCCCTCACTGAAAAGTCTTGACACCCTTGTCAAAAATCAAGTGACCATAAATGTATGGATTTCTGAACTCCCAATTCTCTTTTTCCCCCAGTTTTGAGATGTAATTGACATAATGAACGCTCAATTCTGATTCATTGGCCTGTATATCTACCCTAACAGCAGTACCACACTGACCTGACTGCTTCCGAAATTTGAAACACGGAAGTGAAAGTTCTTCTTTTGCAACATTGTTTTCACTATTTTGAGCCCCTTGATGTTTTTATTTTATTTTTTTTAAGTAATGGATTGTTGGGTTTTTTAAACTTCTTTTTTATAAACTGACACCCTCTTTGTATTTGATTCCAACAAACTTTAGGCTCTGACACACTGCTCTATTTCTGGAACTTAGAATGGTTGTTTGGCAGATATGAACACAACCAATATTGATACTTGAATTAATGAGGGTGGCAAAGGAATCGAGGAATAAACCAAAGACATCTACAACTGAATTTCTGTTCTTATCCTCTCAAGCTGTTTGAGGGAAAAACCACAACTTAGGATTCTTTACATCCGCCCTTGGTACCCAGGGTAGTTCAATAAGTGCTTGGTAGCTGCTTGATCACAAGGGCTGGCGGCCCATTCATTCATTCAAGGAAGTTTGGCTTGTTGTTCATTAAACAGGAAGCAGTTATACCACTGATTAGTTGTTTGTTTTCTTAGTAACAGCTTTACTGAGAAATAATTAAAATATCACATTTGATTTTTTTAAATTTTTATTATTTGGCCATGCCACATGGCTCAAGAGGGCATGGGCATCAAACCCATGCCCCCTGCAATAAAAGAGTGAAGTCCTAACTGCATGACTGGACTACCAAGGAAGTCTCCATCTATCACATTTTAAAGTGTACAGTCTGGTAAGTTTTAGTATATTTACTTCACCACTATCTAATTACAGAAATTTTTCATCATCCACAAAAGAAACTCTATACCCATTAGCAGTCACTCCCCATTTCCTCCCAAACTGCCTCATCCACTAACAACCACTAATCTAGTGTCTGTCTCAAGAGATTTCCTTATTCTGGACATTTCATTACAATGGACACATACAATATGTGGTCCCCTGTGGCTGACTTCTTTCATGTACCATAATGTTTTCAAGGTTCACCTGCATTGAAGCATATACCAGTACCTCATTCCTTTCTGTGACGAGTTATATTCCACAGTATGGGTATACCACATGATGTTGCTGTTTTAAAACTGCTTCTGTGGTCACAACAAACTGTGGACAATTCTTAAAGAGATTGGAATATCAGACCACCTTACCTGCCTCCTGAGAAACCTGTATGCAAGTCAAGAAGCAACATCTAGAACCAGGCATGGAACAATGGACTGGTTCAAAATTGGGAAAGGGGTATGTCAAGGTTCCTTGTCACCCTGCTTATTTAACTTGAATGCAGAGTACATCAAGCAAAATGCCAGGTTGGATGAATCACAAGCTAGAAACAAGGTTGCCAGGAGAAATGTCAATAACCCCAGATATGCAGATGATACCATCCTAATGGCACAAAACAAAGAAGAACTATAAAGCCTCTTGATGAAGGTGAAAGGAGAGTGAAAAAGTTGGCTTAAAACTCAACGTTCAAAAAACTAAGATCACAGCATCCAGCCCCATCACTTCATGGCAAATAGATACAGAAAAAATGGAAACCATGACAGACTTTATTTTCTTGGGCTTCAAAATCACTGCAGACAGTGACTGCACCAATGAAATTAAGACACTAGCTCCTTGGAAGAAAAGCTATGACAAACCTAGACAGTATATTAAAAAGCAGAGACAACACTTTGCCAACAAAGGTCTGTATAGTCCAAGCTATGGTTTTTAGGGTAGTCATGTACAGACGTGAGAGCTGGACCATAAAGAAGGCTAAGCACCAAAGAATTGTTGCTTTCAAACTGTGGTGCTGGAGAAGACTCTTTGATCCCTTGGACATCAAGGAGATCAAGCCAGTCAGTACTAAAGGAAATCAACCCTGAATGTTCAGGAAGGACTGATGTTGAAGCTAAAGTACCAACACTTTGGCCACTTGATGTGAAGAGCCAACTCCCTGGAAAAGACCCTGATGCTGGGAAAGACTGAGGGCAGGAGGAGAAGGGGGCGACAGAGGACAAGATGGTTGGATGGCATCACTGACTCAATGACATGAGTTTGAGCAATCTCGGGGAGATAGTGAAGGACAGGGAAGTCCGGTGTGCTGCAGTCCATCGGATCACAGAGTTGAACACAGCTTAGCAACTGAACAACAATGATCCAAAGGAAAGAGACCAAGTGAGAATGCTAGGAAGAAGGCGTCTCAGCTTTGTGAGAAATTCTGACCCTGATGTTATAGGTCATTCAAATTAGTTTAGGGTTTTCCCTGAGTTCCCATCAGAATCCTAATTCCAATAGTGCTTACACTACTACTGGGTAAAAAAATAAATTTGGTATGAAAGGGTTCCTTCTCAGGAGAATGAATTACTAGAACATCAGAAACACTATCTTCACTATCATTCATTGAGCCTGTCTGTTCTCCAACTGCTAAGTACTTCTTATGCCTCATTTTAATTTTAACCCCTCTCCACTCTATGAAGTAGGTACTATTATGATCCCCATTCTGCAGATGAGCAAGTAAAGTCTAGGAGGGGTTAGGGAACTTGCCCAAGCGCACAGCCAGTAAGTGACAGAGCCAGAATTTGAATCCAAAGCCTGATTCATAGCCATTGGATACAACGGCCTCTTGGACAGACCTCAGGAACAAGGATCCCCAGGGACAGCATTAGAGTGAGATGTCAGCACGTCAGGAATGGCTACATCTCTCTATAAACCACTTGTATACAGGTAAACAGTACACACAAAAGCAAACACTGTGCTAGGATAAAAATATGGGTGCTTTTCCTTCCTAACATTTTTATTTAATTAATTTATTTACTGTTTTAACTTAAAAAATAAAGCCAGTTATTTATTTCACGTTTTGTACCGGCTTTCATCATAACTTAAAAAAATAGCTTGAGAAATCTTGATAAATCAGTCAGGTCAAAAGTCTCATCTTCAGTTGAATCAAGGGACTAATAAGTAAAAGCAGGTTCTTGTGCTCAAGTTCCACATGATGGTGGGGGATCTCTTGCTTATTGGTGTCATTGTCAACACACAACAGGTAAGAGTTTTAGCCCTTTGTGCAGGAAGGAATCCGGTTTCAGGCAGTACCTCTGAAGCCCCAGGTCTCAAGTTTTCAAGCAGGATAAGTTAAATGATCTCATCTGCCTCTAGGTCAGGGAAGAACCTGGCCTTAGGGTGCATGGAGGCGGCCCACACTTCTGCAGCTCTGTAAGACCCCTGCCCCATCCCAGCCTCCCACCAGTCTGTCCACCCCATTTCTCCTTTTTTTTTTTTTTTTAAACAAACACAGGTCAATAGGGTTTCAGGGAATTAGGGGCAGAGAAGGAGACCAGAAAAGTTAGCCTTGAGATGATTTGTGAAGGGGCCTCTCCCTGAAGGCATTTTACAAGAGGTCACTGTTAAGCCCAATGCAGCCCCTTATCCTTTCCTGAGCAGTGACCCTGATTCCAGGGTGTGTCTGTGCTTGCTAAAAGAAATGGCAGTTGGCATCTCTTCTGTAAATCACATTTACAGCTCAGGAAATATGGGACAAATATTAACTCGCCTTCTCAACCTATGGATACAGTAGCTCCAACCAAACCTGCTGAATGACTTGCTCATGGTCACACCTGCGGCAAGGCCAGGGCCCTTCCCTTTCCTTAGTCACTCACATACTTCCAAATACTGGGATGCTCATTTACATATATATATATATACACGTAAAAGTTTTACCTTCCTCATCTGGGTGATGAGCAATTTGAAGGCAAGGGCAATTTAGCATGCTTGCTTCCTTCTCCCCAGTACTGAGTCCCACATACAGTAGGCAAATCAGAAAATGTTTGCAGCTAATTCAGTTAGAACTCAAGTTTAGTTTAAGTCCCTCAGTCGTGTCCAACTCTTTGCGACCCCATGGACTATAGCCTACTAGGCTCCTCAGTCCATGGGATTTTCCAGGCAAGAACACTGGAGTGGGTTGCCATTTCCTTCTCCAGGGGATCTTCCCGACCCAGGGATCAAACCCGGGTCTCCCACATTGTAGGCAGATGCTTTACCGTCTGAGCTACCAGGGAAGACCTACCTGGGTTAAATGCATGGTCTGTTCAGCCCTATCCCCTGCCAGGCAAAGGACACCAAGGAATGACTTCGGGCAAGGACAGCAAGGTTTCTGGAAAGCTTTGTTTGCTGTCTGGCGTCTCTTTAGATAACCACCCTTCCCATTTTTTCATATGAATTGGGGGTGGGGTTGACTGCCTAGTCCAGCTCCAGGGGAATCAACATGTGACCCAAGAGCAGTCCCCAACTTTGGCCAATGTGATTGGTTCAGGGTGGGCACATGACCCACATCAGCCAATCACCACCTTCTCTAAGACTACCCTGGAACCTCTAATTTGGAGATGAGGTGTCAGCTACAGCTGCTGGGGCTATCTCTGCCCCCATAAGGGAGAGGCAGCCTATGAATGAAGCCTTGATTAAGAGACAGATGAAGCCTTGGTTACAGGAGCCAACTTACAATTACATTTTCCATTATGTGAACCAAGAATTCCCTTTCTTGCTAGGCTGCTGGGTTCAATATTCTTTACTAGGCAATGGGCGCTCCAAATAGCAACTTGCCCTCCATAAAGGATGTATCCTCCCCTTTATCTGAGTTGGTCCCCCCAGTCAGAGCTATGGTGTTCAATCACCCAGCTGCAGAGGAACCAGAGTTGTAGTCTGTGGGCTCATCCACATTACGAGGGGTATTGGGGTGGGGGTGAGACAGCCTGCCTTCGCTTCCCCCCTTTTTTTGTCTCCTCCCTCCCATAACATCACAGGGATGCTGGCGAATTCTGAAAAGCTCTGACATTTTCCTCCAGGGCTAGACCGCTACATTTAGGTCTGAGGGGTAGGGGTCCTTTGACCACATCAGATGGGAAGGGCCTTCCAAAGTTGGGAAATTCTTTCAAAGAATTCTTTGTTGTTGTTCAGTCGCTAAGCTATCCCCGATTCTTTTGTGACCCCACAGACCCTGCCAGGCTCCTCTGTCCATGGGATTTCCCAGGCAAGAATACTGGAATGGGTTGTCATTTCCTTCTCCAGGGGATCTTCCTGACCCAGGGATTGAACCCACGTCTCCTGCATCGGCAGGCAGATTCTTTACCACTGAGCCAGCAGGGAAGCTCATAAAGAATCTTTAGAAAGTCAGTTATTAAGTTATAATGATGACCAGCAGAACAATGACTCTCGGTAACTCTCACGGTGGTTTGCAGTTTCCAAAGCACTTTGATCCTTTTGACAGCCTTGTGAGGCAGGCATAGCAGGACTGCCACACCCATTTTACAGATGAGGAAATGGAGGCTTAGAGCAGTTAAGTGACTTCTCCAAGGTCACACAGGTAATAAGCAGCAGAGCCAGAGTTTATCCAGTGGTCTGAAACTCTATTTTTTCCTTCAGTTTCAAGTTTAGTCTCCTTGCAGCAGTTGGCTTTCCTCTAACTTCCTCTTCAAATCTTTGGCTTCAACCTTCCTGCCTGCCGCTGCCGAGACTTCATCCTACATTTCCCATTTCCACTGAAGCCAAGAAGAACTGCTCTTCTATAGAAGGCTCATTAAACAAAGCAACTGAAGGGCCCCTGGCAACTCTCCACTTTCTAATGACAGCCATTATTACCAGCAAATAATGGAAAACAAACACTGAAACAGATGTCTCTCTTGAGTCCAGACCTGTGCTGGAATACAGGGCAAACAAAAACTCAGCGTTCATGAAATGCCTCCCTTTGCCTGCTCCGTGAATTAATCCTGTACACGAGACACAAAGCCTCCTGTCTGCCATCCTGCTAGCCGATGAGAGTTTACACCTTCATCAGAAACCCAACTGGAACGCTAGGCATTTAGGAGGTTTCATCAAATGGGAGAATTTCTGAGATAATCCAACCATCTTCCCACATAAGGACAGAGAAAGGTAAGTCAACAGCCCAAATGCAGTGAGAAAAGGAAATGTTTTCCTTCCTTTGGCTGGAAAGCAGTATATCTTAAGCCCCACCAACTTAACTGTGAGTGTGATAAGTCGCTCCAGTCATGTCTGACCATTTGCAACCCTATGGACTATAGCCCGCCAGACTCCTCTGTCCATGAGGATTCTCCAGGCAAGAATACTAGAGTAGGTTGCCATGCCCTCCCTCCAGGGGATCTTCCTGACCCAGGGATCTTACATCTCCTGCATTGGCAGGTGTGTTCTTTACTGCTAGCGCCACCTGGGAAGTCCAGGAAGAAGTGTGTTAGTCGTCCAGTCGTGTCTGACTCTGCGACCCCATGGACTGTAGCCCGCCAGGCTCCTCTATCCATGGGATTTCCCAAGCAAGAATACTGGAGTGGGTTACCATTCCCTTCTCCAGGGGTTCTTCCCGACCAAGGGACCAAACCTGGGTCTCCCGTACTGCAGGCAGATTCTTTACCACCTGAGTCACCAGGGAAAGCCCAGGACCACACCGCAAATCAAACATTCTAAACTTATCCTTTGGGCGAGAGCACAATAAGGAACCACAAAGCAGAAACAAGGAAATCTTCAACTCAATTTACCCTCAAGGAGCTTACAATCTAATTGATACTTACAGTATCCTGAGTGATAAATGACAAGATGAGAAAAAAAGGGGAGGTTTCCCAAGTGAGAACCAAAGTCGGGCAGGCCTTCTGACAGAAGCTGTATACAGGTGGGCAGCTATCCCCAGAAACTGGGCACCTTTGAACAAGGGTTTCTGTTTAGCCAAGTCACCAGCATAAAAAGGCTTCAGTATCTTCCTCCTTTATGTATTATTCATATCTCCCGTTGCAAAAAGGATATGCAGCAGCTAAAAGCCACTTTAGGGTTTTGTGTCTTTTTTTAACCTAATGTACAGATTACTTGAGAGCAATTAAAGAAAAAGCACTGCCCATTAAAATCGTCAAAAGGGGGGGAAATTAACAAAAATGGGCTGATAACATTTTCAAAAAAATCAATAGAGTTTCAAAAATCAACGATTTTCAGTAATCCAGTCATCAGGGTCAAGGTCAGCAGGAAAGGAAAGGTTGGTTTCTCCCTCTGACTTGGAAGTCACATCACCGTTTGAAGGGCAGGGCCACCTCTCCACTGCAGTGATTCCAATTTATCCTTTGGTGGTTTGGGATTACCACTAATTCTGTCACTGACTAATTATACAGGTGAAGCAGTAATTAACATCTCGAAAAGAGACTGGCATCATGGTTTACTACGAAGGAGACCTACATTCTGGCTCCTCCAAGGGACCTCGAGGTTGGAGGCACTTCCATCAGAAAGTGGCAGGGACTGGACTGGTGTCAGGTAGCCAAGGCCTTGGCATCAGTGTCAGTGTCTATGTGGGGCTGGAGGGACCATTCCAGGAGGAGTGTGGGCCCCTGGACACCTGACTTGAGCCCAGCCATGAATATTAGGAACAGTCATAGAGAGAAGAGCTATACAGTATATTACGGTTGCACGGTATCCACCCCCCCCCCCCCCCCCCCACCAAAAGGTATTTCTGTAGAAGTCCTAACCCTGGGTACCTGTAAACGTGGCCTTATTTGGAAAAGCGTCTTTTTAGATGATGTAATCGGATGAAGAGGAGGTCATGAGTGTGGGTTCTAATCTGACCGGTATCCTTATTAGAGGAAAATGCCGCATGACGACAGAGGCTGAGAATGGAGAGATGCAGCTACACACCAAGGAAGGTCAGGGACTGACAGCCACCACCAGAAGCCAGGAAGAGGCAAGGAAAGACTTAATCCAGTGTCTCAGAAGGAGCACGGCCCCATGGACACCTTGATTTTGGACTTCAAGCTTCCAGAACTGTGAGACAATCACTCTCATGTAAAGCCACCCGGTTCACGGTACGTCATTACAGCAGCCTTGGAAGCTAGCACAGAGCAGAAGAAACAGTCACCAGGAAGGGCAGAGGGAGGCGGAGCTGGGGAAGGGCGAGCAGTGCAGGCGGGGGCCCAGGGCCTCAGGGTGGGTCCCTGGGGCTCAGGGCTTCGGCGTCTCCCCTTCCTCCTCCTCCTGCTCTCAGCACTGCTCTGCGCTGCCGAGAGGCCCTGAACATTTAGTCCCATTCACTTCACTTCACCCTGGACACGAAGAGAGGCTCAGAAGGAGGCATGGGGCCCAGGCTGCTGGCTCCAGCTCCACAAACTCTAGGACAGCATTTCCCAACATGGGCGTAACCACCACCTACATCATCACATTTGAGACACCACTGATTGTGGACACACCGTTATTTTATGTAATGCAAAGAGAGTAAAAAGTGCTGCTCACAGTAATTTAAAGAGGCAACTACTGCACAATGCACTGCTAATTTCAGAGGACTCAACAAAAAAGACAAAAATAGGGTCTCAAAATAGATGAGATAGAGTAGTAAATATTGGGGAAAGAGCAAACAGGTTTGGGGAAAAGGCAGGTAGCCGGGTTTAACAGGTTTCCCTCCTCCAGGACTGCTCAGGGCCTTAGCACCCTGGTATCTGCTTCCGATTTCTTTTGTTTTCGTTTTGATTTCTCCATGCCACGTAATATATGGGAACTTAGTTCCGACCAGGGATCAAATCCAGGCCCCCTGCACTGGACGCACAGGGTCCTAACCTCGGGACTACCAAGTCCCTGCTTTGAATCTCTAAGAGGGATCTTTGGAAATGTTTTTCCCAAATAAGAATGCATTTGGAGCGCTGTTTTCAAATGGCTAGATTACTAGTGTATCTGGATCACACTTTGAGTCCCTCGGCCCTAAAAACAGTGTGTGAACGTACGAGGCAGGGCACCCCTGCTGACACATGGTCCATGGAAGGGAAGCTGGCTTGCAGGCAGCATTTAGGAGAGGGAAGGAGCCTCTCATGGGACATGCCAGCCAGGGGCCAGTCACACAGGATCAGGGGTCCCCCAAGCATCAGGCATCCTTCTGAGTTATCTAAGCAAAGCCAGAGCGGGGGCCCTGGGGGGCTGTCCCCCTATCTTACCCCCCTTTCCCCCCTCTCTCAGCTGACAGCATGCACAGCCACATCTCTCTTACAGAATTCAACTAACTCAGTAAAGACACAAATGCTTCTGGACATGGGTGCCATTCGGGGTTGGGAAAAGTAGGAGCAAACTACAAAGCCAGAGACATCAGAAGAAAATCCAGGGGACACTGTGGTCTGGTCACTCTGATGGCCAGAATCTCTTCGGTAGTCATAAAAGAGCCTAAACTGCTGGTAAGCAAGACCTCAAGGAAAACAAAAGGATAAAAGTGGAGTAGATTTTAAAAAGTCAAGAAACATGAGAGATACAAGGACCAGTGTGTGTGCTAAGCAAACCCCACCTGTGCCCACAGGGCACACAAAAGCACCCGCCCTTCCATGGTGTCCCAATCTTGCTCAGGATTTTAAAGGCCGGCTGCTGGCACAAGAGGACCTTCCCACTGCAGCCAGTCACTCCAACACGCAGTGCACCTGCCCATCTTTCATAAACATCAGCTGAAACAGCTGCAGTTTTCCTGATGTCCAGTTTGAAGGCTGCATATCAGATGCCTCAAATCACAGCTTTAAATGAGTCCCCAGAGCAGGGAAGAAATAGCAGGAAAGTGTAAGGGCCATACTCTCGGAGTGCATACTCAAAACCCCAAGAGAAACTTGACTTTCATAATCTCTCTCCCTCCCTTGCACACAGCAGGTGATCCCCAGCCTAGAGTACAGAACCCAGCTCAAGGCGGGATTCCTGGGCATGTGCTAAGCTGGGGTAGGCACAACACCCAACACTGGGTCAGCCAGACAGAACGACCTCCACTGAGCAAGCCAAGGCCAGGCTACGCCCTCTCAGCTTCCACTCTGCCAAGTGGAGGGACTGAGGCCACTCCCCTAGGGCGGGGGCAATGACAATCCTCAGGAAGCCCCCAAATGCCCACTGTGGGACATGAGCCACCAGATGCAGACCAAGAGGATAATTTCCCTTTTCCAACCCTAGTCCCCTCACCATTTCTCTGCTTGAGGGGCTACCCTGACTTAGCGTCTATGAAATTTGTTCAAATGGGGACCTGAATCTCCCCTCTGGGTCTGAGACTCACTTGGCCACTAGGATTGCTGCTTATCTGGGATAGTACAGGGAGGCCCTGGTGCCCTGATGGAGAGATTCTCCTAACATGAACTCTTGGCTTGTTCTGGAACCTTCCATGTCCTGGAGATGTAAGAGTAATTCACACAGCATCTGGAAGATCCATGAACACTCTGCTTTCTTTCCACAAGTCACTAGACAAGTCAGGAAGATCAGGGGAAGTTAGCCTGGTCCAAACATGGTGTCCCCTATCACATGACAGAATCTCAACGGACATAAATTGGATGGATGGATGGATAGGTGAATGGATGGATGGAAGAACAGATGGATGGAACGGTGAATGGATGAATAACTGGATGAGTGAGCAAGTAAATGACCAAATGAATGAAAGTTGGAAGGATGGTTTCACAGAGCCTTCAGCCCTGAGAGCCCAATCTCTGGGTGAGAGACTCACCTGAGCCATCAGGAATGGACCTTACAAATGTTGGCAACATCTTGACTGTGGCTGTCGGATTAAAATCCCGGGAGAGGCCATTCTTCATCTCCTTTTTGAAACGATTCATGATATCTAACAGAGTTTCATCAGAGAGCCGCATGGCATAGAGATACTTGTCAATCTGGAGGAAGGATGAGAAGAAAAGAAAGTGAGGCCAAGGCTAAGGAAGGTCATTTCAGCTCCAGTCTGGCTGGAGGAGGACAGGGCGGGCAGGGTAAGGTACCCATCTGTCTAAGATAATACAGCTCCATGGCTCTGGAGCACCCATGCTGGTCCATCAATGAGCTGCCATCAACCATGCTGCTCTGAGCAGGTTTGAAAATGCTCTGAGCCCTGGTTCCTCTCCTGTAAAATGAACGACACACCTCCAAGGTCCCTACCAACCCTCGAATATTACATGGAAACTGTCCTTTGATCCCCAAGTACATGCCAGAGGCACCTTAAGCCTCCACGTGACTCCTTCCCTCTGGCTCATCCTCACATGGATGGCAGTGCCGCAGAACAAGGGCTCCCAAGCCATCACCTGGGGCTCAAATCCCAGCTCCACCACTTAACAGCTGTGTGAATTTCAGTTTCCTCAACTGAAAAACTGAGATGATAAACAGAATCTACTTCGCGGAATGTTAGAAGATCAAAGGAGACAGAGAAGCACGTAGAACACAGAAAGTGCTCAATAAACATCAGCTGTTACTAGGATGGTGAGGCAGTGGTGCTGGTGGGTTTCCTTGGGCATGACTTCTAGGTGAATGGAAACGGTGAGCAAAGGGCTGGAGCCCTTCAGAACATGGGGCTTCAGGCCCAGGGCACAGAGGCCTTAACCTCACTACCCCCAAAAGGTCTGGAACAGCCCAAGTTCCCATGCCTGTGTGCCCCTGTCATGGGGACACCTGTCATGGGGACAGCATCTGCTCCATTCACCTTGACCTCCCAGGGCCTCACAAGGAGCCTCACACATAGCAAGCTCCCAGTCAATGAAAAGACAGATTCGTGACTCAATGAGGCTGCTGAAAAGGCCTTTGATGCTGATTGGCTTCTGAGAATGGGAACTCATGCTTACATTTCGGGGTGGCTGGAAACATTCAACTCAAGGACACAGAGTAATTTCTGCATATCTTGCTCTCAGGCAGCCTTCTGGCTCTGGACTCCTGCCTCCTGCTGCTCCTGGCCCCGCCTGTCTCCTGTCTCCCAGACAAGGCAGGAGTCCTCCAGCGTCCTCTGCGGCCCGTGCCCTGCCCCCACCCCCATCGCTTCTATCACAACCACCTTTCCCTTTCCCCTCCACAATAAAGAGAAGGGCAATCAGAAACCGCCGAGAGCTGGAATAGAAATGGCCAGGACACAGCCCCAGGAGACGTGCTCTGTTCTACCGCCAAGGCTGGCAGTGCCCATCGGCAGCTCTTGCTGCAAGTCATGGCGACCAGGTGCTGGTCGGAAGAGGCAGTCGCGCGTGCATGAGCCACAGGAGTGCACAGGGCGGGGGTGGAGGGGTGGTAGGGCGGCTACTGAGTGCAAGAACGAATCAGGGCACAAGCAAGAACAAAGGCCAAAGACGAGGGAGGGAGGGTGGTCTGTGCGATGATGGAGCACATAGTGCAAGAAGGAAGCAACTGTCAGGAGCTAAGCCGTGTGCCGCCTGATAAGACAGGTGGACAAATTTAGACTCTAAATGTGATTCTACCAAGTATTCAACAGTGAGATGTGTCTCGGAAAGATCAAGCTGTGTGCTGGGGAGGGGATGGGTGAGCAGGAGCAGAGAAGAGACAGTCACGACGCTGCTCTGGCATCTGCACGTGTTTTCCCTACCACACTCTTCACCCTCCTTACGATCATCTGTGTACTGACATGCCTCTCTCCTCTGATAACTCAGGAGTTTCCCAGGGAAAGGAAACATGTTGAGGAGACCTTCGGAACTACCCGGTAGTCTGGAACAAAGGAGGAATTCAATGAATGCTGGGCGCAAGAATACTTTATATCAGGGTTTACAGTATATCAAGTGCTTTCGTATCCAATACGTCATTTTACCTTCAAAAGGACCCTGTCAGGGGGACATTCTTAATCCCCATTTTCCAGTTGTAGAAATTGAGGCTTCAAGAACCTAAGTGGAGCCTACCACCGTTCCCACCCCTTGGGGAGTGGGAAGGCCAGTCCCCTCTACTGTGCGGGGATCAGGCCCAAGCAAAGCTGCTGCGACTTTCTAGCTGGACAGGGAGAGACTTCTAGAAACAGCAGGGCTCCACAGCCAGCCTGCCTCCTAACTCAAGGTGCAGCTCAGCACAGGGACAGTGATCTCAGAAGCCCAATGTCTTAGGACAGCCTGTCAAACCCAAACAGAGCCAAGAAGCTCATACAGTAAAGCAGGCTGGGGGAACAGATGACAACCTGGCCTTGAAGTGTTGAAGGAAGGGCCTTCCCCCTCTTGTTCATGTTCATGAATCATCACATGGTACAACTCCTCTCAGCAGAGATGTGGAAATCAGGGCCAGAAAAAGGGCACAGCCCAGGGCAGAGCTGAAACTGACTCTGAAGCCTCTAGGATCTCAGGTGGTACCTTCCTGGTCCTCAGATGCTCAGGAGGGGGTGTGAACAACAGCACAGATCCCGAGGCTGGCTGCAGTACCCCCCACACTGCCCAGCCAGGCAGGCAGCTGGTATGGGGCTCAGCAGACTCACATCATACGGACTGTGGCCCTTTAAGCAGCCCAGGAAGCACGGGAGCCACATCAAGACACACTTGCAGGATACTCCGTGGGAGCCAGAGTGCCCAGAACCTCACCAAACAAGGGGCCTCTTTCCTCCTGTTCATCAGATGAGCCCTGCCTGGCAGCTGGCTGGGCTGCCCTCTGTCTACCTGGGAAAGAAGCTGGGAATGGGCGGTGGGTGGAGGGAGGTAGAAAGGAAGTGGGTTCTCCTGCCTGTCTGCTCCAGAGCTCTGCAAGAACCCCAGTGTGAAAGCTGTTTTTCTTAGAGAAGGTGGGCCCAGAAGCCCAGGAGGGGAAAATGAGGGAGGGAAGCAGGGCCGGAGAAGGACAACTCCTGGCTTTGGGAGATTTGGCCAAAGTCATGGTCCTCTCAGCTTTTCTATTTCTGTCCCCTCTCCAAACAGCTCCAGATCTTTTCCTCCCCACTCTCTCTCCCTACCTCTCACATTTCCACAGTCCTTCCTCTTCCCTTAGGATACTGCCTCCAAACTCTGCTGCTCTGGCCAAACGCTGGCGTCCAACGCATCCCACATGTGCCTTCAGCTCCTAGCCCTACATCTTGGTGACAGGAGGGCACAGCACCTCTTCTGGTGGCTTCAAGCTGCAAGCCATCCGTCATAGGATGTCTATCACAGACACAGACAGAGGCTCCCAGGAGTCTGTGCTAGCAACTCCCTGGGCTCCAGAGAGTTCACGTTCACACTTGGTGTCTGACACAAGCATGCAGGACTCGGTCAGACTGGGAAGGAGATGGGGGCAGGGGTGCCAGGGTCCCAGACACCACACACTGGG
The DNA here is from genome assembly GCF_910594005.1 of Cervus elaphus. Taxonomy (NCBI): domain Eukaryota; kingdom Metazoa; phylum Chordata; class Mammalia; order Artiodactyla; family Cervidae; genus Cervus; species Cervus elaphus. The sequence goes on along the minus strand of NC_057829.1, from coordinate 25,420,053 downwards.
CTGGATCCTGCAGACTCAGCTCAGAGGCAGGGGGAGATGCTGGAAGAGAACACAGCCTCACCAAGCCCCACTGAGCCATCCAGCCAGCATAAGTACCCAGTGGCTCCACACTGGTCTAAACTCAAAAGTATCTGTGCCCGACGCCACCTCCTGCTCCCAACAGACATGCATAAAAAACAACTCAAGACTGGACATGCCCAAGTGAACAAGCCAGTTGTGGCAGGAGGCACCGTAACTACTGGTGATTCGGGCACTCTGACCCCTCATGGGAAGGGGCACAGCCATGGAAAATTTTCCACTCCCTCTCTCAGCAGAGCAACAGATGTGCCTGAAGTGGCTCAGCAGAGGCCTGTGAAGTGAACGTCCCAAGTGAGATGTTTTACTTGCAGAGGAAACTGGGGAACAGGCAGTAAAGGGTTAAGAAGGACTCTTGCTTAAGGGCAGAGCAGAGATTTCAACATCAGATGCACTTCTCTTTCTTAAGGGGACTGACTCAGGAAAGAATGGGTTCAGGGTGATGAATATTATTTTAATGAGTGCTCACGTTTGCAGAGGATTCTGCCATTTATACACATGCCTTTCACATCTCATCCCATCTGGATGTCACAGAAAGGGAAGAAACGAGCCCATGGATGTCAGGTGGCTGGCATGAAGTGGGCGCTCAGTGTGGTAGTCCCCTTCTCCCAGCACAGTAAGTCAGTGAAGCAGGCAGGAAAGATATCATTATCTTCATTTTATAGCTGAGGAAACGGAGACCCATGACTCACACACAGTCACGTGGTTTGTAAGTGGCAGCTGGATCTAGACTCCAGGCCTTCCAACACCTCTTTTGGGGCTCCTCCTTATGGATTTCTATTCTTTCTCACATGTGGGAAGAACACAGGGCTGTGGATGAAGAGAACTGAGTTCAATACCTGCCATTTATTACTTGTGTGACTTTGGACAAGTTACTTAATCTCTCTGATTCTTGAGTTCCTCTTTCAAATGGGAATAATAATATTTTCGCTTCCCAGATGGCGCAGTGGTAAAGAATCCGCCTGCCGAGGCAGGAGACGTAAGAGACACAGGTTCGACCCCTGGGTTTCGAAGATCCCCTGGATTAGGAAACAGCAACCCACTCTGGTATTTTTGCCTGGAAAATTCCATGGACAGAGGAACATGGCAGACTACAGTCCATGGGACTGCAGAGTCGGACACGACTGAGCACACACGCAATACTTTCACCTCAGAAAGCTACTGGGAGGATTTTAATAATGTGTCAAAAACTCTTCCCAACCTTCCACTGAAATGACCAAAAGGGAATCCATCCCTCTCACTCGCCTGTCTAGCTCATAATCACACGTTCCTAATTCCCTTTATCTAAATATCTAGAGAAATGCATTGATTATCAGATATTACTAACCCATCGTGTAGAAAAGAAAACGAAAGGCAGGTGGTCATTTGCCTGAAATCATAGCAAATGAAAAGATTCTCACAAAAGTCCTCTGAAACGTTTGGATTGTTTTATTCTTTTCTTTTAAACTAACAGTAAGTTACATATACTTATTATTAAAAAACACAAACAATGCATAGAAGTGCTAAGAAAGAGTCTGAGTTCTTCCCTCAACCTCCCTAGAGAAGTTCCTTGCTAATACAGCTTTATGTTCTAGGGCAGTTTTCCTACTTAAACATCCACACATACAGAGCTTGGTTTTTTTATAAACACTTTCTCCCTTGAAACCTTAACTCCATCTCTGTTTCTTCTGGGAACTGCCTCTAAGACTCACACTAACAGCCAATTTAGATTTTTAGGACACTGCCTGGCTCACGGATACGGCATGGACTGAGCAGTGTAGACACCTACGTCAGACTCCAGCTTTGCCATCTTGTAGGCACCTCAGTCTTCCCATCTGTAATGTGGCTGTGTTCACCTGACCCTGACCTACGAAGGCCTTCTACTCTGCATGGTGCTTGTTCAAGTGCGGATTCTTAAGCTATCCTGTCCAGAGAAGCAGGGCAGGGGCCATCACATCCAATGCCCTCAGGAAAAATCAGAGTCTAGAGAGGCTGTTCAACTGGCCATGGTGACCACCTGGTGAGTCAGACGGTAAAGAATCTACCTGCAATGCAGGCGACCTGGGATCGATCCCTGAGTCGGGAAGATCCCCTGGAGAAGGGAATGGCTACCCACTCAGTATTCTTGCCTGGGGAATTCCACGGACAGAGGAGCCTGGAGGGCTACAGTCCATGAGGTCACAAAGAATCGGACACGACTGAGCGATGAACACTTTCGAGGTGATCACTGGTCAGCAAGAAAACTGGAGTGGACACCAAGTTCCTGGTTCTGTGTACCCTTCTTGCTCAGCCCAGGGCGAACCCAGCCCCAGGGTCAGAGAGCAGGGAGATGTGGGAAAACGGAGGCATTAATGCCACCACTCCATCCACTACAGAAGCAGTGTACAGGCTCCCTTGCCTCACCAAAAGCACACCCTCCAGCCTGATTATTCTGGAGGACTCGCTCACCCCCCAGCAGCCACCAGCGATCTGAACTCATTTCATTTTCCCTTTCACACCATCCGGGGAAAGATGCTCAAAGGCCATAGCAAACCCAAAGGTCCTGGCCTAATGGCACCCTCTGCCATGGTGGGTACCATCCCAAGTCCCGCTCTGGCAGGTCCAACCCCCTTCCTGCCTGCCCAGCCCCACCTCACCATTGAGGGTGGTGGCCCAGGAAACCTCCCTTTCTATCCTACTTTTGGCAGCTAGGCCCTGAGCAGGCAGGGCACTGGCCACAAAGAGAGACATTTCGGACGCCCTGGGTTCCCTACCAGAATCATCTGCCCCGGGCACCCTCCTGCCTTCTGCCCCACTGATGGGCCTTCCTGACAGATCCGCTTCCACTTGACTGCCTGGGCCCGTCAATGCCGCTCAATACCCCGCTCCTTTCTCCACACACACCTCCTCCAAAGGGCGGGGTGATCCACCCGCCTGGCACCAGTTGACACTCTTCTCAGCATCCCCTCGGCCCCTGTGCTCAGCGTGGAGGAAGCAACCTGCCCGGGGACAGCAGCAGTGAGTCCTCCCCGGGCACCGCAGCGACACGTGCATGGTGTGTGCCTCCCGTCAGACCGTGAGTGCCAGGGGTGCAGGGGCCACACTTCCAGGCCACTGGGGTCCCCACCCCCTCAGGAGGCTTCTCAGCTGGGCTGAATGGCTGCTCTCCTGGGTGAACAGGGGCCTCCAGTGACGCCTAACCCAGGAGGTCTTCTCGGAAGGGTTTGCTAGCTCAGATGAGGCAGGAGAGTCCTCCTCCCTGAATGACACAGCCCTTGTCCAGCACCAGCCCCTGACTTCAGCCTCATGGTGACTTGTGTGGAACCAACAGCCCCTCTGTGAGGGAGGGACTGCTCCAGGCGCTGTCCGATCCCCCCACCCCTCGCAACATCTGCACCCTGGGGTCCGGGGGGACACAAAAGCTCTACAGATAATCAGGAGTCTCCACTATTCAAGGTGGCCAGAGGCTGCTGAACACCTGAGAGAGGAAACGTGTTTAGGAAAATAAATTCCATTTTAGAGGCTTCTGAGTGAGAGCTGTGTGTGCAGACATCCCCAAAGCATCAGGGTCCCTTCAGCAGGTTCAAACATTGTCCTCAGAGGCTCCCCTTCCCAGGCCCTTTCCAAGGTTCAGATACAGCTCTCGGTCCTTTGTGCTTCTGAACGGTTAGTTCCATTTCAGTGAGCATGGACTGAGCACCCACTAAGCACCAAGCACTGTTCATACAACACTTCTGTTTAATCACAACAAATCAGGAGGAAAATGGGATCCCCATTCTTGATTTGGAAACTGAGGTTCTGGGAACTGAGATAATAGTAAGCAGCACTGGAGGCCCTGCTGGACACTTCCACCTGCCCTGATCTAAGCGGCACACGTGCATGGTGGGCTCTGTCAGCCCCGTTTTACATGGGAGGGACTTGGGATCAAGCAGCCAAGGGGAAGGCCCGAACATCCAGCATCTAGGATCTAGGGCGGCTCTGGCTTCAGACCCCAACCTGGTGCTCCCCAGACTCCTCTTGCTAGGAGGACTGCAGGAGGCCAGAGGTCATGCCCAACGTCCTCCTGGTGACCTTGGCTCCTGCTATGAGGCACTTTCTGCTGGGCAGAGACCAAGCCCTTGCCCAGGATGAGAACACAGATGTCATACTGAACTAGCTAAAAATAAAGGAGGTACCCAGTCCCTGACCGTGAACAGAACAGCCCTGGAATGTGGCAGGGCAAGAACAACAGGCTTCATTCTGGGCCTTGTGGTCAATGGCTTGGGCTGGAGCCAGGCTCCAGACTCACAGTTTCCAACGTCTCAGGTGCCTCCAAGCAAGGGAAGAGAAGATCCGAAGTATAGACAGCTTTCCTTTACCAGGAGACATCCAGACCCTGGAGTCATAGTTCCAAAGCACTGCGGCGGGGGCGGGGGGGGGGGGGGGGTGTCGCAGAACAGTCTGGAAAGCTAAGGACCTCAAGGCCTCCTCCGGCTACACGGATTCCTCCTATAACCCTGGGCACATCACTTCCATCTGTGTTTTTCCTATCAGTAAAAGAGCATCATTGAAAACTACCCTCTCGTTGTCACATACAGTGGGCACCGGAGCTCCATGACACCATGGATTCTTCAGAATACAAGCTTTTCAGAATCCTATGGTGGCCAAGCAGAATGGCACCCAGGATTCCTGCCCAGCTCGGGGGTCTGGCCACCTACCCTCTGTTATCCAGGAAGCTGCACTCCTTCTGCAGGTGCCTACAGGTGTGCTCTGGATGAACAATAATAACACCTGGCATTTACGTAATTCAGGACACTTTCCAAGTGTTTCCATATCCATTCTCTGATTTAATAAATAGGCAGTGAAACACAAACCACCTCATCTGACAGATAAGGGAACTGAGACCCAAAGAGCTTGATGCCCACCTAACAGTACTGCTTCAGCTACACGGATCCTTGAGAGAGAAAGGATTCCAGCCTCCTGGTTTTAAAGATGAGGAAATCAAGGCCCAAGGACCCCAGGAACCTACTGCTTTAAAAGAAGAGTGCCTCTGTCCAAACCTCTGAGCCATAAAATTCACTTCTAGCAGAGTGCTTCCAGCAGGAATATAATGCAAGGCACATATGTAATTTAAAATTTTCTAGTACCTACATTTTTTGAAAAGGTGACATTAATTCTAATAACATTTTATTTAACCCAATATATCCAAATTATTATTCCCACATGTAATTAATATCTTTTAAATTATCGATGAGATATTTTATATATATTCTTTGTCATACAAAGTCTTCAAAACCCTGTATTTTATTTTCAACAGCACAGCTCAAACCAGACTTGCCACATTTTAAGTGCTCAATAGCCACACATGGCTAGTGGCTCTTGTTCTGGACAGCAGGGCTCTAGCACTCCAGTCACATCTCCATCATGGAGCCTTGAGTGACAATTTCTGCTGGGAGGCCACTGCCAAGCACGGCTGTGGAAGCCTAAAGCCCTGGACCAAAGTCCTGGATCTGCATGAGGAGTGAGAGCTACTCACTAGGGTCTGGCACACCTGTGCCCCATCCCAGCTCTGGCCAACAAAGATCATGTCAATTCCACTTCCTGAGGCTTCCCTGCCCCACATGGAAGAGGTAGGAAGAAATACGTACATTCAAGCTTGCCGGAAGGGCTCCACCAAATCAAGCATGTAAAATTATTTCGAAAATGAAACAGAACTTAGCAAATGTGAGGCAGTGTCTTTGTTACAATGATGGCCTGGAGTCTCCTACTTGATTCATCGCACCCACCCTGGCAGGGTCCTGGAAGGCACTGGGGGACATCAGAGAAATGAGGTCAGATTGAATAACAAGGCTGCAGACGAACCCCACGCATCAGTCAATCAAGGAAAGCAGCTGCTTACAGAAGGGCCAGGCAGACGTTGGGAGAGAAAGCGAGATTGATAACGCCTTACAGGGAGCATAGGGAGGTCTTGCAAGGTGAGCACTGGCTGCCCCAAATGTCCTCTTTTACATGCAAACAGGATGGAGGGAGAAGGACAAATGGACAAGGGGTACAGAGAGAAATTTGAAAACCAGAGAAAATCCCTAACATTCATTGTAAAAGACTTTATTGGGTCAATTTCCTTCCCAGGTGGAAGGAGTTGGTCAACACTGAGCAGCATGGGGGTGGAGGGGTGGGGCGTGGAGAGGTGAGGGGTGGAGGGTGGCGACGGGCAGGCACAAACCAGGGTGCTGGTGCTGGGGAGGATGGGGAGGAAGGGGAGACGGGAGTCAGGGGGATTTTGAGGAGTCTATGCCCAGCTCTGCCTTGTCCCCAGTTCTTTCCTCCTTTGAATCTGTTTCCCTCAATAGCAAAATGAGAGTTGGATGTGTTATGGTAGAAAGAACATGGGTTTCTGAGTTAGGGGAGCTGACAGTGTTTCTATCACTCACAAGCCATGCGGTCAGCAAGTCCCTCCACCACTTGGAGCCTCGGTTCCTTCATTTCCTTCCTCGGGGGGACAGAAGCAGGGTCTCTTCCAGCAAGTCCACTTTTATACACATACCCAAGAGATGAAAGTATGTCCACACAGGGAAAACTGCTCACAGCAGCATTACCATAACAGCCTCAAAGTGGAAACAACACAAACATCCTGACCTAACAAATGTGTAAACAAAATGTGGTATGTAAGCACAAATGAATATTACTCAGCAATAAAAAGAATTTAAGTACACGCACTTATGAGTACATATGTATGAATGAACCGTAAAAACATGCTAACTGAAAGAAACCACACACAAAGGTCACATTATTACATAATTCTGTTCATAAGAAATGTTCAGAAGAAGTAAACTCATTAAAAAAAGAAACAGATTAGTAGATACCAAGGCGTAGGGAGCAATGGGGAGTTACTGCTTAACAGGTACAGAGTTTCTCCTGGGGTTGATGAAAATGTTCTGCAATGAGATGGTGGTGACAGATGCACAAGTTCATGAATGTATTAGACACCACAGACTTGCACTCTTTACAATGTGAAGTTTTGTGAGATGTGAATTATATCTCAGGGTAAAAAAAAGCAGGGGTTCTGCCAGCAGACTTGATGGGTCTGCATGCTGACTCTTCTGTTTATACCTGAGCCTCAGGGTTCTCATCCAAAAGCAGTGATCATAAGCGATCCCCACTAACAGGGGAGCTGGGGGGATGTAATGCCTTTGGTGCAGCAAACAGGACAGGCATCACAAGTTGGCTTCGGTTAGTATTGTGACTACTGATGGTTAAATAAGAACCATTTTAGGAAAGACAGGCCGCTAGCAGGCATTCAATGCGACCTTCCCTCCAAGGTCTCCTCAACGCCTCGGCGCCTGCAAGCCAGTAACTAAGCGTGGAATTGGATGAACATGATCCGACATTTTCTGCCTCTCACAGGGCTCACAAGACCTGCTTCTATTTGCGAAGGGCTGGGCTGCAGACTTCACATTTGTTTCCCTGCCGCGGGGGACACAGCCACCCTCTCCTTTTAGGGAAGATAGTCTGAGTCTGCCAGCTTTGAGCGTTCTCTAACAGAGAAACGTTTAGGGGGCTGATAAGCCAGCCCTGCCCACCCAGATCCACCCAGGAAAAGACAGGACGCGCGGGCAAAAGCACACTTGTGTGTTTCAATTCCCAGGAAAGTTTACAAGATTCACGCTAGAGCACAAGGGGACACAGAGAGTCCTCACAAGCTTGTCCTTGCACCCTCCACCCCCTCCGCATGCATTGTGGAAACAGCCGAGGAGGCGGGCACTGCTCACAATGAGTTTTCAGCCTCAGTCAGTAATACTCTGGCAGCAAGGGCTCCCTTCGTAAGGCAAACTAGGAAATGGCTATTTTTAAACCAAGCTCAAATGCTGTCATGTGCGTGGAAATGTCTGGGAAGAAACAGTCTGTTTTAAAATTGTCTATTAAAAATTTTAAAGGTTTTACTGCACCAAGAATTGGCCGTGGAACCACAGGAATCTGTACAAAACTTTGTTTTGTTTTTTCTATTTTTTTTAACTTTTTATTTTTTATAGGGGTATAGCCAATTAACAGTGTTGTGATAGTTTCAGGTGCTCAGCTATACACATACATGTTCTCCCACAAACTCCCCTCCCATCCAGGCTGCCACATAACATCGAGCAGAGCTCCTTGTGCTATACAGTAGGTCCTTGTTGGTTAGCCATTTTAAATATAGCAGTGCGTCCATGTCCAACTCTAAGTTCCCAGCTATCCCTTCCCCACTTCCTCCCCCTGGCAACCGTAAGTTCAGAACCTGTACAAAACTTCTAACTGGAAGCCTGATCACGAAGGCAACCTAGCAAAACATTAAAAATGGGAAGATATACACACTCTTCCACCAAGCAATTTCAGCCGTAGAAACACAGCCTAGAGCAACTTCTTTGTGGACAGAGGATCCCTATGGCACTGCAATTTAAAAAATCAGAAATTCAAAAGCACACCAAAAGAACTGATAAACTAGTTTAGTGTGTTCACACAATGTAAGAGCAGTTTAAATTGATGAAACAGAGGTACATGGATCAACATGGAAGAGTCTCAAATATACAATGTTGAGCTTTTAAAGAAGGCCAGTTGCAGAAGGATACAAACAGAATAAATAACACCATTTACAAAAGGTTCAAGCCATATAAAGTAACAGTACACAGTGCTTAACAGATACATGATATGTAATAAAAAAATTAAACATGCAGGAAATGATAAACACAAAATTTAGGACAGAGGTCACCTCTGGGAGGAGAAATGAATGGGACTGAAGAAGGGCATAGAAGCAGTTTCAGTTGTGTATCTGTAATAAAATTGCAATTGTGTCTGTTACTTTTCAAGCTATGCAGTGGATACACAAGTGTTTGTTATATTAGCTTCAATATTTTTTATGCACCTTGAATATTTCAGAATAAAGAATTAACTCTTATGTACTGATTGGTGGGGGGAGAGAATTAAAATACAGATTCCAAGTTAAATCACTAAAAACAACAGCCCTCTGGACCCCATTCCAGGTTTTCTAAGACCTTGAGAAAGTTACTTATCTCCTCTGGGCCTCCAGCCAGTCCCTGTTTCTAAAAGGGGAATAAAATCTCTGCCTTCTGTCCACAGGCAGCAGGATGTGCAGGGAAGGAGCAGTGAGGGGGACGGAGCCGCCCTGGGACGCTCGGGGATAACACTTCCTGCCGTGACAACCTCACTGAGGTTTCTGAAAGATCAGATGAAAGCACACACATGCCCAAGTGGGTGTCAGTATGTCTGTGTGTACTGTTAGATACAGACAGACATATATATCTACACACACAATCGATATCTGATAGGGCTTCCCAGGTGGTGCTAGTGGTAAAGAACCTGCCAGTCAATGCAGATGTTAAGAGACAGGTTTGATCCCTGGGTTGGGAAGATCTCCTGGAGGAGGGCAGGACAACACACTCTAGTATTCTTGACTGGAGAATCCCATGGACAGAGGAGCCTGGCAGGCTACGGTTCACAGGGTCACAAAGAGTCGGACACCACTGAAGCGACTTAACACATATGCATGTGGCGCCCAGAAGGTGTTTTAAAAATAGAACCATTTAAAAAAAGAGAAGGCAAAACTACATTTTGGTAACTATCCATTTGACTCACTCTTAGGAAGTTTTTAAGTATAATATTCCCATTTGTACATTTAGAGTCTAGCTTCCCCGCCACACCACCCCCAACTCCCCCCCACCCCTGCTACAGCGCATGTGTAATCTTAGTTCCCTGACCAGGGATCAAACCAGGGCCCTTGGCAGTGAAAGTATGGAGTACTAATCACAAGACGGTCAGGGAATTCCCTAGAGCCTGACTTTAAGCAACTCCTAGGCTAGTGATTTCCCACCCAAAGATCTGACCATGGCCCCCAGAGTTCTCATAGCATTCTATGCTTTGCACTTATCATATGTCAGCAGATAATTATTTATACTCCATGAGAAAACAGGGACTATTTCTTCCAGGTTTATAGTCATCACTCCAGCCTAGCACAGTACTCTGCACATAATAAAGAACTCAAACATTTTCTGAGGAAATGACTGCACTCCCATGATCAGATTTGACTCTAAAGGTCCTCAAATCAATTAAGCAGATGCTGGCGGTCTAGCCAGGACTACTTCCTGGGCACAGAGGTGTATGTTGGCCTCTCCAGCATCTCCCCCAGGGCCTCCTCAGGCATGTTCAGAGCTGACTCCAGTCGCTAATTCTACCAGGCAGGAACCCCTGACTACAGGAACACAGTCCTTCTAGGAGAAAGCTGCCCATGCTTTCTCCAGAAAACAGGAGGAGTGTGGGAGGACGGCACGGCACGGCCAGATGTGAAAGTCCCTCATACCCACCCGCACTCCCAGTTTATTCCCTCACGACAATCCCAAACTGTCAAATCAAAGGAAGTGTTGGGGATTTTCTGGGTGGAGAACTCCAAGGAACTTCCGAAGGGTAGAGGGGACAGGGGCTGTGTAATGAAGATTCCCCAGGGAATGAGGCTCTTACTGGGTATTTGCATTAACACTAGATCAAAAGGTGCAAGTGATGGTTTTCTATCACTTCTCTCTCACTCCCCCCACCCCACCCCCAATCAAACAGGAAACAGCCATTTTTTAACTGCTTGCTTTTGCCACTGGGACACTTGGGCCTCAGGGAACTAGAACTCGGCAGCCCGCTAACTGCTAGGCATACTCTCCTCCGTCTTTGCGAACCAAGCACTAGAGGACTTTGGACAAATCACACTTGTTGCTCATCTGCCTCTGGGAATTCCGTCAGAGCATGGGGATCCCTCCCAGGGAAAATCCACTGGCATTTGTCACCATTCTGACAACCCTGGAGGTAAGGAAGTCTAGCCTTTCTTTAGAGGCCAAGTTCTAACCTTGCAGGGCCCATCTTCCTTTCCTGAAGGAATAGAGCCCTATGTAACCCTCCACCTTTCTTCAGGCTTTTAATGGCTAACCCAAGTGGAGGAAGCAGGCGAGAGGAGAGGTATGTTAAAAGCTGCTTGGAATTCAAAAGACACAGGCTCTAGCTGCAGAATTAACAGATGGCTAGAACTCTGATGGATGGAATGCACACAAGCATCCTTCTCCTCCCAAAAGCAACAGAAGAGTAAAAGGGATATCCACGTTTTGTACTTTTGTACATTAGACTGAAGTCAGTCTAATGCCAGGGCACACTTTTCACTGTACCCCATCATCTAACACTATGCATACGCAGTATGGAAAACAGCGATCCATGCTGGGAAGCCAGATGCTTGAAGCATTTCAACACAGAATGTATTTATGAGGTTGAATTACTGATGTCCCATAAGCAACGGGGAGAGAAAAGATACCCTTTCATGATCACTTTGATATCCCAAGCAATCCCATAAACCTTCACTGGCACCATCTCCCCTTTCCCACCCCCAGGATAGAAGAGCAAGGAGATGGATGAGGATTTCTGGGGGATGCCAGAGCTGTCTCCAGTGCTCCAGAGGCCACCTAGGGCTGAATCATCATGGCTTGTCTTCACTGGGTCCTCATCCGGCTGCAAGTAGGGCCCAGCTCCACAGGAAGAACAGGGCTTGGAGTCCTGCAAGTGGAGGACTTACCTTGAACCCTACGGTAAGTGGTCTCTAATAATCCTGAGTCCCAGGAGAACAGACGCGCTCCCTTGTTGGAACTCCAAAGTCAGGTTGACTTTGCTGTCCAGCCCACCTTATCCCAGCAATAATGTCACTCACTTTGGGTGTGGGTCAGGAGCATCTGCCAGGCTCGGCAATGATAAAATGGGCGTCCTTCCCTACAGCTTAGGCTGTTTCTTAAAAACTTGGTGCCAAAGCTGGTAGAAGAGAGAGATACACCTTTCACACCTGCCAGCTGACAGTTTTTTATGTTAGAAGTCAGGGGAGGGAGATGTGTCCTTGTGCAAGAACACACACGCCACAAGCATACAAGTCAAGACCTCCATCCGACTCAAAAGAGCAGTTTCTTATTTGAGCTCCCTTGGGCTGGCTGGAAATTACAGCTTAAGAGAGCGGTCACGTAGAGGGATAAAAAAAAAAAAAAAAATTCCATTCAGACGTACCGCTCCAGACCTGAGGCCTATGAGCAAAGTTTCCGGTGGCCTCCGCGCCCCTCCCTGTTTCAGGAAGCTATGCGGGTCGCTCGGTCCTCAGATGAAGGGAGCAGCCGCAATAGCTGGGAGAGCTGGGGTGACAGTTTTCCCGGACCCCCGACGCCCTCCACCGGGAACCCCAAATAGAGGATGCCTGGCCTCCAGCCAGCACCCCCGCCTGCCGCGCACTCACCTCCCCAGCATCTCTGTGATCACTCCGCCCACGGCGCTAGGACCGTACCAAACAGGCCCTGCGGACCAGCCCACCAGTCCCCACATGGCCACCTCCCCGCATGGCCCGGGGGCCCATTTGACTTCCACAGCCCGTTTCAAGGACACTGCAGCAGGCAGCCCAGTCTCGAGGGTCTTTCCCCAACATATACACAGACGGCCCCAGGAAGAATCGAAGGGCGAAGACTTCCCCACCGCCCGACAATCCAACCAGTGCTGGCCTGAGGGAGGCTGGGCGCGGGAGGATGGAGGCGGCTGCGGCGGCGAGCGGATGCCGGAATGCAAGGCTGCGGGCAGAGCGCCGGACGGCGGCAGCGGCCCCGGCTCACCTTTTTGACTTGGTCATCCTTCAGTTCGGTGAAGTAATAAGCTAGGAGCTGCGCGGCGATCATGCTGGCGGTCGGGGGCTCGGGGCGACAGGCGGGCGGCCGGCGTCTGTCCTCCGCAGCCCGGGCGAACAGTGGTCCTCTGGCGGCTGCTCCGCGGCTCCTCCTCCTCCTCCGGCGGCTCCTCCCCCACGACCAGGAGCGCGGCTCCGGCTCACGCGCTCCCGGTCTGCGCGCTCCCGTCCGCGCGAGGGTGACAGTCGCCAGCCGGCCCACCTCCTCTGCGCCCATTGGCTGCCGCGCGCCTCGGCTGCGCCCGGCGGCGGCGGGCGGGCCAGGACCCGGGGGGCGCGGCGGCCGCTCCTCCCAGCGTCTGAAAGAGGGCGGGCGACGCTGCGAAATCCCCCACGGCCAGGCATCTCCCGGCACGTCCCCCACGTAGGGAGCCGGCGCAGGGGCGGGAGGTTTTGTCGCGCGGGCACCGCCACGCGTGGCGGCGTCCTGCTTGGGCGGGGCGCAGGCAGGGAGGCGGCCCGGCTGGCTGGGGAACTTGGCAGCCTTGCGGGGTGGGGAGGCAGTCCCTTCCTCGGAAATTAGGATTCGCCCCTGTTAGTTCCAGGGAAGGGGAAACGCCCTAAGGGGACTCGAAGAAGTGGGCGTGAAAAGCCAGCGGGGCCTGGCTTGGGAGGCTTGGCGGTCCTCGCACCAGGGCCCCACGCCTGCCAGCTCTCGCGGGTCCAAGGGGCCGAGCGCGGAGCCCCACCTGGGTCCTCACAGACGGGGCATCACCCCACTCCACCTTGGCCCGCCCGTGCGGCAGCACCTCCAGGCCTGATCCTCCGGCTGGCGGATTGCATTGCTAAACCAAGAGCGACGCCCCGCAGCGTCCGCCCCTGAGTCACCGGTTCTTTCAGCCGTCTTCCCCAAGGGCGCACGCCGCACGCCGCTGGGCGGGACTTGAGCTGCAGGCACTGGCCCCAGCCCCTGGGCTCCTGAGCACCCAGGCTCGGTGGAGTGTGGGGGACCGTTTAGGCGCCCCTCTTAGATGCCACCTTTTTCACTTCCTGAAGGAAGTTAGCCGGGTTGGGAGAAATCCCCGGAAAACCATTCGGCTCTAAAACAGGGAAGGGAGGGGCGGAATCAGAGGTGTTTGCGTTGCTACTAGGGCTGATGGCAGCTATAGGATTCTTAGATTAATTGCTTCTGTGTGCCAGACACCACCAGGCGCTTTACTGCCTTACGCGAGGACGCGAACTGAACTCAAAATACAGAGAAGTGGTTACTGATTCAGCGGGTGAGCAAGTGGGGGCTCACTGAGGCCATGTGTCTTGCTATACAACCAGAAAGCTGTAGATCTAGGATTAGACTTTGAGTCTGTGTGTTTTCAAACCAGTGCTCACCCCTGGGTTTTGTGTCCTCGCGGTGGTAGGTAGCCTCTCTGCCTAAACAGGCCATGGTCCTGGAACCAAGGCAGCAAGATGGCCAGTGTCCAGCCCTATAACCTCTACCCGAGGCCTGGATCCTGGGAGCCCCTGGCCAGGCCTGAGAAAGGTACAGTGGAGTCAGGAGGGGATGGTTTAGGACCAGAACACTTCTCAGGAACCTCAGGGGCATGATTTTTGCCATCATCAACTGAAGAAGATCTCAGTTGTGGCCCTGGAGCCCAGAGCTGTCAGTCCAGAGCATAACCCTCACCCTCTTGCTTTATGGTTGTGGCATCCAAAGTCACCTCTCTGAGCCTGCTTCCTCGTCTATAACATGGAGATACTAATGGCACCTACCTCCCTTGGTTGCTGTAAAATACTACAAATAAAACACTTGCTTATAATATGCAATTAATAAATGGTGAGTATTGTAAGATTGACTTGGAAGCTGATGAGGTTTACACTTTGAGGCTTCTTGCTCACATTCCCCTGAGTCTAGGCCCTGAGAGGGCCTACAATTTTATTTTGTAATTTTGAATTATTTTCCAAAGAGGCTCCCCCAAATTGTTTAAGCTACAAACCTCACAAAACGTGGCTCTGCCTCCTAGATGTGTGCTCAGTTGCTCAGTCCTTTTTGACTCTTTGCGACTCTTTGGACTGTAATCCTCTGTCCATGGTATTCTCCAGGCAAGAATACTGGAGTGGATTGCCATTTCCTCCTCCAGGGGATCTTCCTGACTCAGGGATCAAACCCGCATCTCCTGTATCTCCTGCATTGCAGGCAGATTCTCTACCTGCTGAGCTATCAGGAAAGCCTCACCCCCTGGATAGTATTCTTGTAAGCCAGGAACAGAGAGGTCTCCTGGCAGCCACCAAACATTTACACCACCTGCAATTCCATAAAGCAAAATTGGGAGGATGAGAACAATTTGGTTGTTCTCAAGTGCCATTCAAGTCTTGCAAATGTGATTCTGCCAGACTCACAAGGACCAAGAATTGTGCTTTGTTAATTGCTCTGTCTCACACTCAGCCCAGGGCCTGGCACTCAAAGATGGAATGAGTCCAGGGCAGTGATCAGGAGCACACATACCCTTTTACCCAGGCCCGACCAGCATCATCACCGAGCCCCCATTACAACTGAGATGTTTATCTGAGCCGGAGCCAGGGAAAAACTAACCCTTCTACTGGCCAGGCTACCCTGAGATGTTCTGTTTGCAGGCAGGGAGGCTGCCAGTACTTTCTCTTCTCTGCCTTTGAGAGAGAATCTGTTTCTTAAGGGGACTCACTCCTCCCCATCCCCAGAATGCAGCCAGGTCCTAAGGCCTATCAAGGTTTCCTGAGAAATATCTCTAGGCCTGCCCCGCTGCTTCTTCCCAACCCTCAGTCCTCATCAGCCCATGCCAGAAATATTACAAGTCTTCTAGCTGCCCTTCCTGGCTCCTGGCTTCCTGCCATCCAAGTCATTCTGAGGTCTGAGCCACATTATTCCTGCTAAAAAGCAGCCTAATCACATCATAACCATGCCCTAAATCCCTTGATGGCCCCCTCCTTCCTGATGGAGCCAGTTCAAACATCTCTGCCTGGTGTCTGAGGCCTTACGTAATCTGACTCCACTGTTCCCCACATATCTTTTCTCCACCCAAAGGAGGCCACTTCCCCTGTCCTTGGCCCACACCAGGTCCATCTTGTTTGAGTCCCTGAACTATTACCTTGCTTGCTCAGCCTTCTCCACTCACCTCCACCTGACCAGTGTCCCTCTCACCAGAAACCCAGCTCTCCCACCCTCCCCATAAAGCCTTCCCTGACCATGGCTACTCACTGCAGTTTCCCAGGCCTCAGCACTTCCACAGGGCAAACTCGGACTGTGGTCAGAGTCCATCTAGATCTAGACCAAGGCTCTTCTTTACAGAGTAAGAACGTGAGGAGCAGTAGGCGGTCCATCTTGCCCAGCGTCAGGTTGTGGTAGAGTTTGGAGCTGGGACTCAAACCCAGTCCGCATGCCCAGCCAGTGTCCTGTTCATCCTTTTGCACCACCTCACTGTGAGCCTGGCCCACAGATAAGTAACACTGAGTCATGACACTCTGCCTGATATTGGATGTCTTCTGGGGGCTGGGTGGCCTGGGGCTGGGCGGCCTTATCTGCCCCAATCAGACAGCTTCCTAAGGCCGGCGCCCATGCTGCTGTGTCCCATACTGGGCTTAGAATTTCCCCTTTATGTCATGCCATTTATCACCCCTTGTACGCCTTTATTATTCTGCCTCTTTTTTATTGCTGTCACAGATCTCTTGGACCCCAGTGAAGTCCTTTGCTAATTACTTTACAGACCCTGAGGAAGAGTAGCAAAGATCTGGATCATAGGAAGCCTAGTTCCATAGGTCTCCCCTCTAGATGGCCCCCCCTTTCCTGCAAGACTGCTGGGTTTCTCTGTTCAAGTTGGGGTGGGGGTAGAGGATCAGACTGCTGGATTACCAAGCCATGAAACACCCCTGCTGGTAAGAAAGTGAGGGCTACAGCTAAGTCAGAATGAAACCATTTGCATCAACCCCATGGGCATTAGGAACTTTACTCCAGAAATTCTCTGCAGAGGATCAAAGCTGTACCCCAGCATCTGGCAGCACACTTGTAACAGCGATGCTTGCGTAATGTTGACAGTTTACAGAGTAGTTTCTCATTTATTGCCTCATTTCTCCTGATAACAGGCAGGTGAGGTTAGAAGGGCAAATATCATTATCCCCACTTAATCAATGAGGGTTATGGGGTTTATGGAACTTGTTTAAGTTCTCAAAGAGAAAGAGAAAGCAAAGAAAGAAAACCCACACTAGGGCAGCATCTTGGAATACTGACAGTGGGGGGCCTGTGATGCATGCACAACACATTCTGAAAAGCACCACCAGGAGGGGAGACTGACCCAGTGTTTCTGTTAGTTAGATCTGTGGTGTTCAACCTGGGTGCCTAAAAGAATCACCTGGAGGGACTTCCCTGGTGGTGAAAGCAGTTAGGACTCAACACTTTCACTACTGTGGGCCCTGGTTCGATCCCTGGTTGGGGAACTTAAGATCCCTCAAGCCAGGCAGTGCAGCAAAATAATAATAATAATCACCTGGAGGGTTTTTATAAATGCTAATGTCCAGGCCCTAATCCCAGAGATGATGGCTGAATTGATCTGGGGTGCAGTCCAAACAGCCTTTTAAAGGCTCCCTAGGTGAATGCCAGGGACTGTCAGGAATGAGAATGACTGATTTAGACCCTAACTTTCTAAGGGGACATCTGAAGGAAATGTCTGAAATGAATTGATCGGTAATACTTTTAGCAGGCTCCCTCAGACACCGCCGGCCGTGGTTCCTCCAGGGTCCTAGTGATCCTGTTGATCTGAAGAACACTGGGATGAAAGTTCACTGTGACTTTCTCATCAACTTTGCACAGTTCTGCTTCTTGCATGAGAAGGGTAAGGAGTGGCTGGGGTCGTAAAATCACCTCAGCCTGCCTGCCTTCCTCCTTCATTTGCCTGAAGTGCTGCCTTCCAACAACCTCAAAACAGAAGTTACAAATTGGCAACTGCCAGGCTGAAACATCGTATTGGACCTACCTAATGCTTTATGTGCTTCCCTGGTGGCGCAGTGGTAAAGAGTCTGCCTGCCAATGCAGGAGACACAGGTTTGATCCATGGGTCAACAAGATTCCCCAGAGAAGGAAATGGCAACCCATTCTGGTATTCTTGCTTGGGAAATTCTGTGGACAGAGGAGCCTGGTGGGCTACAGTCCAAGGGGTGCAAAGAGTCAGACATGACTGAGCACACATACACAATGTTTTATATGTATGGGTCAACCCTTGAAAATTAGGAGATGTCACCTTATTTTTTAAGTTGTTTTAGGCTGTACTGCCTGGCTTGCGGATCTTAATTCTCCCACAGGGGTTTGAACCCACATTCCCTATGTTGAAAGCATGGTCTGCCCACTGGACCGCCAGGGAAGTCCCAGATGTCACTTTAAAATCCAGGTTGCTGGCATCTAAAGTCTAGCCTCACAGAGCCCATGCTATTACTGGCAACAATCAGCGGGCACTGAGCACCACTGCCCCCTTCAGACAAGGCCGAGGTACTGCAGCTTGCCCCAGACCCCACCCAGTCCACCTGCTTTACTGGTACACACAGTTGACTGGCTCCAGTAGGCATTTCAACTTTCAACTGATAACTGGAATTTACAGACCCAAGGCCTCAGGTGTCAGAGCCGGGACTGAGGTCAGAGAGGCCTCGCACCCCACATGTGTGCATGCATGCTCAGTCGCTCTGTCATCTCCAGTTCTTTACTCTAGCACCTCTTTTGCTTCACCCAAGTCCCAGCCCTCTCAGGTATCATCCAAGTCCCTGCATGCCTGCTTCTGTTCACCTCTGACTTGTTTACCTGGTTCAGAAAGGGCCTGAAACCACCCCCCACCTCCGAGATACCTTGTTCCACTTCTTTCCCCAAAGGCCTCTATTCTCCTTTAAGGATGACTCCCTCAGGGATGCCAAGGGAAGCCCAATCCAGTCTTGTCAATCCCTGGACATCCTATCCTCCGCCCACTACCTCTGAACCTGACGAGCCTCCTGTGCTTAAAGAATAATGGCCTGGAGGAAGAAGGGTTAACCAGGCTGCTGAGGCCTGCCTGGCCCCAGGCCTGCTCCTTATCTGAGGCCAGCTCCTTCCCCAAAGGACACCCATATCATGTTGGAACAGAGCAATCTTAAATCACCCTACTGGCTACCCTGAGTTTCCTGGGCTATTTCTCCCCAGTGCCCCCACACAAACCACCCTCATGGGTCCAAAAAAAGTTTCTCAATCCTGCCTCTTGGAATTAGCTCCAAAATATAGAGGGAAATGCTTACATGGGAGAGTCCATGTCAACACCTAGGCAGGGTTCCCAGCCTGTGCGATCACACAGGCCAGCCAATTAAACACAAACGAAACCTAGGCACTGGCTTTTTGTTTTGCTGAAAGATTTTTTTTTTTCATTGTAATTTCCATCTCCTCTCACCATAATATCCTAAAGGAAAATATATTTTAGCCCAGAGAAGTAAAAATAAGGGCTGCTTTTTAAATCGAATACTTTGGTTTTATAATAATGTTTACTGTTGTTTAGTCATGAAATTGAGGCTTCCCCAGTGGCTCAGTTGGTAAAGAATCTGCCTGCAATGTGGGAGACCTGGGTTCAAACCCTGGGTCAGGAAGATCTCTGGAGAAGGGAATGGCAACCAACCCCAGTATTATTGCCTGGAAAACCCCATGGGCAGAGGAGCCTGATAGGCTACAGGCCATGGGGTCACAAAGAGTCAGACACAGCTGAGGGACCAACACACATACAGTTGCTAAGTTATGTCTGACTCTTTACAACCTGTGGACCGTAGCCCAGCAGGCTCCTCTGTACATGGGATTCTCCCAGGCAAGAATACTGGAGTGGGTTGCCATTTCCTTCTCCAGGGGATCTTCCCAACCCAGGAATCAAACCTGTATCTCCCACTTGGCAGGCAGATTCTTTACCACTAAACCACCTGGGAAGCCTCCTTTATAATAATAGTGTTTGGATAGGATTTACTACATACCAGGTATTGTTCTAAAATCTGTTAACATGCTTGATCCACAGAACAATCCAATGAGGTAAAAACCAATTTTATCCCCATTTTATAGGTGCAAACACCAAGTCACAGGGAGATTAAGTGACTTCTCCAAGGTTACAGGGCTACTGACGGAAGAGCTGGGATCCAAGCCCAGGCAGTCTGACTCAAGACCACCCTGCTGCTCTAAGAAGTTGTCCTTATTTCTCTTATTCCATCCAAGCCCAGTGATGGCTCAGTCACAGCTGGGTCCAAGCACTTGAGTTGGGGAGCCTGTCTCCCCTAGTGTACTGAGCCATTCTTGGTTAGATGTATAAAACATAGCACATGGAGCCCGGCTCTGCAGAGCCATCTTATAAAGGGCATTTTCAGACCAAGTGCTGAGGCCGATCCAGTGACAGAGGGGCCTGTAAGGGGGGTAGGGAAGCAGCGGCCCCTCCCAGTGCAGTGGAGGTGGGGCATCTAGTTTGGTGAAAGGAGCTGAGTGTTCCCTGCTCTCTGAGTCTCCTATGGGTGCATCCCAGCCTGCCCTACCCAAAGAATCATTCTTGTTTGCCAAGAGCTGCAGCCTCCACCTCTCCTGAGCTCCAGATTCATATTTCCAACTGCCTGTAAATATCCAGTCCTAGCTCCCACAGGCACCTGAAACTCAATTCGTCTCCCATCACAGTCATTTCTTCTTAAATTTATTTTCTTCTCGGTTCCTCTCCTTGTCATTTATTCAC
Source organism: Cervus elaphus (assembly GCF_910594005.1). Taxonomy (NCBI): domain Eukaryota; kingdom Metazoa; phylum Chordata; class Mammalia; order Artiodactyla; family Cervidae; genus Cervus; species Cervus elaphus. Next base: position 25,399,647 of record NC_057829.1, on the reverse strand, counting down.
TCAACAAATACTTGTGAAACACTTAAGGTGCCCTGTACTTCCTAGTTCACTGGAAATGTGTAGGTGAGCAAGACAGAGTCTCTGCCTACATTCTGTGGGGAGAGACAGTAAACAAATTACAAATTAAAGATACCTTATATCAGGTGGTAGGAGGAAAAATAAAGCAAAGTGTTGGCCACTCAACTACCTCCTACAATTTCTATTTCGCCTTGTCCCTGAGTCCCCCAAAACTGAGTTCCCCTGCCAAGTTTATCATTAACCTCTCTATGCAAAACTTTATTCCCTTTCTTCTCCCATCCCTGTTCCCCTCAGGCTTGAGGAATATCCAAGAAAAGGGGGTCTGAAACTGAATGGGACCCTGTAGGGTCTTCCCAGGCAGAAATCCCTCCATGCTCCCCACTCCCCATCCGCCTTGTTGTTTGGCCTTCTCTGGGCCCCAAAAAGTATTTCAGTTCAGTTCAGTCACTCAGTTGTGTCTGACTCTGTGACCCCATGGACTGCAGCACACCAGGCCTCCCTGTCCATCACCAGCTCCTGGAGTTAATGATTTGAACAATGGTTCCGGGCCTCCTGAAGGGACCAAGATAACATCTGAAGCATGTGTATATCTTTGAGTAGTTCTGCAGAAAGTAAGACCCCCACTCAGGAGGGGGGAACTAGGGGCTGATTGGAACTAGAAGCCTGATGAATAAGACTCCTGAAACATCTGTTAATTCACCACCAACCAATCAGAAGAATGTCTGCTAACCTATCACACACCCTGCTACCCTTACCCCTAATGCTCCCTTTTAAAAAGCCCTTGCCGGAAAAAAAAAAAACAAACAAAAAACCCTTGCCTGAAAGTCTGCTGAGCACGAGCTGCCCCTTGGTGTCCCACAGTAAACATTGTACAGACGGTATTTGGCACTTTGTTCTCTACCACCCACCCGCTGTCTGTAGATTGGTTTTGCTGCACATCAGGCGGAAGGACCCAAGTTCCATCAGTAACAAAAGGAAAGTGAGAGCATCTCACGGAAGCTTCCCAGAGCCGTTCCTGACTGCGCAGCTCCCCCTCTGCCATCCCGCCTCCTTCCCTCGTGCTGGCAGACAGACTGGCTGCAGATCCAGGAACTGTCTTGGATTAAGAGATAACCTTGAGAATGGCAGCCACCCAAAACAAAGCAACAAAATAAAATAGAAAGAGCTTGTTGCCCTCTCACCCAGGGATCCCATATCAGCCCCACACTGATGACCTCCAGATTTCCAGAACTTGAGAGAAAGAAACTAAATTACAATAGAAAACAATAGAGAATCTGAGTATCATTTTAGATAGGATGGATAAGGGAAGCCTCTCTGAGTATGTGACACTTGAGCAGAGACCAGAATAAAAGGAGGGAGTATGCCATGCCTGTGCTTTCTCTTCTCTCTTGGGAGAAGAATGTTCCAGACAGAACCAACTCCCTGCCACCCAAGCTGGAGACCTGAGCACCATCCTTGAGCCCTTTCCCCTCCCAAATGCCCCACATCTAATCTGTCACCAAACCCCATCAAGTCTACTTATACTTGGGTTCTTGAGAACAAATACAACACAAATCAAACCTACAGACTGTCTTGAATCCATCTTCTCCTTCTGATTCATTCTGCTGGAGCAGGACTGGAGTGGGTTGAATGGCACCCCCCTCCCCCCAAGGCATGCCCTGATCCCCACAACCTGTGAATGTGACCTTATTTGGAAGAAAGGTCTTTGCATGTGTAATTAAATTAAAGATCTTAAGATTATCCTGGATTACTGATGGGCCCTAAATCCCATGACTGTCCTCATTAAGAGGCAGAAGACAAGACATAAGGAGGAGAAAGGAAAGTGCCATGTGAGAGCAGAGGCAGATGCCACGTGAAAACCAGCCAGAGGATGCCTAGAGCCCCCTGCAGTGGAAGAAGTTCCCTAGAGCCCGTGGTAGGAACCTGGCTCTGCTGACACCTTGATTTTGGTCTTCTGGCCCTCTAGAAGTGTAAGACAATATATTCCTGTTTTTTTAAGCCACCAAGATTGTGGCAATTTGTTCTTGTGGCCCTAGGAAATGAATACATTTTCTTTAGCACAATATCTACTCTCTCTTAGCTCCAGGCTCCATAACTTATCTGTTTAGAAATCCCTGTAGTAAAAACATTTTGATCATGTATCTCAATGTAATAAAAATGTTTTACAACTATTAGTGCATACTACTATACTAATAAGTATGTTGTAAAACATACGTAAATATCTATGCTAGATGTGAAAATGGATGAGACAGATGGGAGTGTAAAACGATACAGCCACTTTAGAACTGTTTGTTTCTGATAAAGTCTCATAGACACTGACCCCATGACCCAGCAATACCTTTTCTGGGGATTTACCCAAAAGAAATTAAGGTATATGTCCCTACAAAGATTTGTGTACAAATATTCATAACATTTTATCAGTAACAGCCAAAACTAGAAGCCCCAAATGTCCATGAGCAAGAGAGGGATAAACAAATTGTAGTATATCCATACATTCTTTATACTTCTCAGGTATAAAAAACAAGTGCTTTTTTAGGGGTAACAAAATATTGAGATATAATTGACTACTGTATATGCACATTTAAAGTGTAAAATTCAATGATTTTTAATACAGTTGCAGAGTTGTGAGATCCTCACCACAATCAATTTTAGAACATTTTTGTCATCCCCTAAAGAAACCCTATATCCATTAGCTGTCCCTTCCCATCCAAACTCCATACTCCCCAGCCCCAAGCAGCCTCTAATCTGCTTTCTGTCTCTACAAATTTGCCTATTCTGGACATTTTGTACAAATGGAATCATAAAATCTTTGGTGACAACCAATCTATACTTGGATTAAGAGATAACCTTGAGATTGGCAGCCACACAAAACAAAGCAACAATTGAAATAGAAAGAGCTTGTTTCCCTCTCACCCAGGGATCCCATATCAGCCCCACACTGATGACCTCCAGATTTCCAGAACTTGAAAGAGAAAAACTAAATTACAATAGAAAACAATAGAGAATCTGAGTATCATTTTAGATAGGATGGATAAGGGAAGCCTCTCTGAGTATGTGACATTTGAGCAGAGAATAAATTTTGATTTAGAAATCCACTGATTTTTGTGTATGGATTTTCTATCCTTGCTGGATGTGTTTATTAATTCTAACAGTTTTGGTGTGTGTGTGTCTGTGTATCTTAAGATCTTCTATATACAAAATCATGTAGGAATGAATATATGCAGCAATATAAAAACAATAAAGCCAGGTACCAAAGAGCACATGTATATGATTATATTTACATGAGGTTCAAGAACAAGAACCCCAACGTATGGTGCTAGAAATCAAAACAAGGATAACTTCAGGACAGGGGATGGGGAAGCAGTGACTGGAAAGGGGCATGAGGAGATTTTGGGGAGTGATGGAAATGTTCTATATTTTGAACTGCATGATGGTTATATAGGTGCATATGAGTGTGAGTCATAGTCTCTCAGTCATGTCCAACTCTTTGTGACGACCCCATGAACTGTAGCCCACCAGACTCCTGTGTCCATGGGATTTCCCAGGTGAGAATACTGGAGTGAGTTGTCATTCCCTTCTCCAGGGGATTTTCCCTCTCTGGGGATCGAACCCGGGTCTCCTGCATTGCAGGCAGATTCTTTACCAGCTGAGCCACCTGGAAGCCCATGAGTGAGTAAGTGAAAGTTACTCAGTCGTGTCAGACTCTTTGCAACCCCATGGACTATACACTCCATGAAATTCTCCAGGCCAGAATACTGGAGTGGGTAGCCTTTCCCTTCTCCAGGGGATCTTCCCAACCCAGGGATCAAACTGGGGTCTCCTGCATTGCAGGTGGATTCTTCACCAACTGAGCTGTGAGGGAAGCACATACAGGTGCATACATGTGTTCAAACTTTTTGATCTAACACTTAGGGTTTATGCATTTGACTGCTAGTCAATTATACTTTAATAAAAATAAAGAGATAAAGATGAAATAAACTATTTTAAAAGGCTGTGGCCTAATGTATCACTAGCTAATTATTTCAAGGCCTTCTATGTACATAGGGACTAGCTCATCATTAGTGATATATGAAGTAGAGACAGAATTCAAATAGCCTTGCTCACTTTAATTTTTTTGACTGATTACTTATTATATTTTGATCAGACCTTTTGTTTCTTTTAACCCCAAGGTGTGACTGATGAGTATCTTGTATTAGAGACAGGAAAGTAATCAGCACTCTTATTTTCTCACTGTTCATTAGCTTTAATCCAGTTTCTATGTAGAAATCTTTCTCAGTCACTTGCTTGTTTTGTAAGGGTCAGTTCTAGTTAAAGCCAGATAATATCATGCATAAAACTTCAACTAGTTTAAGTTTGGAATTATATAAAAATAAAACATTACCCAGAAAACTGAAAAACAAAACATATGAAAAAAAACAAAAATAAAGAACAAAAAATCTTCAACCAAGCAGTTTGAAGATATAAAGCCTCATAAGACACTTAAAATGGTTCAGAAAACAAAGCAAGGGGCCGCTAACAACCACTTCTCATTGTGAGAGACCCTAGGTACAAGATGATACTACTAACCATCTGAAAATCTAACCAAGCAAGGTTACCATCAAGAAATTGGTTACAATGGAACTTGTAATATTTTCTTCCCACTCTGAGTGGATTATGTTGCCCACACACCTCTGGGGATCTCTCTAGACATATCCCCACATCCCCATGTCTGAGTTTCCTGGATGCCCAAGGCTCATGCTCCTTGCCACTACCAGATAGAATACAATGTAATCACATGATGCCTCAGCCTAAAGATCTTTTGGACCCAGTCACTAGAGATCCTTAACCAGACACACAGTGCCCGTCCCACCCAGCTTCATCAGCCTCCCCTTGTGTCTTCCACACCAGTGTCACACCAGACAGCCTCTCCAGGCCCCTTTCCATCTGCTACAGGCTAGACTCTCTCTGCTGGGCCTGTCTCTCCTGCCCTTACAAATTCCTTCCTCAACCAAGACCCTCTGCAAATCTCACCCCTTCTATCCAACCTTCCTTCTCTTCCCAAGACAGGACTGATTCCTCCCTTATCTGGCTGTTAAGTCACATGTCACCCTATGTTATAACTTTTTTCTGTTGAGCTTCACTTCTCAACCATAAATCCTCAACACTGGAGACTCTTATTTATTTTGGAAAGGAGAAAAATAGAGCTGTACTATCAGTGGAATAGGGGTCAGGGCAGAAGTGCCTATGAATGCCAACCCAGCCTTGAGCCTCACCTAGGACCAGATAGTGGACCCAGATGCAGGAGAAATCGAGTTATTCTGCTTTTCTTCCAGCAAACTGGCTCTTTAGGACTCTAATTTACCAGCTTTGCATGAAGCAATCCACCTCAGATCTACTCTGTTGCAATTTTCTTTTCTTTTTTTTGGCTGCACCAGCATGACTTGCAGCATCTCAGTTCCCCAACCAGGGAGTGAACCCAGGCCATGATGGTGAAAGCCCAGAATCATAACTACTAGGCCACCAGGGAACTCCCTGTTGCAATTTTAAAGGCACTGTAAAGTGCCAGCTTGTGGAATGAGAGGGGGGTGCCCACCTCAAATGGCACAGAACATTCTGTTTGGGGAGCACATGGGTGATGCCAGTAGGGAAGATCTGAGACCCGTCCATCCTCTGGGGTGGAGGAGTGGGCATCAGTTTCCTGACATACTGGAAGAGACAAGAGAGGCGCGAGACCCTTCTGTTCCATCTCCCAGGGTCTCCCACAGTCAGTATGCCACACAGCTCCAAGGCTGGAGAGCACCGTGTTTCGCTCTGATGCTTAGCCTTTTGCTTCTAAGAAAGGGTGCAGATGTCATATATTAACGCATATATGTGGAATCTAGAAAAATGGTATAGATGGTCTTATTTGCAAAATGATAATAGAGACACAGACATAGAGAACAAATGTATGGACGCCAAGAGGGGAAGGGGGTGGGTGGGATGAATTAGAAGATTGGGGTTGACACATATACCCTCTTGATACTATGTATAAAATAGATAACTACTGAGAACCTACTGTATAGTTCAGGGAGCCCTAGTTCAGTGCTTTGTGGTGACCTAAATGGGAAGGAAATCCAAACAAGAGTGGATATGTGTGTATGTATGTCTAACACAGCACTGTAAAGCAGCTATACTCCAGGAAAACCCAATAATATTAAAAAAAAAAAAGAAGAAGAAGAAAAAAGGGTTAAGAAGGGAGCCTAGGAACAAAGTCCTCTCCAAAAGCCTCTGCCTGGGGGAGTGGTCTGGGCCTTCACCCCAGAATCTATTGCAGGGCTTCTCAGTAAAACCATGATCAGAATTTCCAAAGGGAATTGCCATACACTAAGTCTCTTCTACAGAAAACATTACAGAAGGAAATGGAAATAACATTGAGGTCTCTTACCTTAGCTTCAGTAAGCGGAGGCCGGATTGAACTTTCAGTTTCTGTACCCTTAAAGACAGGACAAGATAAGGTGTTATAGAGGCATGCAACTTGCATTCACAACACATTGGTGCTTATAATTAACCAACTATGCTCAGAAAGTGAAAGTAATTATACGTAACCTTGAAATACCTAAGCATATCCTATAGCGGCAAATGAGCCTCTGGATGAAATGCAGCTGAGTTCAGAAATCTTCGATTCCTGAATTCATTCACATCAGCCTTTATTAGGTATTTACAAATGTGCTAGGCACTGTGCTAGAAGGTGGAGATGCAAAGATGAAAAACAACAGTGGCTCTGCCCTCAGGGAGCCACAGTCCACAAGAGAAGACAGACGTGCTCATCAGTAATGAAAGCACAGCTGGCTGAGCTAGCTGCTAGAGAGGTGGTGAGGGAAGCCACGGGAACACAGGAGTCTGTCTCTGCTGAGCCACTGGCCCCACCGCATCCCCAAGACTGCAGGGTGAGATGCTTCCCGGATCTCAGCCCTGCAGTTAGCACCCCGCCCTCCCATAACCCTCTAACAATTTCCCCTGCCAAACAGATTTGGGGAGCTGCTGCCAATCAAGTCCTTCATTGGAAGGACTGATGTTATAGCTGAAACTCCAATACTTTGGCCACCTGATGCAAAGAGCTGACTCATTGGAAAAGACCCTGTTGCTGGGAAAGATTGAGGGCAGGAGGAGAAGGGGATGACAGAGGATGAAATGGTTGGATGGCATCACTGACTCAATGGACATGAGTTGGGGTAAACTCTGGGAGTTGGTGATGGACAGGGAGGCCTGGTATGCTGCAGTCCATGGGGTCGCAAAGAGTCGGACACAACTGAGTGACTGAACTGAGCTGCCAAACGAGACAGGCTCATGTGGATTTCCTCATCATGGCAGCTGCGGTGATAAGGAGGACATAAATAGTAAATTGTTTGCAAAAAAAAAAAAACAGCCACAACAGTTGGCCTCTCTGTATCTATGCGCTAGTGTTGTCTCCTCCCACAGTGACTCTGAGACTGGCTGTGTGACTTGCTTTGGTCAGTAGGACAGGGGAAACAGCATGCAAGCACTTGAAAAATGGCTTGTGCTGGGGCCTGCTCCCTCTTGCTGCTCTTGGGACTCTTGCAAACACCACTCTCAGTGGGTGAGAGGGAATGGAATCCAGAGTGACAGAGCACAAGAGGAAATCCTCCCTTCAAGGAAGGAGACCGAAATTTCTAGAAGGTTGCATGGCAGCCAGCAGACATGCAGCCAGTCCCTGTGAGAACCAGCAGGAAAATTTGCACCCCCCTGAAAGGCAACCCCTATCTTTTCAGCATATCTTATCCTGCCTCAAGTAGAGAGTAGGTGCTCAATTAATGTTTGCGGTTATAAATTGAGAAGCCACACCCTCTTCTAAGCAGACTCCAAACCAAAGAAGCCCTTATATAATGGTCCCTGGGACATCCCTGCTGGTCCAGTGGCTAAGATTCCATGCTCCCCATGCAGGGGTCCTGGGTTCAATCCCAGGTCAGGAAACTAGATTCCTCAGGCCATAACTAAAAGATCCCTCATGCTACAACAAAGATCAAAGATCTTGTGAGCTGCAACGAAGACCAGGTGCAGCCAAATAAAATAAATAAAAAAATACTAAAAGAAAGAAATAAATCATGGTCCTAGGGAAGCTGGGAAAACAAGAAAAGCCATGACCAGGACAATCCAGGCATGTCTTCTGCATGCCCAAGACCCAAACAGTCTAGGCTTTACATTGATACTCCACGAGAGCAAGCTTTCCTGAAAGGACTCTCGTGAAATCTTGCAAATATCTTACAAATATTTGTAGGCCTAGAAAGAAGAGAGAGCTGTCAATAAAAAATATTGTCTGGGGCTTGGGATAGCCAGGGAACCAAAGAAAAAGAAACTGAATAAACCATATAATTTTTGGCCCTTTGTTAGATGAAGAGTAGGAATGCAATATTCCAAGCACAACATTCCTAAGCTTGAAACAACTGGAAATAGAACTGCCCTGAGGAAGTTATGGTTTGAGTGGCATGCCTTGCCCTGAGCCTTAAGTTTGATGTGAAGGAACAAAAAGCCCAGGTTTTGGGTCAGAGAGACCTGAAGTTATATCCTAAATCTGCCACTGACTAGCTGTGCAAAACTAGGCAAGTAATTTAACCTCTCCAAGCCTCAGTTTCTCCGTCTGTAAAATGGGACTAACACCTGCTTTGTTGGGCCTTTGTGAAAATTAAAGGAATGAAAACTGAAGTGGCTGGCATGGGGTACTGCTCCTGAAATGGCAGCGGCTGTATGGATTTATGGATCATGGATTTATACAGAAGCACAGGGCAACAACACCAACTTACCCCAACTCACTCCGGGCTACTTGAGAGGTCAAAGCGGCCTCCAACTCGGCAGTTTTCAGCTTGTGTCTGAGACCCCAGAGCCCATGTTCCTCTCTCTGGGCCCCCAAGTACCATGGAGGACCAGTCCTAGACCCACAGATTGACCTCAAATTCCAAGCACCAATGGCCAAGCCTGCTGACTGCCACCTGGCACCTCTGACACTGGCTGCTTTGTGACCCTCTCCGAGGCTGGCCTGGCCTGCTTTAAACACTCAGTGGCATTCTGCCTGGAGCTGGCAAAACCAGGCAGGGGCACAGGAAAGGGACAGTGGGGACCAGGAGAGGTGGCAACGACACCCCAGACAAACCTTCCAGTTGGGAGGGCCTTCTCCTCTGAGCAGGCACAACTTGCCTCGTTCTGGTTGTGGAGTAAAGGAGAAAAGGGAAGGAAAAGAAGTTGAAGACCAGGGACTCATAGTCTCCGACTGTAACCAAACAGGTGCCTCAGATTCCACAGAAGACAGAGACTGAGCTTCCACTGGGGAGTCAGAAATGAGGTTAAATCCAATTCTCTCAACACCCTGCGACGTAGGAGAGATGTGTCTGGGCTACACTTTGCAAAGTCCATCTCAGAGATGATGAAGGGCACATTTTAAACCAGTCCTGCAGGACTGAGGGAAAGAGCCCCCACCTCACCCCACTCCTGTGTGCCCAAGCCCCTCACCTAGAGGCTAACGTAGCCCACAAGCTCGTACACCCTTCCCTACTTTCAAACACTATTTGGGAATTAATTTGACACACAGGAGTACTGGGGTCACAGGACTGTTTAAGATGTAAGATGCTGGTGTGAGAAAGTTCTGTCCCCAAGACTTCAGCTCTGTGATTGTCTGACTGTCCGTTGGGCTTAAAACCCCGCAGCACCTCTATTTCCATAACTTTAAAAAGGAGCAAGTGTGTCCTTGCCCAGAGGGGCCATCTGCAGCACAAGTTAATTTAAAATGAGACAGCCCACTCAGAACACTGTCCTGTAAACATCTTCCAGGATGTGTTTCAACATCCAGAGGAGCAGCAAAGTCTGTAAGAGGCAAGAATAGGCTTCAGCTTTTACATGGCAACAGAAAACAGCCCTGGAAGTCTTCTCTTAGAAAAAGTCACAGTCTTATTTACATCACGCATCTGTGACTTTGCAGATGACTATCTAGGAAGCAATTAAACAGAGGGGTTACATGAATAATCCTCTGGGCTCGCCTTAGGACATTTCTGGCTCAGGTGAAAATTAAACTGCACAGAGAAAGGCTGGATCTGAGGGGCTCCTGACTTGTTCCATAACAAGTCCCTGCAGGGCTCTTGGTCTGGGGCTTCCATTGTAAAATGGATCCTAATGTAACTCCTTCCAGAGAGAGTGGGCTGAGCAGGAAGGGGCGCATGTGACCTTGTGAAGTCAGAGGAAAGCTAGAGGAACTCTTACCCATCCTCGCTGGCAGGTCTGCCCCATGGTGGGGAGGACACTTGCTGTCTGGAGGTCCTTTCCTCTCTTCCACTCTCAGCAGCAGGGGAGGTGACGCCTGGAGAAAAGCAAAGCCCAGAGGATGCAGCGTCAGGGGCTTGTCAACCTTGTTCCTGTCCTCACCAGCTGGGATGCTAAACAGGCAGATACTGAGGACTAGGGGCTGAATGTAGGCCCATGTCTCCAAAAGTAAACTGTCTGAAGGTTTCTGGCAGGTTATCATCCCAGAAGAAACTCCCAGGAACCTAGTCTGCAGGTGGTGTCTCATCCCAGCCTCTGCCTCCTCTGATTAGAAAGAGGTCTAGTCTTGGGTGCTCCTTTGGGGAAGGAACCAAGTAGGAACGGAAGTTAGCCAAGATAACTCCAATGTTTCAGAAGCATGATCTTCATCACAGTATCATTCTTCTCCCATGTCTAAAATGGGGTAGGGACTTCCCTGGTGGTCCGATGGTTAAGACTTCACCTTCCAATGTAAGGGGTGCAGGTTCAATCCCTGGCTGGAGAGCTGAGATCCCACATGCCTAGTGGCCAAAAAACCAAAATATAAAACAGGAGCAGTGTTGTAACAAATTTAATAAAGACTTTAAAAATAGTCCATATAAAAAAAAGTCTTAAAAAAATAAACAAATAGGGTAAGGAATATCTCTGGGCTTCCCTGGTTGTTCAGCTGGTTAAGAATCTGCCTGCAATGCGGGAGACCTGGGTTTGACCCCTGGGTTGGGAAGATCTCCTGGAGAAGGGAGCAGTTACCCATTCCAGTGTTTTGGCCTGGAGAATTCCATGGACTGTACAGTCCATGGGGTCACAAAGAGTTGGACACGACTGAGCGACTTTCACAGGGAGTATCTCTGTGTAAAAAAATAATTTTCTAATTATAAAAGCAATGGACACTCATCACAACAAAAGTCAGAAAATACAGACAAGTAGTTTAAAATTTTAGATCAGCTTCATTCCTACAGAAACAAGCTCTATTAACATTGTGGTACCTGCCCTTTCCTCATATTTTTCTCCAGATAACTACATACCAATATGAATACAAAGATGGAATCATGCTATAATATACTTTTGAAATCTACTTTTTTCCATGGAATACTATGTCATGAAAATCTTTTCATGTCAATTAATCAAGATCTCAGTGGCTTCTCTGGTGACTCAGTGGTAAAGAATCTGCCTGCCAATGCAGGAGATGTGGGTTCGATTCCTGGGTCAGGAAGATTCCCCTGGAGAAGGAAGTGGCAACCCACTCCAATATTCTTGCCTGGGAAATTCCATAGACAGAAGAGCTTGCTGGACTACAGTCCATGGGGTTGCAAAAGAGTAGGACATGACTGAGCGACTAAACAACAACAACAACAATAATAATCAAGATCTCATCATTTTTTGTTGGTTACCCTGGGTAGAGATTTAGAATTTGTATACAGAAAGGCTAATTCAAGAATCCTTACTCAATAGCCTAAAGTCAAAATTCATAGCAATATTATTGTCTCTACATATCATGAAGAGCTTATAAATACAATGTGATTTGCCTAGCAATTAGGATCCTGCAGCAAATCCAAAGCCTCCCTACAATTTGAGGCCTTTTCAGTTCTCAGAGGGTAAGCCAAGAGTCCAAGCTTCTAAACACTGGCGTAAGCTGGGCATGCAGCCACTGAATCCCAATAGTTCAGGGTGTGTGAATTCTGCCAGAATTGGTCTTGGCAGGATATCTGGGGCACCCCTGACACCCCAAAGCCTCCCTGGCCCAGCTCAGAGGCATAAACAAAACTTGTGGGGTTGCTTTGTTATTTGTTTACTTAAACAAAGTTTGATTTAAAGTTCACACTTTATTCCTTTATCCCAAGAATTTCTGGAAGAGAAAAGACACGAACTTGGCTATCAAACATCCTTCAGAGAATTTAGAAATATCAGTACTTTGACACTTATTTGATAATTGCCCCCCCCAACTCTTCCATCAGAGGATAAGCTCCCAAGATATGGGGACTTTGTAAATTCCCTGGTTCTAGGTACATAGTAGGTGTCGAACATAGTCTAGAGGTTGGGCTACTTGGTTTGGAGCCCTATTCAACCACATATTAGCCTTGACTCTGGAAAAGTTACTTGGCCTATCTGAGTCTCAGTTTCCTCAATTGTAAAATGGGGAGAATAATAATAGAGCCACATAGGAATGAGGTACATAAACTTAGAAGCTTGGTATCTAGTGCATATTCAAGATATGCTGGTTAACCATCATTCCTGTTGATTGATAAGCAAATTTACTGAAATTCAAAACAGCCATGAAAGCAGAAAGGGCTTTTATTGAGAGCCAGAAAAGACTTATAATTAGGGGCACAGCCTGTTCAGAGATGGTTTAAAGAAGTGAGTCCACAGGGAACACAAGACAGTTTGTTGGGGTGACTGAAAATGCTGTCAGGACGTTTATTTACAACTTTTTAAATCTCACCCTGTAACTTTTTTAGGCTAGTCTTTATAATGTGTACATTATTTTAGTACCTTACTAAATGTATATAATTTTTAAAAATTGAGATATAATTCACATACCAAAAGATTCACATTTCAAAGTGTGTGTACACTTCGGTGGTTTTAGTGTGGGCATAAGGTTGTGCAAACATCACCACTATCTAATTCCAGAATATTTTCATCACCCTCAAAGAAACCCGGTAGGGAATCCCCTGGCTGTCTAGTAGTTAGGACTCCCTGATTTCACTGCTGAGGGCACAGGTTCTACATCTGGTCAGGGAACTAAGATCCCAAGAGAAGAGTCAGTCACTCAGTTGTGTCTAACTCTTTGCAACCCCATGAATCACAGCACACCAGGCCTCCCTGTCCATCACCAACTCCTGGGGTCCACCCAAACCCATGTCCATTGAGTTGATGATGCCATCCAACCATCTCATCCTCTGTTGTCCCCTTCTCCTCCTGTCCTCAATCTTTCCCAGCATCAGGGTCTTTTCCAATAAGTCAGCTCTTCGCATCAGGTGACCAAAGTACTGGAGTTTCAGTTTCAACATCAGTGCTTCCAATAAACACTCAGGGTGGTGCAGCCAAAAAAAAGAAAGAAAGAAACCTTGTACCCATCAGCAGGTACTCCCCATTCACTCTCCCCACCTAGTCCCTAGCACCCACTAAGCTACTTTCTTCTCTGTGGATTTGCCTATTTTGAACATTCCACATATGTGGAATCATATGTGTATACAATCTCAAAATAATTAAAATACATGCATTTGGGAATATGCCTGCAAAAGTATCTTACCAATAGAGTGCATGACCAAAAAAGTTTGGAGACATCCAGCTGGGAGTGTAAAGCCAGCTTAGTTTTATGCCTGGTTCCTCTTAGTTTGCTCCACAGGCACTAACAAAAGGTAATAGGCACTATCAATCTAGCGCTAATGAAATTCCAATCTTTGGCACAGTCCAAAGAAAAGTATGACCTATGGGCAACAAACAGTTTGCTTTGTAATTTATTATTTAATTATATTTTTATAAAAAGAATGCTATGTAGACTAACAGAATAGCAATGCAGCCTAGGACCTGGGCTCAATCCTTGCTCTGCTACTTACTGAACTTCTCTATGTTTCCTTGCCTATAAAGTGGAGGTCATAGTAGGTGAGAATGAATGACCCTCCTCTACTTTCTTTCTTGGCTGCACCACATGGCTTGCAGAATCTCAGTTTTCTCATGCTTGCGTGTGTGCATGCTCAGTTGTGTCTGACTCTGCAGCCACATGAACTGTAGCCCGCCAGGTTCCTCTGCCCATGGAAATGTCCAGACAAGAATACTGTGGTGGGCTGCCATTTCCTCCTCCAGGGGATCTTCCCGACCCAGGAATCAAACCCAAGTGTCCTGCATCTCCTGCATTGGCAGGTGGATTATTTACCTGGGAAGCCCCTGAGCTCTCTCACCAGGGATTGAATTCAGACCGCAGCAGTGAATGCCTGAAATCCCAACCACTAAACCACCAGGGTACACTCCTATTTGCACTAGAACATGGCCTTAGTTAGTGCTCTAGCTCTGTTCCCCTACTTACCTGGTAAGGGTAGTATGTCAAATTTATTTCTAAGCAATATCTCCTAGGATAAAGATCATCCCTGATTGGTAGATTGCTCTTGGTTGGATGAACTATAAACACTAGATAGAATGCCATAGCTTTGGGCTTCCCTCAGAAAGGTGATTCTTGTCCTGTCCCCACAGGACCCGGGAAGATGTCCCCATGGAATTGTTACAAGAGAATTTGTCTCCTGTGGGGAAGGGGGATTTTAAGCTAAGAGGAATCCTGCACCTGCCTGATGAGATTTTGTCTCCTCCTATCTGGAACTGCGGCACAGACTCCTTCAGAAAAGAAGCGCTCGGACTTGTCCTGCAGGCAAGCTGTGGTTCCTGTCTTATAGTCTTGCCTGCAGAATGGGGCCAAGTGTGGCCTGTGGCAATCTTTGAATCTGGAGGTTTAGTAGCGTCTAGGAACTCTCCTGATGTGCATTGCAGATTAAGTAATGTGGAAAGCCTGGCATACATAAGTACTTAATAAGTGACAAGTATTAGTACTAAACAAATATGGCCATTATTATTATTAATGTTATATCTACACTTACCAACTCAGAGTGGGCAACAGATTATTCTAACCCAGAGAAGCCCAGGTGTGGGTATCAAGCTGCCAGATATAGCCCCGTTATGAAGCATGAGAGAACACCTGTCTGTAATTCTCAAAGCTGAAATTATAAAGATATCCATTCACTGGCTATTTATTTGTACTAGATGTTAGGAGCACCATAGTGAAAAAGATTGACACAGTCCCTGCCTTGCAGAGTTTGTAACAATTAAAGAGCAATGATAGTGTTAGGTAGTTAGAATAGGAAATAGGAGTCCAGAATGGTGGTGGCTAAAAGACAAAGGGAAAGGTCAGTGAAAATAGAACAAAGGAAGATCTGAGGACCGGATTGAGGACCTCAGGTAAAACAAACAGCCCTCCTGGCTAGCCCAATTTGCATAGGGCAGGCTCAGGGGGAGGAGAACAAACATAAAAATAGGAGCCAAAATTGGGCTTCTCTTCTCTTCACATCTTTTGGGTCGTATTTTCCTTTGCTTGCCAAATAAAACTGAGCTGTAACACTGATTCATCCGTCACTTCAATTTTTTGCTGCGGTGAGACAGAACTGAGGAAATTACAAACTCCCCTGACATCTATGGTGCCGTTTCTCGGATTTAACCTGGCTGAAACAAGCTCAGCCTGGTTCCCACAAGGCAGAGGCCAAACACAGCAGCAGCCCAAATCAGCAAAAGCTCCTGCGGTGGAAGCTGAATGCAAAGAAACCTCAGCACAGTGGAAGTGACAAGAAGCCCAGCGTGCTGGAAACCGGGACAACAAAAACAAACTCAGCAGAAGCTCACGCAGCTCAGTCCCAGATTCCAGAAGCCCTCTGGTTGGAGTAGGAAGTCCTCGCCCCTATGGCTTGAAGGACATATGGCTAACAAAATCTTAATTCCTTTACAATCTCTTGTTTCTTGTCTCTTTGAACTCAGCCGCAAACAGGCGAGTGGCAGTGGGTGCAACTGAGGGACTCTGGAGAGGCTACTCCCCAGTGTGTCGCAAAGGCTCCACTATCCTCTGCGCTCTTGTAGCTGTTGCCCAAGCGGGTGGGGGTTCTTCTGTCCTTAATCTTCTTTGTGCCAAGGATCAGGTCAATGAAAACTGTGAGCACAGGCCAGGTATTTAGTAGATTCTCCAGCAGGTTATGAAGGGGATTCCTCAGCACGTTTTTTCCCACTGCTTTTCCCTCCCATCCTTCAGGTCCTCTCTCCTGGGACTTGAGCCTGGCCAAAACCCATGGTGCCTGGTTTTAAGACCTAATGAAGCCCAGGCTTCTGATGGCTCATCGCAAAAAAATTCAGTGAGAGACACAGCGATAGGTGAGAGGTGGGTTTGTTCGGATTTAGAGAGAAGTATAGTCCACAGGATGTGGGCCATCAAAGAGGATGAGTGTGGTGGCCATGGAATGTGGTATGGTTAGTTTTTCCAAGCTGGGTGATTTCATATGCTAATGAGTGGGAGGACCATCCCAACAATTGGGGAACCACCGACTTCTTGGTCTTTAGACAGTGCCTTGGAACTGTCCTGGCACCTCTGGGTGTGTCATTTAGCTTGCAGATTGAGGATCAAGGTTTAGTTGAATTTGACTTGTCATCTTGAACCCATTTGATTTTAATCAGTTTATGTAATGCCCTTGGGCCATGTCATTCTTTCAAAAGTTGTGCCCTTCCCCCTCCTCTCCTGTTACATGCTCTTTTCCTGAGCCCACAATGTTGTCTGGGCTCACATTGTTGCCTCTACAATCTTCTGGATGGACCAACAGAAGATAGCTAGCCCTTGCAAGAGAAACACTGTGTAATATCCAATCTCTCTAGATATTCAGGCCTTCATCTTCCATGTTTCCTACAACATGTGCAACAACAGCATCTCTCAGTGAACCCGCTATGGTGGGTGACAGGCACACAATGCCTGCTAGAAGTCCATCTGTTGGTGCATCCCTTCAAGGGCAATTGGGCTTCAAGGGATAATGTCTGCCACTTTGGGAGTTAGCCCTGCAGGCTCTTTGGGCCCAGATCCTTACCATCCTTCTCCTAAAGTTACAAACATACCCCCAGATCAAATATCCACTCCACTTTTATGGAACATCTGGTTTGTTGCCTCTTATCAATTTGTTCTTATGCCACTTAGTAACTCCTAAAACCAGGACCCTCCCCTCTTGTAGGTAACATTGCTCCATCCCGCTTACTATTAAAATACTCTTAATGCCTCTAACAGGACCAGATAACACACTCCTTTGTCATTACTTTTGTTATTACCTAGAGTGGGTCTATGACAATGAAATGTTTACCACTGAAAACACCCTAAACTGCTCTTATGGAAGACTAGGAGAGGAAATCAGTGATTTACATTCCCTCAGAGCAATAAGAGGACAATGCTTACGGCTGTTTCATCAGGTTCTCAGTCTCAGGGCACAGACTTGGATTGCTTTACATCATGGTATCTATTCCCATCCACAGTGGACAAAGCAGCAATGAGTTAAGATTACAACCCCTTAATTCTACCCAGCACTGGTCACGCTGGAGACCTTGGGGATGCCCAACTCCAGTCTGGGGTCCCCAGGAAGTCGACCTGCCTTGATCTGCCTAGGGGATCTGGTCCTCGGAAGGTTGTCATGCCTCAACCTACTTGGGGATCTGCCAGTTCACGGGTCCCAGGAGGTCAACATGCCTCAACCTGCCTGGGGATTAGATCTCCAGGAGGCTGTCAGGCCTCAGCCTACCTGGGGATGTGCACCCTGACCCGGGGATGCCTGGCTGTCAGGTTGCAACAATACTGGGTAGGATAAGATTTAGAAAGACTCACCCCTAATGAAGTCCACCCATAAAAATAGAAGGAGGCCTATTAGTTTTTTTCTTTTCTTGCCTGTCATCACTGTCTTTCAGATGGGAAATAACCCATCCACTTCCCAACAGATGCCCTTGAGATGCATCCTTGATAACTGGAAGCTGTTCGATCCTCTAACCCCAAAGAGAAGTCACTTAAAATTCTTTTGTGCCACTGCATGGCCACAGTATCCTCTGAGGGACAAGGGACACTGGCCTGAGGATGAGAGCTTAAATTACAATACCATCCTGCAGCTAGACTTATTCTGCAAAAGACAAGGGAAATGGACGGAGATCCCCTATGTCCAAATTTTCTTCCAACTAAGAGACACGCAGGAACTCTGTCTTAAGTATGGGATTGTTGTATGCCCTAAAAGTGAGCCTACTAGGCAAATGGTGTGAGGCACAGAGAACCAAAAGAAGGAAGCTCCTCGTGAAGGCTCACCTCCCATGGCTCCCAAGTTGCCCGGCACACCCTCCTTGTATCCAAATGTGCCCCCATATCCAGGAGTACCCCCTCCATGAAAGCCAACACGAGTGTGTCCCTTAGTTGAAACTGGAGGAGAATTCAGACCAACCCAGGTCATAAGCCCTTCTCCCTCTTAGAACTAAGACAAATCAAACAAGACCAGGCAAATATATAGATACATTCCAACACATTCCCTTGGCCTTTGACTTGACCTGGAAGGATATCATGGTCATATTTAGTAAAACTTTATCTGAGCCTGAGCTTGCTAGGGTCTTAAAGGAAGCCCAAAGGTATGTTATGGGGCTTCACATGTCAAGAGATAAATACCCAGCCGGGGAAAATGCAGTACCCTTCTCAGATCCTAATTGGAATTATAATGACCCTGAGCACATCTGAGAAAGGGATCATTCTCTAATCTGTATAAAGGCAGGACTGAAAGCAGCCCAGCAGAAAGTAATCAGCTATGACCAGGGCTCAGCAATAACTCCAGAGCCCAATGCGAACCCCATTGCCTTTCTGGAAAGGCTAAAAGAGACCCTCCAGAAGTTTGCCAATCTGGACTTAGACTCTTATGACAGACAGGTGATTTTAAAGGACAAATTCCTGTCCCAGTGTTCATCAGATGTCAGGATAAAGTTACAACAGCTACAGTAGCAGGACTGTGCTGCCTCTTTAGATGAGATCATCCAGACAGCCACCAATACCTTTTACAACAGAGAACAGGAGAGAGAGGCCAAGGTCCAGGAAAGGGAGAAAAGGAAAGAGACAAAGCATGCTGGACGCCCTCCAGGGAAGCCCTATGGCAAACCCTGAGTCCTTAAAGGACAAAGCACAAGGCAAATGCCTAATCTGTACACAGGCAGGACATTGGGCCTAAGAGTGTCCAAACTGTGACAAGTCTCCTAAAACGTGCTACAAATGCCATCAGTTGGGACATTGGGAGGCACACTGCCCTCAGGACCCAAGAGCCTCAAGGTCAAGCGCCAAGCCTTCCCTCACAGTGGTTCAACAGGACTGAAGTGGCCCACACCAGCCAACCTGCCTCTCACAGGTAACCATCACGGGGCTGGAGCCAAGGGTGCAACAGGATGTGGCAGGCAGGTCCAAGAATTTCTTGATTGACACAGCGCCTACCTACTCTGTCCTGACCTCCTACTCTGGAGCCTTCTCCTCCTAAAGCTGTACCATTTTGGGTGCTACAGGAAAAACAGTTACGAAAAGATTCACCCAAGCACTTCTTCATTGCTGGGACGGACAAATATTTTCCCACCAGTTTCTGGTGGTCCCTGAGTGCCCTATTCCCTTATTGGGAAGAGATCTTTCTCTGCTTCAAAATCTTGCAGCTATTGCAGTCCTGTTAGAAGATGCTTTAAAACTCTCTCTTGTGGACAAACTATTTTTATCAGCCACCAAGTGAAACAACTCCTGAATGGGAGAGGCCATTTATGGATGTCTGATCAAATAATCCTCAGATATCAAGTAGTTCTGATGGAACATCCAGGCCTGACTATATCCCTTTGTGAGGTTCTTAACATAGCCACCGTCTTGCCTATCCCTGAGGGCTCTCTCCCCTTTCACTCTTGCCTAGAAACCTTGGACCACTGGACAAAACCCCGAAAGGAATTGTCAGAAGATCCTCTGAAGACCCTCTGATCTTGAGGAAATCTGGTACACTGATGGAAGCAGCTTTGTCTGGGATGGAAAAAGAGGAGCCGGGTATGCAGTAGTCTCCAATTTTGAGACCATAGAAGCTAAACCTTTGCCACCAGGTACTTCAGCCCAATTAGTTGAGCTCATAGCCCTGACTCGAGCTTTAGAGCTGGGAAAAGGAAAAAGAGTAGCCATTTACATTGACTCCAAGTATGCCTTTCTGGTGATACATGCACATGCTGCTATTTGGAAAGAAAGAGGCCACTTGACCACCTGAGGGCCCCCAATCAAATATGGTGATCAAATCCTTAGACTCTTGGAGGCAGTCCATCTGCCCACTGAGGTTTCAGTCTCCCACTGTAAAGGGCACCAAAACAGGAGCACGGAAGTGGCACGAGGGAACCAAGCAGCTGATCAGGCAGCTAAGAGAGCAGCTTTACAGAACAATGACCTAATAGGGGTTGCCACCTTAGTTCCACAGACTAATTTGCCAGAAACTCCTTCATATATTGAAGGTGAGACTCTTAAAGCTAAGAGTGAGGGTTTTCAAGAAGATCATATGGGGTGGTTCCACAAGGAGGGACTTCTTTTTCTGCCTGGGAACCTCCAATGGAGGTCGGTTAACTCCTTACATGCCACCACTCATTTAGGGGAAAAGGTCCTCCAAAGATTACTAGAAAGGTCCTTCAGAGGAACAGGCCTCCAAACAACTATGAGGCAAGTTGTCTCCTCTTGTCCCACTTGCCAATTAAACAACCCCCAAGGAGCTCGAAGACCCCAGCTGGTCCAGTCCATCCAATGACGTGGGACCTACCCAGGAGAGGACTGGCAGATGGACTTCACACAGATGCCAGTTTTTCAAGGATATAAACCCCTACTAG
This sequence comes from Cervus elaphus, assembly GCF_910594005.1. NCBI lineage: Eukaryota > Metazoa > Chordata > Mammalia > Artiodactyla > Cervidae > Cervus > Cervus elaphus. Next base: position 25,378,962 of record NC_057829.1, on the reverse strand, counting down.
TTAGGATAGATACATTCACAGGATGGATTGAAGGCTTTCCCACCCACACTGAGAAGGCTGAGGAGGTGGTGAAAAAAAAAAAAAAAAAACTGCTCCATGCAATCATTCTGAGATTTGGTCTGCCCAGGTCATTACAAAGTAACAATGGGACATCATTTACTTCTAAGGTCACCCAAGGGATCTCTAAAGCATTGGGCATTACTTTTTATCTCCATTTTGCCTGGAGGCCTCAGTCTTCAGGAAAAGTAGAGAGAGTCAACAAATTCTTAAAATGAGTGGTAAGAAAAATAATCCAGGAGACCTCCCTGGGATGGAAGGAGGCTTACCAATAGCTCTCCTCCTCACCTGTATTGCCCCTAAGGAACAGGTTGGTCTTAGTCCTTATGAGATGCTATATGGGAGACCTTTTGTTTATGTCAATGACCTCTTCCTAGATCCAGAGGCTCAAACCCTTCAGTCTTTACCATGGCTATTGGGCAATTCCAACAAATATACACTTGTGGGGTGTCAACCAGGACCCAAAAGATTCTAAAGAGTCACCACTATACGCTCCAGGGACTCAAGTCCTAATTAAAGTCTGGAAAGATGGGTCCCCAAAGGCTTGAACTCCAGCTCACATGGAAGGGCTCCTACCCTGTAATACTTTCTACCCCCACAGCAGTTAAGGTACCAGGACATGACTCCTGGATTCACTACTCATGAGTCAAACCATGGAAGAAAACAGAAGAAGACACTCAATATACCTGTGAGCCCCTGGGAGCTCTCAGATACCTACTCAGGACTACAAATGAGTGTCATTCTAATGAACAACCCCCAAATTAAGTTTGTAGGGATAAGATTTCTCAGGACAGCTCTAAAGAGCCAACACAGCTTGGCAGGGGTTGTACTCCAAAATAGACAGGAGATGCATCACCAACGCAATGGACGTGAGTTTGAGTAGGCTCTGGGAGTTGGTGATGGACAGGGAAGCCTGGTGTGCTGCAACCCATCAAGTCACAAAGAGTTGGACATGACTGAGTGACTGAAGTGAGATCTCTTGATCCCCGAACAAGGAGAGACTTGAGACATCTTGAATGAGACGTGTTGTTTATGGGTAAATACTTATAACTAAGTTAAAGAAAGTCTCACAGTGCTCAAGAAAAACCTTCAGATCCTACAGGATCTCAAAGAACGAGCTGGAGAGTTTTTGGAGTGACTACAATCTCTCTTTGAGAGATCCTTCTCATGGCGAGAGGGAATTTGGAGTTGGCTAATGCCCCTACTAATCCTTATTATCACCATACTGATGCTGCTTATGATTGCCTCATGTATTATCAATTGTCTAACCCATTTTGTCTCTGCCCAGGTCAACAAGCTAAAACATGCAGTGCCAGTTCAACAAGGATATATAAAACTACACCCGATCACAGAAAATATCACTCACCCTTAGATGGACACTGCTATAAGGACTCTGAGGCTTGAGACTAGCAAGAGGAGGAGGTCCAATGCCCTTCGCCATCCCATCTCTGCAGGAAGTAGCCAGAGAGACTTTGATGCCTCAATTCCCAAAGAATTGGGCCTCCCATCTCTTGAGGGGGTAATGTTAGGTAGTTAGAATAAGGAAAAGGAGTCCCGAATGGTGATAGCTAAAAGACAAAGAAGGGAAAAGCCTGCAAAAATAGAACAAAGGAAGTTCTGAGGACTGACCTCAGTGAAACAAACAGCCCTCCTGGCTAGCCCAATTTACATAGGGCAGGCTCAGGCAGAGGAGGAAAAAACATATAAAAAGAGGAGCCAAAATTGGGCTTCTCTTCTCTTCACGTCTTTTGGGTCAGCCCACCGTCACGCCTTGAGGATGTATTTTCCTTTGCATGCCAAATAAAACTGAGCTGTAACACTGATCCATCTGTTGATTCAAATTTTTGCTGTGGCAAGACAGAACTGAAGAATTTACAAACTCCCCCAATCACACTACTCCCATCACAGTAGTGCACTGTGATGCGGAAGAATGAGGAACTATATTTTGAACTATATTTTAAGAATCCAAGGAGACTTCTCAGAGTAAGAACACCAGCCTCTGGCCCATGGCACAGACTCCTAGGTTGAATAAAAACTGGAGCCCTGGCACTCATCTTCTCCCTTTCATCACTGTACACATGTCAGAATGCTGCAACTGTGGATAGATTTCTTTGTATCCATGCCCTTGGGTAGTTCCCATCCACAAAGACCCAGGTTTCACCAATGGCTTGCCTTGGGCAATTGGCCAACAGCAACTGTGCCACAGGAAGAGACTTGAAAAGTGCCTACACATAAGGGGCTTTCTCTTGTTGCCCTCGGGAGCCCTGCCACTGCTGTCATGGGAAGAATCCCCTGCTGGCCTACTGGCTAATGAGGAGCTACAATGGGGCAGAAACAGCCATCCTAGTTGAGCATCTGTGGCTGGCCAGCGCCCAGCCAACCAGGGAGTTGACAGAAATGCAGGAGTGAGCCTGACCAAGACCAGCCACATGTGCCTCAGATCTGCAGTACCACTGTGACAATGTGATTTTCAATAAGAAATATACATTTGGTCTTTGTCTCTGTTCCTGGCACATAGTTCCTAAAACCCTTGTAATTTCCTAAGTGATAAAAACAATGGGAGACTCTTTTGTTACAATATTTGGTCTTTTGTCCTCAAATAGCTCCAATTCCAGAAACAATTCAAGTGATAAAGAGGAGTGCCTTATTATTCACAAGCCCCTTTCAAGTGTATGTTAATGAGGATGGGGCTGGTTGCCAGGGGGAACCAACCCTGTGATTTGAGGATTGGAATTTCAGGCCCCTCCCCTCCCCACTGCCATACCACCCATGAGGAAGGGACAGGGGCTAGAAGATGAATTAATATCAGTGATTTAATCAGTCATGTCTGTGTATTGAAGACTCCTTGAAAACCTAAAAGGATGGGGTTCAGATAGCTTCCAGGTTGATGAACACATGGAGGTTCTGTGAGGAAGGTGTACCCAGAGAGGGCATGGAAGCTGGATGCCCCTTCCCACCTACCCTGCCCTATGGATCTTTTCCATTTCGTTGTTCCTGAGTAATACTCTTATAAATTTTTTTCTTTTGGCCATGCCACACAGCTTGAGGGATCTTAGTTTCCTGACCAGGGATTGAACCTGCACCCTCAGCAGTGAAAGCATGGAGTCCTAACCACTGGACCACAAGGGTATTCCCAAGTTACATCCTTTTATAATAAACAGGTCATCTAATAAGTAAACTGTTTCCCTGAGTCCTGTGAGCTGCTCTAGCAACTTAAACTTGAAGAGAGGATTGTGGGAAATTCTGATCTACAGAGTCAATTGGTCAGAAGCACAGATGACAACCTGGATTTGTGACTAGTATTGATGTGGGGGTAGAGAGGTGGCCTTGTGAGATTGAGCCCTTAACCCATGGAGTTGGTAGATGGTGTCAGAATTAAGTTATAGGACAGTCTATAATTCTGGTGTCATGGAATTGTTTGGTTTGGGAGAGAAACCCCATCCACATGGTGACCAGAAGAGTTTGGAGTGAGTAGAAGATACAGAAATGAAATGGATCGTCCTTTTCAACCACCCAGCTCAGCCAAGCTTACATTGCTGTAACACAGAATCTCAAGTTTATTTTTGTAAGCCACAAAGTATGGTGTTTTTCTTTTTTAATTTCTTGGCCATGCCACATAACATGCAGGATCTTAGTTCCTTGACCAGGGATTGAACCTGTGCCCCTCTTCAGTGGAAGCATGGAGTCTTAACCACAGGACCTCCAGGGAAGTCCCTGGGGGTGTTTTTTTTAACATCGCAATAAATAACTGAGCCCTCCAGGAGCATCTATAATAGGAGAGTGCTGAGCCAGGAGTCAGAGAGCTGCCTCCCTCTAGCCTGGTTCCACCAGCTACTACCTAAATGGTCTCGGGGAAGATGCTTAACCCCTGCAAGCCTCCGAGTGTCACCTGATCACAACTGCTGTCCTGTCTACTTCAGTAGGTCATTGAGAAGATCTCATCCAACTACTTGTATCCCTCAAGGGAGCTATTAGCATGGCCTGAATGGCAGCTGGCCATAAAGAAACTTTGCCTTCCAATAATTAATAATGCTATAAGAAGAAACAGCATACATTTTTTCCTTTGATCCTGGTAACACCTTTGGAAGGGGGATAATATGACCGACACTCAGTTGTAAGAAGATGTGGACATTCAGAGAGGTGCTGTAACTTGTTCAAGGTCACACAGCAGGACATAGAGAAACAAGCATGGAGGCAGATCTCACAGACTCCCGAGACCTTGTCCCCCTCCACGAGCTGCCTGTCCTCCAGAGTCTCTGTCGTGTCATCCATGCCTCCTCATGCCTCATCCTCCTGAAGGCTGGAGTGGAGTGAATCACTCATTCCCCAGGTCCAGGCCCTCCCCGAGGAGAGTCTGCAGGAGCTGAGTTGCCCACTAGCATTCAAAGCAGTTCATCAACACATTCTACATGCACCCTTTCTGATACCCAGGCAGCTTCCCAAGTCTAGCTCAAACACTACCCTGGATCACCAAAGCAACCTAACAGAGAATAAACGTCCATCTTTCCCATTGGTATTTGTTTCTTAAAGACACTATGGGTCTGTCATATGACTGAGAAGATTATGCTCTCATCCTCTTCTTTGCTGGCTTCCTATCTGCTGTTACCCAGGAGATGGGAATGAGGGGAGAAAGAAACCCTCGGGACTGGCCCAGGGCACTCAGTGTGAAGGTCATTCAAAGCAGTGTTTCTTTTTTTCAAGAAACTGCTTTGGCCCAGAGCTCATGTGGAAATTGGTGGCATTTCCACTGGCCCACTGTGGTTCTATCAGCACACACACCCTCCTTCCTTCTAGGAGCTGGCATTACCCTGTAAGCCCATTAGTCCTCTTTCTGGGACTCACACAGTCTCTCTTCAACTCCCTCCTCAGAATTTAGAGCATCTGTGTAAACTGAGAGTTGCCCTTCCCAAAAAACCTGGCACAGTCAACATCTTAACACAGCTTCCAAACAGATGCTTCATTTCTTGAGTCATTTACCTGAATTTAAGTCATTAAATTTAAGTCAATTTAAGTCATTTACCTGAATTTAATAACAACAACAACAAAAAAAAAAAATCCACAATTCATTTGCACATACCAGTGATCGGATTCCTTGTTGGTTTCCAGAGATGCTTTCTTGGTATCATCTGAGACTTTATGAGAGAGCATGAATCCTCTAATCAATTGACTTCAAATCTTTCTCTTAAACAACTCAGTTGGAGGTGATTGTAACTAGCAGTTATTGAGAGCATATTATTTCTCAGGCACTGCTACAAATAAGTCAAGACACTAATTCACAAGAACATATAAGTAATATTATCCCATTTTACAGATGAAGAAACTGAGGTTCAAAGAGATCAAGTAACTTCCCAAGGTCACACAGCAAGTAAGTAGCAGAGCTGAGATTGGAGATCAGATTGGCTCCAGCTCCTGCACTTTTCACCTCTGTACTATATTCTCCCTCAACAGCAGAGCATCAGCTCAAACACTGACATTAATAAGGGCAAATGTTACTCAGGGGAGAGAGACCCTTTACAGTTTATTAAGCTATGATGAATACCAGTACAGATTTTACCTTAAAAAAAAAAAAATCACACCGTTAGTCCAGTTATTTAAAACCAAAAGACTTAACTGAAGTGAGTTTGGGTCCAGTTGAAAAATCACTGTGTAGGGTTTTCCTGGTGGTTCAGGAATTAAGAATCTGCCTACCAATGCAGGGGACATGGGTTCGATCCCTGGTCCAGGAAGATTCCACATGCTGTGGAACAGCTAAGCCCTTGCGGCACAACTACTGAGCCTATGTGCCACAACTGCTGAAGCCCACGCACCTAGAGCCCATACTCTGCAACGAGAGAAGCCACTGCAGTGAGAAACCCGGGCACTGCAACGAAGAGTAGCCCCTACTTGCTGCAACTAGAGAAAACCCTGCGCAAAGCAATGAAGACCCAGTCAGTGCAGTCAAAAATAAATAAATATATCACTGTGTAAACTTAGGAAAGTCCTTGTCCCTCTCTGGGCTTCTTTAGTCAAGTAAGTGAGTGTTAGTCGCTCAGTCGTGTCCAACTCTTTGCAACCCCATGCATTGTAGCCCGCCAGGCTCCTCTGTCCATGGCATTCTCCTGGCAAGAATACTGGAGTGGGTTGCCATTCTCTTCTCCAGGGGATCTTTCTGACCCAGGGATCGAACCTGCAGCTCCTGCATTGCAGGTGAATTCTTGACTGTCTGAGCCACCAGGGAAGCCCTTAGTCAAGTAAGTGGGTTTGAGCTCCAGGATCTACCCTTTGAGATCATAGTATCTCTTTATTCATCCTGTTTTACACAGGACAGGAAGCTGTCTAATGCAAAGGTCAGGGAGGGCGTGGCTCCGGGTGGAGTGCGACCACCAGGGTTTGGCCGCCCACTCACTTGCCTTGGGATGACTTGAGACACCTCTGCTGGCTCTTCACTTGGTCTCACTTTCATTTTTCCGAAAGGACAACATATGCTGCCTGGCAACCCAACTGTAGATTCTTGGCACAAAGCAAGTGTGGGTGGGTGTTTGGTTCTTTTCTTCCTTGGGAACAATGCGCTGGGTAACAGTTCTTCAGTTGGTTAGTTGGAGTCCTGAGAACAGAAAGGGACAAGAGATGCATTTGTCGCTGTATCAAGGGTCACCAAAGTACTGGGAGAGGTAGAGGCTGCTCCAGCATCCTGAGGATGGAAGGACACAGGCCTTGTTTCCAACGCAGGGGATGTTACTATGGCCTTATGGGCAGGGGCTGGGGACCTTAGTGCCCTTGACGTTCAGAGGTCAAGGTTATGGTTGTGCTTTATGGCTATGCTTTATGGTTGTAAAGTTCTTTGTCCCACTGGGATCTCACAGAAGCCTTGGGTGGGGAGGACAGGAGTGGTGACCGTGGTGAAGAGGATGGTAATGACAGTGGAAGCCCATTGCACTGAGCCCTCACTTGTGCCAGGCTCTATGCTAAAGATTTCCAGAGGCTTCCCAACAGACTTAGGAAGTAGAAACCTTTTCCTTATGCCTAGGGAAGCTGAAGCTTAGAGATGCTGAGTCAGGTGCTCATGGAAACACAGCAGAAAAAGCAGAGCTGGCTTTTGAACTCAGATCTCTCCCATCCTGGGGCTTGACTTCTGCATTTTATGGGTGCAGTAGCTGAGGCTTAGAGCTAGCAAGTGGCTCAGAATTAGTAAAACCAACTCAGGTTTTTAAATCTGGGAAGAAATGAAATGCTCAGGTTGGTGGAAAAAACAGAGAAGGTAAACCTCATCTGGGCTTTCCTGGTGGCTCAGTGGTAAAGAATCTGCCTGCAATGCAGGAGCCACAGGAGATGCGGGTTTGATCCCTGGGTTGGGAAGACTCCCTGGAGAAGGGCATAACAACCCACTCCAGTATTTTTGCCTGGAGAATCCCATGGCCAGAAAAGCCTGGGGAACTACATGTCCATAGGGTTGCAAAGAGTCAGACACTACTGAAGCAACTTAGCAAGCACACACACACCAACCTCATCTGTTGGTGCCAGACTGAGCTGAGGTAGGCCTGAGCCAAAAGTCCTAGTTACTGTCCCAGGCCACCTCCTTCTTTCCTCCTTCCATCAACAGGCCCTTCTTTCAGGACAAAACCCCTGTTCTTCCACCTTCTTTCACAATCCTGGGAGTAATCTACTACTGTCCCTTCACCTCTTTCTTGCTTAAATCCTGCCCTCATGGAGCTTAGAATCTCTGGAAGAGAGAGAGATTAATTAAGAAATCACATGAAGGAATGCCCTGGCTCCAGTGGTTAGAACTCTGCACTTTCACTGCTGAAGGCAAGGATTCAATCCCTGGTTGGGGAACTGAGATCCCGCATGCCATACCGTAGGGCCGAAAAAAAAAAAGAAAATTAAAAAAATTTTTAAATGGCTTTCTCTGAATGGAGTATAGCCTTTCAAAATTGTACATCGCTATTTTGTACACCTGTAACATATAATATTATACATCAATAATACTTCAGTAGTATAACTCTAAAGAATAAATAATAAAGCAACTTAGAAAAGAAGTCAGAAATTTCCTAGCAATCCAGTGGTTACAACCTGGCGCTTTCAGTGATGGGGCGTGGATTCAGTCCCTGGTCAGAGAACTAAAATCTCGTAAACCGAGCAGCATGGCCAAAAATAAAAATAGAAAGTTTTTAAAAAGTCACACATTACAAACTTTGGATCTGGGACACATTGGTCTGGGTCAGAGTTTTCTTTAAAAAAAAAAAAAAGATTTTTTTGTTGTGGACCATTTTAAAATTCTTTACTGAATTTGATACAGTATTGCTTCTGTTTAACATTTTTATTTTTTGGTATGTAGGATCCTGTCTCTCTCAGGTATTGAACTCGAATCCCCTGCATTTGAGGGCGAAGTCTTAACCACCAGACCACAAGGGAAGTCCTCAGAGTTTTTTTCTGAGGCCTCTGAGCCAGAGAGAAGTGAGTCTTGATGAAAGAATAGGAGAGCAGGATGAAGGAGGAGGGTGTGCCCTAAAACTTATTATTAATCTATCCCTCCAGATTTGGGTCTTACTGAGAGTAGACTGGCTTGGGCCTCTAGGGTTCTCAAACGGTTCTCAAATTCTTCTCCCTGGGCCAGTGGTAGCAGCATTATCTGGGAACTTGTTTAAAATGTATGTTCTTAGGCCCTGTTGCAGAACTATCGAACTGAAAACTATGAGGACGGAGCCAACCATCTGTGTTCAACAAGACCTTGTGGCCATTCTGCAACCGATGAAGTGGAGAGCTATGTTCCAGATACCAACAGTGAAGTGGATTCACCCACTAAAATTACGATAGGTTCTGGTTCTCTCCCACTTTCTCATGTGTTCGCTATGGAAGAGGAATTCACAGATGATCTTCTGCGAGTAGGCCTGATAGGAATCTGCAGCTGTAGAGAGAAATGGGACAAGTGATTTGATGGTGTTGAGAATGGGGGATAAAATACGAACATTTTAGCAAATCAGATCCATTGCCCCAGACATGAGACTCCAGGAGGTAAAATCAGATTCTTTGAAAACTGGAAAGAACTTGGCAGATCATATTCTATTCCTAACCCCATTCAAGAAAAGATCTGGGTAGGTGATACCCCACCCTTTAAAGTAGCCTTTTCCATTGATGGCTAATCATGTCTGGGATGAAATCTGCCTCCTTTTCTTTTTTCTTTATAAAAAGAGATTTATTTTTATTTTTGGCTGTGTTGGATCTTTGTTGCTGTCTGCAAGTTTTCTCTAGTTGTGGCAAGTGGGGGCTACTCTTCACTGTGATGCGCAGATTTCTCGTTGTGGTGGGCTTCTCTTATTGCAGAGCTTGGGCTCCAGGCCACACATGAACTTCAGTAGTTGCAGCCCTCGAACTCTAGAGCTTGGGCTCAGAAGTTGCAGCACACAGGCCTAGCTGCCTCACGGCATGTGGGAACTTCCTAGAGCAGGGATCAAACCCATGCCCCCTGCATTGGCAGGCAGATTCTTAACCACTGGACTAGCAGGGAGGCCCCCAAATTTGCCTCCTTTTGACTTCCTTTCATCAACCTTAGTTCTCTGGATTCTTGCAAAGAAGTCTTCTTTCCTATGACCTCCCAAGGATGATAATCTTGTTTATCTAAGGTTCTTAGTGAAGACACAATAATTGATCAACTGAAATATAAGAGAAGATCCCAGACTTATAAATGCTTCTATTAAAGCAAGAGTGAACATGATAGAGACAACTACAAGTACACGTGCCTTTCAGCTGGGCTGATTGACATGAAGGTGGCTTTGCAGACTGCCTCACATTCTGGAGAATGTTCAACAAAGGTTACAAGGATCTGACTTCTAACTCTGGGCCAAGCTTCCCATGACACCTAGCATGTGGTTTATTTCAAGTCCTGCATTCATGACTTGGCTGGCTAGGAAGAAGTTTTTGGACTATATATGTAAACTATCAATGCTTATGTGTATTAACTACATAACAGCCAGGATCTACTTAGTTTCTGGAATAAACATCCCTCAGAACATGTTTCTTGTGTCAGTCTGAGGTTCTCGATCACATTCTACCAATTGTATGTTCATTCACACATTCATTTAACCATTCTGCACTTCCAGTCCAGTCTAGCGTCCTCAATAAACTTGCATTTGGGCACTACCCAATTTCTTCTCCAAGCTGAGAAACCTAAGAGAACTCTAGGCAAGTTCTACTCCAAAGCTGATGCTAATGAAAGAGCTGGAGAAACAGAAATGTGACAGTGTGTGAAAGAGTAACTTAAATTCACTTTTGAACCTGCATTTTCATGCTCTCCCAACTTCCTTCGCAACACGAGGAAGAGGGTAGAAAGATGATCAGTCCAGGGAGAGCCAGACAGAAACCTAGAATACAACACAGGGATCAGCCTCCCAGCCTGGTCATCCCACCACCACTCAGCACCTCCCAGGCCTGAGAAGGCTCTCCAAACACCACTTTCTGAAGATGATGTCAGTCCTTGAGTGATGATATGAAATTTATCTTCAACCAAAATAAAACATCAAAAGAAACTTACTATGAAATGGGGCTCTGACATTTCTTGCATAAAGATGATCTTTGGAGAATCACATCGAGATAAAAGCTCCCTCCTCTGAGGCTGGAATCACAGCTTCTCCGTGCTCTTGACGATGCCGGACAAAAATGTGACCACATGCTCTTACGCTGGCTTTCCACCAAACGCCAAAGAGTCAGCTCATTTGCCCACCACCTTGTAATAACTGGAGCCAAATCTCTGTTTCATTTTTCCTAAAAAAAAGACTCTATCCCACCACAACAGTTCATTGAATTCAAGCCTCTACTCAGAGGAAGCAAAAGGCTTCGTAATCTCAAGCGAAAAATGCCAGCTATGTGCTCCCACAGGCTTCCAGTCCCCTGGAGGCGCAGGGCACCAGGGCTATCACAATAACCTCCCAGCCCATTCACAATTCAATTCTCTTTTGTACAAAACTCCAGACACTCTCCAACCATTCAGATCCAGGCTTCAGTCCCAGGACAGTCCACCCTGTGTTCCCCCTCAAAGCATTCCCCGGCTTCAGAAATCTAGATAGACGAGAATCTGGGGCCCAGAGACTGACCACTTTGCTCCAGCCTTCTCTGAGAGGATAGATGGATCTCCAATTTCAGCCAGTGCGTGCTGCCTTCTGTGTACCAGACACAAGAGGGGAAGGGCATGGGTGAGTGGTGGGGAGTGGGAGGGCAGAATAGACTCTGAGGCACTCGAAGAGCTGGTAGAACAGATTAAGCATGCACATATCTAAAAACGAGCCACGCGGCCACCGTGTGAGCAGTGAGCTTTGCACCAAGTGCTTTAGGTGTCAGAGGAACTGCTGGGTGGGTGCAAGAAGATAGATTTGACCTGGGACATGGGTCAAACATGTCAGTCTCTCTGGGAAATGTCAACCTCCTTTCCTCTGCTCCTGCAGATTTATTTCTGTGCCCAGCCCTGTGCCCTGTCCCTCCATAGTTCCCTGTAAAACATACTGTTTTTCATCAGCACTGAGGTAGCTGGTGAGTGTTATTTTATTTAAGCTTATAAGGAGCTATCAAAAAAAAAAAAGACATAAATCATAATAGTTATCCATGATGTATTGTTAAGCCAAAAAAGCTAGATACAGGGTAATATGTAGGCTTGTTGTTCAGTCGCTCAGTCATGCCTGACTCTTTGCGACCCTGTGGATTGCAGTATGCCAGGCTTTCCTGTCCTTCACCATCTCACAGAGTTCGCTCAAACTCATGTCCATTGAGTCGGTGATACCATCCAACCATCTCATCCTCTGCCTCCTTTTCCTCCTGCCCTCATTCTTCCCCATCCCCCCCAAAAAACAAGAAATAAGTGTTGGAAAGAATATGGAGAAAAGGGAATCTTTGTGCATTGTTGATGGGAATATAAATCAGTTCAGCTACTAGGAAAAACAATATGGAGATTCCTCAAAAAATTGAAAATAGGAATGTTACATGAATCAGCCATTCTACTCCTGGGCAGTTATCTGAAGGAGATGAAATCACTATCTTGAAAAGATAATCTGCACTTTCATATTCATTGCAGCCTTATTTACAACAGTCAAGGCATAGAAATTAAGTACCCATCAGTTGATGAATGGATAAAGAAAATGTGGTATTCATGTATACTGAATGGAATCTTATTCAGCCATAAAAAAGAAAGAAACCCTGCCATTTGTGATAACATGGATGGACCTTGAGGGCATTATGCTGAGCTAAGTAAATCAGATAGAGAGAGACAAATACCATATGACCTCAATTATGTGTAGAATCTTAAACACTCATAGATACCACCTTTGTGTGGTTACAAAACATGAGGCATAAGGGATGGGCAAAATAGGTAAAGGTGATCAAAAAGTACAAACTTCCAGTTATGAGATAAATAATTCCTGGGGATGAAATGTACAACATGATGACTATAGTTAAGAATATCATGGTGTATATTTGAAAGTTACAAAGACTAAATCTTTAAAGTTCTCATCACAAGAAAAAAATTGTTAACTATGTATGGTATAGAATTTTAACTAAACTTATTGTGGTAATCATTTTACAATATGTACATATATCAAGTCATGTTATACATCTGAAAGTAATACAACACTATTATGTCAATAAATTTTTTATAAATATCAATTTATGTTTCCATAAAGACATTCTAATATCACTACCCAATAAAACTAGAAATCAATATAAAAATAACAAAAAACATTTTCTCTTAACCCACCCTAATGATAATTTATTGTGCACTCCCCTTTTCAAGTCCTGTGATAAGTGTTTTTTTCACATAATATTTTGTAGAAAACAAAAAAAGAAAAAGAATGAAAGGAGGAAAGAAAAGAATGGAGAAAGGAGGAAAGGAAGAAAAAGAATTCATTGAGTAGGGTTAAGGCAAATTAGGCAAAATTTACGAAAGAAAACAGAAGGGCAAATCTTCTTGGCTTTGGGTTAGGAAGTGGTTTTCAAGACATAACACCAAAAGCAGAAACAGAAGAAATAATAAAATCATTTATGTTGTTTGCTTCAAAGGACACTATCAAGAATATGAAAAGATAACTCACCAAAATGAGAGAAATTATTTGTAAACCATACATCTGAATATAAAGAACACTTAAAACTCAACAATAAAGAGAGGAATAACTTTTTTTATTTTAAATAGGCTAAGGATTTTAGTAGACATGACTCCAAAGAAGATAGACAAATAGCCCAAAAGCACGTAATAAGATGCTCAATAGCATTAGTCACTAGGGAAACGAAAATCTAAGCCATAGTGAGATATTATTTCACACCAACTGGGACGGCTGTAAACAAAAAGACTGATAGTAACAAGTGTTGGTGAGGATATGGTGGTGTGATCACACACACACACACACACACACTTGCTGTGGTGGGAATGTAAAATGAAGCTGTCACTTAGGGAAACAATTTGAAAGTTCCTCAAAAAGTTAAAACACAGAATTATCATTTGGCCCAGCAATCGCACCCTAGATATGTATCTGCGAGGTTCAAAATCATATGTTCACACAAGAACTTATTTTAAAATGTTCATAGTAGTATTATTTCTAATAGCCAAAGGTAGAAACAAGCATATGTCCATCAACTTATGAACAGATAAACAAAACTATTTGGCATTTAACAGAAATGGGTTCTGATACATGCTACAACATGGATAAATACCTTGAAAACATTATGTTGAGGGAAGTCAGACCCATGAGGGCACATATTGTGTGATTCCATGATATGAAATTTTCAAAATAGGCAAATCCACAGAGAGTAGTTTTTAGGGTGATGGATATGTTCTGAGATTAGATAGTGGTGATGGTCTCACAACTAGTTAATACTCTAAAAACCACTGAATTTTACACTTTAAACTGGTGCCTTTTATGTCATATGAATTACACAAATCTAAAAAATTATGCAAATATACTTTTAAAAAATAAGACATAATGGATAATTCTTGGAAAAATATAATCTACAAACTTGATTCAAGAAAAAAATGGCAAGCCTAGATAGTCTGATTATTCAAAACAATTGCAGAAGTAGTTAAAATGGCTTTACAAGTGGGTTTCACAAAACTTTCAATTAACTCTTCCAGAAAATAAAAACTCTTCCTATGAGACTAGTATAACCTTACAAAAACAAGACAATGATAATACGAAAAAGAAAGATTATAAGCTCATTCCACTTGAAAAGATGCACGATTTCTAAATAAAATATTAGCAAATCAAATTCAATAGTTATAAAAAATGATAATAAACCATGACTAAGATGAGTCTATTCCAGTGTTGCAGGGATGGTTTAATATTATTAAATTAATAGGTGATACTCATTATTGTAAGTAACTGAGAAAAAATTTTAAGTACATCAATAAACGTAGTAAAAATACAGGAGAAGGGGACGGTGGAGGACAAGATGGTTGGATGGCATCACCAACTCAATGGACATGCATTTGAGCAAGCTCCAGGACATGATGAAGGACAGGGAAGTCTGGCGTGCTGCAGTCCATGTGGTCGCAAAGAGTCAGACATGACTGAGCAACTGAACAGCAACAACAAATGTTTCCATTTACATAAAATTCTAGCAAATGCAGAAGAAATTATTTACAAACAAAGCAAATCAGTAGTTACCCAAATATGGATGAGGAAGAGAGGGATAGGAAGGAGAGATTACAAAAGGTCACAAGGAAAGTTTTGTTTCTAATGGATAATGTTCATTGTCTTAATTTTAGTAATGAGGTCATCAGATTATATCAAATTATACACTTTAAATAGATGCAGTTTACTGTATGTCAAGAAAAAGGGCTTGTTGTAACTTGACTCTAAGAGAGCAGAATGATTTCCTCTTAGGGAGAAAATCCTTTTTATTCAAAGACCTCAATGGGTCTTTTTGGTTGGGAAAGGTGAGGTTCCTTAGGCTGTCCTAGAAGTAGGTGGAGACCACAGGAGAAATTATTTACTCTGTTAAAAAAAAAATTATAGAAAGTTTTCACTTTATGGAGGAGTCCAGAATTAAGAAAAAAGGAGAAAGAAGTCTCCAGAGAAAGTGGGAAGAATCCATAAAACATGTAGCCAGCAGAGCCTATGGAGAAAGATGGCTGGTGAGAAATTCTCTGGGGCAGAGATGGTGATAGAACTTTGATATTCATATTTAATTTTTTTCCTGGGATTTCCCTGGTGGTCCTGTGGTTAGGACTCAGTGCTCTTGCTGCCAGGGTCAGGGTTCAGTCCCTGGTCAGGGAACTAAGATCCTGCAAGCTGTGTGTTATAGCCAAATAATTAATTAATTAGTTCAGTTCAGTCCAGTCACTCAGTCGTGTCCAACTCTTTGCAACCCCATGGATTGCAGCATGCCAGTCCTCCCTGTCCATCACCAACTTCCAGACTTTACTCAAACTCATGTCCATCGAGTCAGTGAGGTCATCCAACCATCTCATCCTCTGTCATCCCCTTCTCCTCCTGCCTTCAATCTTTCCCAGCATCAGGGTCTTTTCCAATGAGTCAGTTCTTTGAATTAGGGAGCTAAAGTACTGGAGTTTCAGCTTCAACATTAGTCCTTCCAATGAATAGTCAGGACTGATTTCCTTTAGGATTGAGTAGTTGGATCTCCTTGCAGTCCAAGGGACTCTCTTCAACACCACAGTTCAAATGCATCAATTCTTCGGTGCTCAGTTTTCTTTATAGTCCAACTCTCACATCCATACATGACTACTGGAAAAACCATAGCTTCGATTAGATGGACCTTTGTTGGGAAAGTAATGTCTCTGCTTTTTAATATTCTGTCTAGGTTGGTCATAACTTTTCTTCCAAGGAGCATGCATCTTTTAATTTCATGGCTGCAGTCACCATCTGCAGTTATTTTGGAGCCCAAAAAAATAAAGTCTGTCGCTGTTTCCATTATTTCCCCATCTATTTGCCATGAAGTGATGGGACCAGATGCCATGATCTTAGTTTTCTGAATGTTCAGTTTTAAGCCAATTCTTTCACTCTCCTCTTTCACTTTCTCCAAGAGGCTCTTTAGTTCTTCACTTTCTGCCATAAGGGTGGTGTCATCTGCATATCTGAGATTATTGATTTTTCCCAGTGATCTTGATTCCATCTTGTGCTTCATCCAGTCTGGCATTTTGCATGATGTACTCTGCATATAAGTTAAATAAGCAGGGTGACAATATACAACCTTGATGTACTCCTTTCCCGATTTGGAACCAGTCTGTTGTTCCATGTCCAGTTCTAACTGTTGCTTCCTGACCTGCATACAGATTTCTCAGGAGGCAGGTTAGGTGGTCTGGTATTCCCATCTCTTTAAAAATTTTCCACAGTTTGTTGTGATCCACACAGTCAAAGGCTTTGGTGTAGTCAACAAAGCAGAAGTCGATGTTTTTCTGGAACTCTCTTGCTTTTTCAATGATCCAGCAGATGTTGGCAACTTGATCTCTGGTTCCTCTGCCTTTTCTAAATCCAGCTTGAACATCTGGAAGTTCATGGTTCACATACTATTGAAGCCTGGCTTGAAGAATTTTGAGCATCACTTAGCAAAGTGATGCTAGCAAGCATGTGAGATGAGTGCAATTGTATGGTAGTTTGAACATTCTTTTCTTGAAGAGATCTCTAGTCTTTCCAATTCTATTATTTTCCTCTCTTTCTTTGCACTGATCATTGAGGAAGGCTTTCTTGTCTCTCCTTACTATTCTTTGGAACTCTGCATTCAAATGCATTCAAACTCTGTATTCTCCTTGGCCTTTAGCTTCTCTTCTTTTCTCAGCTATTTGTAATGCCTCCTCAGACAACCATTTTGCCTTTTTGCATTTCTTTTTCTTGGGGATGGTCTTGATCACTGCCTCCTGTACAATGTCATGAACCTCTGTCCATAGTTCTTCAGGCACTCTCTCTATCAGATCTAATCCCTTGAATCTATTTGTCACTTCCACTGTATAATCGTAAGGGATTTGACTTAGGTCATACCTGAATGGTCTAGAGGTTTTCCCTAGACCTAGTGGTTTTCTTCAATTTCAGTCTGAATTTGACAATAAGGAGTTCATGTTCTGAGCCACAGTCAGCTCCTGGTCTTGTTTTTGCTGTCTGTATAGTGCTTCTCCAAAGAATATAATCAATCTGATTTTGGTATTGATCATCTGGTCATGTCCATGTGTAGAGTCTTCTCTTGTGTTGTTGGAGGATGGTGTTTGCTATGACCAGTGCGTTCTTCTCTTGGCAAAACTGTTAGCCTTTGACATGCTTTGTTTTGTACTCCAAGGCCAAATTTGCCTGTTACTCCAGGTAGCTCTTGACTTCCTACTTTTGCATTATATAATGAAAACAATGTCTTTTTTGGGTGTTAGTTCTAAAAGCTCTTGTAAGTCTTCATAGAACCATTCAACTTCAGCTTCTTCAGCATTACTGGTTGGGGCATAGACTTGGATTACTATGATATTGAATGGTTTGCCTTGGAAACAAACAGAGATCATTCTGTCATTTTTGAGATTGCATCCAAGTACTGCATTTTGGACTCTTTTGTTGACTATGATGGCTATTTCATTTCATCTATGGGATTCTTGCCCATAGTTCAGTTCATTTGCTCAGTCCTGTCCAACTCTTTGCGACCCCATGGACTGCAGCAAACCAGGCCTCCCTGTCCATCACCAACTCCTGGAGTTTACTCAAACTCATGTCCATTGAGTTGGTGATGCCATCCAACCATCTCATCCTTTGTCATCCCCTTCTCCTCCTGCCCTCAATCTTTCCCAGCATCAGGGTCTTTTCAAATGAGTCAGCTATTTGCATCAGGTGGCCAAAGTACTGGAGTTTGAGCTTCAACATAAGTCCCTCCAATGAACACCCAGGACTGATCTCCTTCAGAATGGACTGGTTGGATCTCCTTGCAGTCCAAGGGACTCACAAGTCTTCTCCAACACCACTGTTCAAAAGCATCAATTCTTCAGCACTCAGCTTTCTTTACAGTCCAACTCTCACATCCATACATGACTACTGGAAAAACGATAGTCTTGACTAGATGGACCTTTGTTGGCAAAGTAATGTCTCTGCTTTTTAGTATGCTGTCTATGTTGGTCATAACTTTCCTTCCAAGGAGCAAGCATCTTTTAATTTCATGGTTGCAGTCACCATCTGCAGTGATTTTGGAGCCCCCCAAAATAAAGTCAGCCACTGTTTCCACTGTCTCCTTATCTATTTGCCACGAAGTGATGGGACCGGATGCCATGATCTTAATGATCATCTGAGTTAAATTCGCCTATTCCAGTCCATTTTAGTTCACTGATTCCTAAAATGTCGATGTTCACTCTTGCCATCTCCTGTTTGACCACTTCCAATTTGCTTTAATTCATGGACTTAACATTCCAGGTTCCTATGCAACGTTGTTTTTTACAGCATCGGACTTTACTTCTATCACCAGTCATATCCACAACTGGGTGTTGTTTTTGCTTTGGCTCCATCTCTTCATTCTTTCTGGAGTTATTTCTCCACTGATCTCCTGTAGCATATTTGGGAACTACCGACCTGGGGAGTTAATCTTTCAGTGTCCTATCTTTTTTGCCTTTTCATGCTGTTCATGGGGTTCTCAAGCAAGAATACTGAAGTGGTTTGCCATTCCCTTCTCCAGTGGAGCATGTTTTGTCAGAACTCTCCAGCATGATCCATCCGTCTTGGGTGGCCCTACATGGCATGGCTCATAGTTTCATTGAGTTAGACAAGGCTATGGTCCATGTGACCAATTTAGTTAGTTTTCTGTGATTGTGGTTTTCACTGTCTTCCCTCTGATGGAGAAGGATAGGAGGTTCATAGGAAGCTTCCTGATGGGAGAGACTGACTGAGGGGGAAACTGGGTCTTGTTCTGAGGGGTGGGGCCATGCTCAGTAAATCTTTAATCCAATTTTCTTTTGATGGGCGAGGCTGTGTTCCCTCCCTGTTGTTTGACCCAAGGCCAAACTGTGATGGAGGTAATGAAGATGATGGAAACTTCTTTCAAAATGTCCCATGCATGCACTGCTGCACTCAGTGCCCCCAACACTGCAGCAGGCCATCGTCGACCCACGCCTCTGCGGGAGACTCCTGGACACTCACACGCAAGTCTGAGTCAGTCTCTTGTGGGGTCACTGCTCCTTTCTCCTGGGTCCTAGTGCACACAAGGTTCTGTTTGTGCCCTCCAAGAGTCTGTTTACCCAGTCCTGTGTGAGTTCTGGCAGCTCTATGGTGGGGTTAATGGCGACCTCCTCCAAGAGGGCTTATGCCATAACCAGGTCTGCTGCACCCAGAGTCCCTGCCCCTGTGGCAGGCCACTGCTGACCTGTACCTTTGCAGAGGACACTCAAACACAGTTCTGGCTCAGTCTCTGTGGGGTCTCTGGGTCCTGGTGGGCACAAGGTTTGTTTGAGCCCTCCTGGCATCTCTGGTGGGTAAGGGGTTTGATTCTAAATGGGATTTCACCCCTCCTGTCTTGCTGGGGCTCCTCCTTTGCCCTTGGATGTGGGGTATCTTTTTTTTGTGGGACCCAACATTCTCCAGTCGATGGTTGTTCAGCAGCAAGTTGTAGTTTTGGAGTTCTTGCAGGAGAAAATGAGCACATGTCCTTCTATTATGCCATCTTATGCCATCAATTAATTGTTTCCTATTCTGTGATGGAGTCCCCCTCCACAGTCCCCAAATGTTTAGCTAAGTGTGTTCCAGTCACTGGCCTTGAGTTAATGGTGTTTTGGGGAATCAAAAAAGGACAGACCCACAGATCAGGCAAAACAAGCAGAGAGGCAGCAGCTGTAGGAATTGTGAGATCAGCTGAGATGAGTGGGAAGCAACTGGAGGCAGGAATTAGAGAAGTAATGGGAAGATATAAGCATTCCTTTTAGGAACTGCTGAAATACTAGGGCTGGGGGACAGAGCTTTCTGCAGTATCTAGAAATAAGTATGGAGAAATAAGCCATTTCATTCAAGTATTAAAGGAAACTGTGACTGACTCCAGGGACTAGTGAACTTGGGAATATCCAGTTAAACTTAGAACATACCTTGTGAAAGGCCACTTGAGACCATGTGAGCTAACACACAGGTGACTCGATAGGAACTGGGTCACATACAGATCATGACGTGAACTGCAGACCTTGCAGTTGTCCCTTGTGCTGTTAATCCATCCCTGCTCTTGAGGTCAACCCCTCAAGCCATTCTGATTCCCAAGGTTGTCAATAACCTACCTTTCTTCCTATCTCTCTCTCCTTCTCATTAGAAAAACAAAAAATGAAAGAAAAAAAACTGGAAGAGTTTTTGTATTTTCACTTTCTCCCCAGCTTCATTCCTTCCCTGACTGGAACAGAAAATAACCCAACTCTTTTACTTTAATCACCTCTTACTTCACCCTAAATATGAGCTACCAGATTCCTCTATTATTTATTTTCCAACTTCTCCCAAGTCCCCTGCTTTCTGTAATAAAATATAGTTCACTCGGAATTTCAACTGTGAAATGGCAAGAGAGGGAATAACAAGGCAGTAGAGATGGAAGGAAGGGGTTGTGAGAAATGCATTTGCTTCAGTTGCCAGTCATTAGCCATTTATATGTCTAGACAATGGGCTTGGAAGGACCTTAATGCTGACATTTGAGTTGATCACACCACTGGTAAGATGCCCATAACAACCATGACGACCATAACACAACCACCTCACATGTGTACAAATGGCTTATAGCTTATCCACAAGTCCACATGTTCAGCTTGCGTTGCTCACACAACTGTGTTAGGCTGTTATATTATTCTCCTTTCTCACATGAGGAAGTTGAAGCTCGGGAAGTTTAAATAGCATGTCTAGTTCTTCTGAATTCAAACCATACTGCCTCTTTGCCATCTAATATGCTATCCCTAAGTAAGCACCAGTTCTATTTTGATCAGAGATTATTAACCTGGACCCCATGGTGAAGGGTGGGGGGTGGAGGGTGCAATGACTCTCAAAGCAAGGAGTTCATAAACTTCTTTGGGAAAGGGTTTCAACTTTATTTTAATCATTTCTAATTAAAATTTAGCCTTTCCTTCCATTACAAATATGAGCAACAGCTGCACCTGTAACTTTCTCTCCAGTGAAAACCATGGAAATTTTCATTTACAAGCTATTGTTGCAAATGTCTCAAAATACTGTTTACACTCATCAGGAAGACTATGATTGTTATTAGGTTTGTCATAGAATGCATTAACAATAAGCACGTCTATTAATACACTGCCAATGTAATATTCTAATAACTCTAATTCACTACCACTGACTTCCTTTGTAATCCTAGGTATTTAATGCATTTAAAAACATTCTGAGAAAGGACCCATAGATTTCTCATGATTGCCAAAGGGGTTTATGGTCACGTTCACACACATGCATGCACACACACAGACTGAGTTCCTGATCTAAAGGATGCAGCACATGGTCATGAATTGCATGTTCACCTTGTTCCTGTTTACCCTATTGTATCATATATATTTATATACCTTTCCTTCCCTGGTAGCCTGTGAGTCCTCACGAAGCAGGAATGGTACCTTATATTCATTGGCTCCTCAGTGCCTAGAACAGGGCTCAACATTTGTTGAGCTATCATTTATAGAGTATTTTGTGTAAGGCTCAAGTCCCATTGGGTGGGGTAGAAGAATGGAGTGATTCAAAGGAGAGCAAAAATTCATTCACATGCTTGTTTGAGCATTCATTCATTTGTTCGTTTAGAGAACTGTCCAGTGGTACTCAATGCCAGCCACTGGGGTAGGCTCTGGGGACAACAGGAAAAATGAAACCCAACTGCTTATTCTCATGGAGCACCCATTCCGTCTGATGGAGAGGAGAGAAAACAAGATTTCTGAAGAGAGAGAGTGGGAATGATCCCATTTGTTCTGGGGCCATAGTCACGGGGAAACTCTAGTTCTTACACTTATATTCATCAGTTGTTTCTGGACAAAAAGTGACTGGGAGAGTCACCACAGAAGTAGAAAACGTAGACAACAATGCCTGTTCTAAGAGGACAAGCCTGTGGGATGTGCGTGAGGACAGTTTACCTTGTTGTGTGGTTGCTGGTCCTGCCTAGTAAACTGTGAGAAGTTAGCCCTCCATTGCCCCGGGTGTTTCTGGGGCTGGCCAGTCCAAAGACGGCAAAAAGGGTATCTGCCCTCTCTGCAGTTCCGTTTTGGTTCAAGGATTCTATGATGCTATCAGTAGTTAGAATGTTGCCTAGATACCTTGG
Source organism: Cervus elaphus (assembly GCF_910594005.1). Lineage (NCBI taxonomy): Eukaryota > Metazoa > Chordata > Mammalia > Artiodactyla > Cervidae > Cervus > Cervus elaphus. The sequence goes on along the minus strand of NC_057829.1, from coordinate 25,356,717 downwards.
GGCTTCTCTTTCTTGCAAGAAACCAACCCGAGAGACAAGTAGGCCAGGTGACTTCGAACCTGCCAAACATGTGCTGAAAGACCAGGTGGTGGGAGAAGGTGGTGGTACAGATCCCTGAATCTCTGGGCCAGGTCATCCATCCAGGCAGGATGGCAAAGGGAGAGACCCCAGCAGAATCAGGAGAGAAAGGGACTTGGAGCTGGGGGTATCTTAGGAATAGCAGAACTGGGAAAAGGATAATAAGGACAACAAGGTCTGGGGCTAACTAAGCAAAATCTGTTAAGGTGAAACATTTCCCCAAGGAGGCATAACCTCAACATGCAAAAAGATAATTTAACAAACCCACACAACATCCTTGAAGAGAGGTATAATGCCAATGCAAAAAAAAAAAAAAAAGTTCATTTTCATAAATCTAAAACCTGTCCACAACAGTATCTCCATACCTATTTCATAAATGTGTGAAAAAATATTTCCTAGGGAACTCCCTCATCTGTCCCCAAGCCTCAACTGAACTCTCTCTTACCCTCCCTCCAGCCTCCTCCGTTCTATCTGTTTGAATGTCCTGCTTTAGCAAATGGAGACAATTAGCACCATTAAGTACATGAAATAAATCAACCTGCATGGTCTGGAATATCAAATATCATTCTATTCAGTTTGTTACCCATGATAATGGCCTACACTTATTCTAAGAAAAATTTCTTGGAAGACTTTATTTCAATCATGCCTCTATCTAGGAAATATTTAATAGGAATGGCACAGTGCTGGGTTCACTGGGCCAGAACAAAAATGTATCTAACAAAGCACTTACAATCTACCAGGCCTGATAAGAAATGTGTACAGATAACTCTGTGATAAGGTAGAAGGTTACAGGTGGTTTAGAGAATGGGAGCGGGGAATTAAATGAATAGAAAGAAAAAGAGAGAGGACATCCAGTGGGAAAAAGGTCAAGGACAGGCCAATTCCTCTTAGTTCTGGAGGGTAGAATAGACAGATGGGGCATGTAGGAGGGGCCGAGTTCCAGAGAGGTAGGGGTCAGTTTGGAAGATGAAAGTTCTTCTGGTCAACTCCTGCTTTTCCAAAGCAAGAGCTGTAGGATCATGTGGTAAACGCCCTGGTCACAGGAAGTATTCATTCAAATCAAATTCAGATAATTTGTTGAAGATATTATAGAAAATAGTCCATATATTTTCTCCTTGTTGGTAAGAGGTTTAAACTAGAGAGTTTAAACCACAACTTCTGACTCTATGTGTCTCTTCTTCCACCAACAGAGCATGGAGTCCCCAAGGAATGAAATCATTTCATTCCCAGATGAAATATTAAAACTTCATTCAAAGATTCTTGGGAAATCAAATATTTTTTTATTTACTGGATTTCATATACCTGATAGTCCTTTATAAAGCTATCATTAGCAGTGGCACAAACCACCTGTAAAATGACTAACAGGTGCCCCGAACAGCACCCTCCTTGTCACTCACATGTATTGAGAAACAAATCCTACAGGGCGCTGATATAACTCACTTTAAGCGTGAAGAGTTTCCTGAGATCCCTGGCAATCAACGTTTCTTCCTGGGACTGAATACTCCAAAGTTTTTGTTCTCACTTCATGCTTGAAGTCAACATGACAAGTCAGAGTAGATCTCCAGGTGATTACATAAGCCTCTATACCTCTGAAATGTGCATTCCCAGTAGATGGCCCAATCTGCTACAAGCCATGACTGAAGCATTCCCATAAGGAAGTCAGCCAGCCAGGCCACCTGGGCAGATTGTGTGTTTGCTTCCAAGTCCAGCAGTCACAGGACCCTAAGCCACAGAAAATTAACAGCTGAATTGAGAAATTTGCTGAAACGGAATCTCTCGGGACCAGTGCTTTGGTTTTACAAGTTGGCCCATCTTTGGTACAAAGATGGCAAATAGAGAGTCATTTAATGCCGTTGAAAGCCAGTAACAAAATCCTAAGAGTACCCAAGAACCTGGGGTTCTCTTTTGGCCATCCAGAAGGTGAAGCCAGCCAGAAGCTTGCATGTTGGTCTTGACATCTGCCAGAGGAAAGGCTGGTCAGTAGCCAAAGAACACCAGGCCCAACCCCAGGGGCTTCCTAGTGCTCCCTTTGTGCCTGCTGTAGCCTCTTGGCCACAGCAGTGATCAGAGCTGCTCCCTTTCCACTCCCATCTTCTGACAGCATGAACATCACATCACACTGAGGAGCTAGTTCTTTCACAGTTTCCCGCAGTATCCGAGAAAAGCTATAGAAAAAGAGAAAGGGAAAACATCATTGGCACTTAGTTGTAGCATGTATCAGTAGTTCATGCCTTTTTATGAGTAATGTTTCATTGTACAGATGTGCCACATTTTGTTCATCCATTCGTCTGTTGATGGTGAGACTGTAAACTTGCATAGCCATTATAGAAAACAGTATGGAGGGTCTTCAAAAATTTAAAAGTAGAACCAGCACATGATCCGCTAATTCCACTTCTGGGTATTCAACCAAAGAAAACAAAACACTAAATAGAAAAGATACATGTATCCCTATGGTCATTGCAGCATTATTTACAACAGCCAAAATATGAAAGCAACCCAATTGTCCATCAATAGATGAATGGATAAAGAAATATGATACATACACACACACACATACACACAACGGTATATTAGTTATAAAAAGGATGATATCTTGCCATTTGCAAAAAGATGAAAGGATCTAGAGGGAATTACGCTAAGTGAAGTAAGTCAAACAAAGAAAGACATACAGCATGATTTCACTTATATGTGAAAAAACAAAACAAAACAGAAACAGAGTTACAGATACAGAGAACAAACCACTGGTGGTCGTCAGAAGGGAGGGGACTAGAGGATCAGGCAAAACAGGTAAAGGGGATTAAGAGGTACAAACTTTCAGTTATAAAATAAGTAAGTCAGTGGGATATAATATACAGCATAGAAAATATAGTCAATAATATTGCAGTAACTTTATACAGTGACAGGTGGTTACTAGACTTATGGTGGTGATCAATTTGCAATGTATATAAATATCAAATAATTATGTTGTATACCTAAAACTAATATAATATTGCATGTCAACTATACTTCAGTTAGACAAAAAGATGGTAAATTGTTCCCTTAACAACCTTAAGCCTTTCAATCCACTAGTATATTTTTCCAATTATTTAGGTCTTTCTTAATTTCAACAATGTTTTGTAGTTTTCAGTGTACAAGTCTTATACCTCTTTGGTTAATTTATTGTTAAGTATTTTATTCTTTTTGATGCTATTTCAATGGAATTGTTTTCTTAACTTCATTTTCAGATTATTCATTGTTAATGCATAGAAATGCAGTTGATTTTTGTATACTGATCTTACATCCTGAAACTTGACTGAATTTGTTTCTTAGTTCCAATAGTTTTTTGTGGATTCCTTAGGATTTCTATATACAAAATCATGTCATCTGCAAATAAAGATAGTTGTAGTTTTGCTTTTCCAATATGGATGCCTTTTAGTTCTTTTTCTTGCCTAACTGCCTGTCTAGACTTACACTTGATTCTCCCTTTGAGGTCACATAATTTTTTGACCTGGATCCTATAAGCCTCTCCCTTAAATAAAGACTTGACTGAGAGACAAAAACCACACAATCATCTGTAGGCAGTGTTAGAAACAGTACAAGGTTGAAGAACAGTGGCAAGAGTGGACATCCTTGTCTTGTTCCTAACTTTAAGGTGAAATCATCCATCCAGTGCTTCCCAGTAAGTATGGCATCAGCTGTGGGTTTTTCACAGATGCTTTTATCAGGTTGAAGGAGTTCCTTTATTCTTAGTTTGTTGAGTGCTCTTATCATAAAAGGTGCTCCGTTCAGTCGCTCAGTCGTGTCCGACTCTTTGTGACCCCATGGACTGCAGCAAACCAGGCTTCCCTGTCCATCACTAACTCCCGGAGTTTACTCAAACTTATGTCCATTGAGTCAGTGATGGCATCCAGCTATCCCATCCTCTGCCGTCCCCTTCTCTTTCTGCCCTCAATCTTTCCCAGCATCAGGGTCTTTTCAAATGAGTCAGCTCTTCGCATCAGGTGGCCAAAGTACTGGAGTTTCAGCTTTAGCATCAGTCCTTCCAATGAACACCCAGGACTGATCTCCTTTAGGATGGACTGGTTGGATCTCCTTGCAGTCCAAGGGACTCTCAAGAGTCTTATCCAACACCACAGTTTAAAAGCATCAATTCTTCAGCACTCAGCTTTCTTAATAGTCCAACTCTCACATCCATATATGACTATTGGAAAAACCATAGCTTTGACTAGACAGACCTTTGTTGGCAAAATAATGTCTCTGCTTTATAATATGATGTCTAAGTTGGTCATAACTTTTCTTCCAAGGAGCAAACGTCTTTTAATTTCATGGCTGCAGTCACCATCTGCAGTGATTTTGGAGCCCAAAAAAATAAAGTCTCTCACTGTTTCCACTGTTTCCCCATCTATTTGCCATTAAGTGATGGGACCAGATGCCATGATCTTAGTTTTCTGAATATTGAGCTTTAAGCCAACTTTTTCACTCTCCTCTTTTACTTTCATCAAGAGGTTCTTTAGTTCTTCTTTGCTTTCTGCCATAAGTGTGGTGTCATCTGCATATCTGAGGTTATTGATATTTCTCCCAGCAATCTTGATTCCAACTGGTGCTTCATCCAGCCCAGCATTTCTCATGATGTACTCTGCATATGAGTCAAATAAGCAGGGTGACAATATACAGCCTTGACATACTCCTTTTCCTATTTGGAACCAGTCTGTTGTGCTAGATTTTATCAAAAGTTTTGTCTGCACCTATTGAAATGATTATATGGTTTTTGTCCTTTGTTCAGGTGTTGGTTCAAAGGAAGAGGCTTGCAGGAATCACAGCAAAAATCTGTGACCTCAAAGGAAGACTCAAGAAAAGAAATCAGTCAGTTATCCTGGATAATTAGTCAGCATCATAGGAAGGGCTAAGCATCAAGGATTACAGTAATAATATGTTTATCTATATATTTCAGCATGATTAGAAATTTTTACAAGCTGGCTAAAACCTTTCTTCATCTACCAAGGTAAAATGTGAAACATTAAATAAAAATAAAAGCTGCCATCATTGCCATCTTTGTAATATGTCACATAGTCTACAGACACTATTTAACTGAATTCTCCTGACAACCTATGAGGTAGGTACAATTTTTATCACCCTTTTACAGATAAAGAACTAGCGTCAAAGAGGGTAAGAAACTGGCCTTGGGCCTCCCAGCTTCTAAGCAGTGGAGCCAGGATTCAAATTCACTCTTCATCCTTCTGCCTGCTGATTCTGAGCTCATACTTGACACACTCTCTGTTATGTGGAAAATACTCAGTTCTCATTGCTCCCTGTGAGGTCAGTTTGGACTGTGTTAATGATAACCACCTGTATTTACTGCGTGTGTGCTAAGGTGTTTCAGTCATGTCTGACTCTTTGTGATGCTATGGACTGCAGCCTGCCAGGCTCCTCCGTCCATGGGATTCTCCAGGAAAGAATACTGGAGTGGACAAGAATACTACAGGCAAGAATACTTGCCGTGCCCTCCTCCAGGGATCTTTCTGACCCACAAATCGAACCTATGTCTCTTATGTCTCCTGCATTGGCAGGCGGGTTCCACTAGCACCACCCGAGGACAGTGTAAAACACTTCACATGTATGAACTCACCCAGTCCTCATGCAGGCCCCTGATGTAGAGGTTATTTCTGCCTGCCTGATACAGATGAGGAGCCTGGGGTTTGGGGAGGGTGGTGAACACTCCCACATCATAGCACTAGGAAGCAGAGCCACTTTGTCTGTCAGCCCCAAAGGGGTCCACAGTCAGCCTCAGCCCCCAGCCCTGAGTCTCCGGAGTACTCACTGCGGGTGCAGCTTGTACAGGGTGCCGTCCACACCCACGGTGATCCTCATGTGCTCAAGTCCCTGGTCTTCCCTCCTCTTCTCCACGATGGCAGCCAGGCCAGCACCATAAAGCTGGGCCGCCCGCCGGGACACAGCACCGCACACCTCCTTCACCACGATGCTATCCTCACACGTGCTGTCCAGGCCGAGCTGCTGCAGGATCCTCCTGACCTGGAGGAGGGCCAGCCGGTCGCTGCCAGCAAGCAGAGCAGGATGTCAAGACCTATTGCTGGAGCCCTGGAACCTGCTCCCCAGGTCTCACAGCCCCCCATCTCCTGCCTGAGCAGGAGAAGAAATGGTCCCAGCAGAGGCAAGGTTGGAGCAGGATGCCTTAGAAGCTGAGATTCTAGAAGGTCTGTCACCCCCAGAAAGTCCCATCATCTTTAAAGTATTAGCACATCATCTTTTCAGAATCAAAAGAGGATCATTTTTTTATTATTTATTTGGCTGCACCAGGTTTTAGTTGCAGCATGGGGGATCTATTTTCCTGACCAGGGATGGAACCCAGGCTCCTTGCACTGGGAGCACAGAGGCTTAGCCACCAGATCACCAGGGAAGTCCCAGAAGAGGATCATTTTTTAACCTAACCTAACTCTTCCATAACCATTTAGGAATCTAGGGGTCCAGACAAGCTTCTGGCTCCTCAGCTGGGTGCTGTAGTACTGATGTAGCTGGAGAGTGGGAGCAGCCCCAGGAAGCAACCCTCTGCCCAGCCAGGCCCTTACTCTCTATTTTTAAATTTCAAATCTGCTGGAGCCTGGTAATACAGCAGCATGTCCCAATATAGGACCTTTTACATCAAGCAGGTGAAATTGACCACGAGTCACCTTTCAATCTGAGACAAGAACTTGGTTTCAAAGATGCCCCTGGTCCGGAGACGTTCTGAAATCTGGCCGCGGAAGAGGAGACCCTGCTTGGTCAAGTCGATCAGGATCTGCCGCACAATCTCCCCCAGGTACATCCCACTGGTCATTTTCTCGTATCTGTTGAGAGAAAGAGAGACAAGGTTGGTGAGAGCAGGGAAATCAGTGCTGGTGAGCGGTTCCCAAGAGGATCACACGTCAGAGCATGGAAGGCGTGCCACTGGCATCCACTAGCTGCCTGGGTCACAGTGGGGTGGAGCGGGCAGCAGGCCCAGAGAAGTGCATGCAAGAGACAGTATAATGTGGGAAGGCCAGGCTTTGGAGACACGTTGAGCAGAAGCCAAGTTCCAGCTCTGCCACACATTAGCTGCATGACCTGAGTAAGGACTATAAGCCATCATCTATGAAACAGGGAGCAAATCACTGACCCCACAAGGCTGTTGGGAAGCACACATCTGGTGCACAGTAGACCCGAAGCTAAAATAAGTCCCTTTTCTAGCCCCAAAGCTAGTTTACCTTGGCTTTGTATTTGAAGAAATCTCCACTAGAGCTTCTGCTCCATGAGATAACACATTTGAACTGCATACACACACCATGCTTGGTTCAAAATGTTAGCTCCCTTCCTTCTTCCTACCAGGCTGTGAGCTCCATGATGGAAGGTACAAGAGAAAAAGAAGCTCTACAATCAACAGGCACTGACCAGGCACTCTGCCCAGGTATGTGTGACAGTATTAATAACAATGAGGTGCAGCTGGACTCCCACTGCCTGCAGGGTCAAATGAAAATCCGAGTGTGCCTGAGACTTACATGCTGGACTTGCGTTCTCTTAACTGCTCAGGATTTCATCAGTCTAAGGAACCAACACTTAGACACACAATGGGGACAGCAAAGTAAATCCAAGTATGTTGCCCCCTAACACTCTTCACTCCAGAAATGAGAACCTCCAACGGATTCAGACACAAAACTTGGATGCCCCAACTTGGAATTCAGGTCCCTTGTGATTTTGGCCCCTGGTTCAGCTGGGCTTACGGTAACTCACCCACCTCCCAGCTACAAAGATTAGTGCCAAAGGAAGATGTGGGACCACCAGGGCTGGTCTTGGGCTTGTCAAGCCTCTTCTGACTGAGTGTTCTCAGTTGAATAGTCAGCAAGGCGTCTGAGACCCAGGCATCCCATCACATTTCCTAGCTCAACTTTTCCACTTGGATATTTTCTCACAGTAAATCTATATCCTTATTTTATTTTATATAGAAAGACACTGAGCTTAGTCGTGACAAAGACCACATGGTCTGAGAGTAAAACATTTACTCTCTGATCCTTTACAGAAAAAGTATGCCAACCCTTACAGAAATAGATGGGCCCAGGCTAATAATCAGTTCCCCCCATGCTAGCTCTACCCCTTTCTCTCCGACTAAAGAAGCTATATGAGAATGCAAATGAAAATGTACTCTGTTTTCTGTTTATTTTTTTAACCATTCATTGTTGTCAGTATTTTTAGTATGGTTAGCAATTGGAATAACCCTTACAAGTGATTGTGACCCATGCTGGGACATGACGTCATGGCTGAGAACCAGGATTCCCATCCTTCACTTGCAGTTACTTACCCAACCCCAGAACCACAGAGGTCAGCAATCTGGCAGCCTGCTCTTGAAGGATTGAGGATGTTGACCTCTAAACAAGACTTACTAGAAACCCATCTTGAGAGGCCCACCATGCCCTTGCTGTGTGACATCAAGGCCACAGTGAATAGACTTCCTGACAACCTCGGCCTCATTTCCAAAGCCACCTCTAGACCTTATGGTAACGTTATGGTAATTAGAAAAAGGCACACTTTCTGTTTGTTGGAAACTTTTCATAACATTTTGCTGCTTCTGTGTCCGTGCTCTAGTTGTGTCAGACTCTTTGTGACCCCAGGGGCTGTAACCTGTCAGGTTCCTCTGTCCATGGGATTTCCCAGGCAAGAATACTGGAGTGAGTTGCCATTTCCTTCTCTAGGGAATCTTCCTGACCCAGGGGTAGAACCTGTGTCTCTTGCGTCTCTTGCATTGCACGAGGATTCTTTACCACTGGGCCACCTTTGCTTTTATTCAAATTAGACACTTCACTGACATCTGACAAAGAGTTGTCATAAATATACAAACTATACACATATCTGTAATATGGAAAGGGCACCCCCATAGATCTGCTGAAGTTGGACAACTTACAGAAATGTACAAACACCCTCTTCTCACCTCTGTTTGCCAGGATTCAAGGACCCCTCATCCACCTCCTTGTCATATTGGGTCTGGATATCATCTAGGCAGCCATTATCTCCAAATCCTCCCCACTCGGTATTAATGCACATCTTCCCTTCATCCCCTTCCACCAGTTCAATGTTTCTCATTTCCTCCATGTAGCACATGTTGCTGCCTGTTCCTAGAAGGAATCATGAAGGGACTTTAGCCTTCAGAAGACACCACTAGGTCTTAAAGAGCCAGCAGGGTACAGTAGATAGGAATTTAGGTTTGGAGTCAGATACAACTGGGTGTGGACTTCAGCTTTATATTTATAGTTGGGTGACTACAGGCAAGTATTTCATCTTTCATAGATCCAATTTCTTCATCTGTAAAAAGGAACTAACACCTGTCTTATAGATTTGTTATCAAGAAAAAAATGAGATGATGTCTGTAAGTTTCCTCCACATAGAATTTGTACCTGTGATACCATTATCCTCCTCCTCACCCTCCTCATTATTGATAAGCCATAGGCACACAAAGTGAGCTCCAAGTAGTCACAGAGTTAGCAGAGCTGGCAGGGACCATGAGGAACCATCTAGTCTTGGATAAGCAGACACTTGGTATCTGAACACCACCCTCTTCTACTTTGTCCATGACCTGGTCTCAGAGCTATTCTCAAGACAACAGTCCAGGCAATTATCATCTTCAGTCAAACAAATCTCACCTCTTTGACCTCCCAGATCTAGCCCAACCCTTCCCGTGGATGAGGAAGCTCAAGTCCAGACAGAATAAGCAACCTGCCCAAGGTCACAAAGCAGGTGAAGTTTAGAGTGAGATGAAACCTCTCCTTGGCACTGAAGACATCTCAATATATCCCCATCTCCATGTGCTATGTACTACTTACACTCAGGAAACCCAGACAACCAGCTGGAACAACTTTCTCAGATTCTGGGATTACTTAACCAGTGTCTGTCACTCGGAATGCCCACTGCCCCTGTCTCCATCTGTTCAAATGCACCTGTCCCCTCACCACTTACAGTCATCCCTCTGGAATCTACTTAATCACTGCCAGACTTTTCCAGAAGACTCCTAAAATGCCTATATCATACCTTGGAGCTCTCTCAGCTCCAGGCCAACCAACATGATCCAACTGTGGTCTCCCTCCACCCAGTAAAATCTGCCCCAAGGCCCAAATGTGAAAGTTCCCTCTTTCCAAGTTATTCTTCTTCCTCAACTGAAAAGACAATCTTGGCTTAGAACCCTTAGGGGAAAAGATATTAAGTAAAGACTTGGGAATTAGGAGACCTGAAATCCCAATGTTAACTTCATCTCAGCCATGGACAAAGCTGGCTTCAGAGCCCCTATGTAAAGGAACAATGGCCCCCTGCCCCTCAGTATGTTAAAAGGTAACTTCCAAAAGATCAGATGGGAGCAGGCCAATGGGACATGCCTGATCACTCACCTGCAATCAGGCCAACCTCACAATTACGATCTTCATAGCCACAGGTCATCATGGTCCCCACTGTGTCATTCACAACTGCAACTATGTCCAGGTCAAATTCCTGCAAAGGAAGAGAGCTCTACTGTAAGTAGGATGGGCAGGCCAAACAGTCTCAACGAGGGGCACATCAGACTGAGGTGGGCAGAGGCCAGAGTCGCAGGGCTGGTGTCTGATGACACAGCACGGGGGCCTTGGGGAAGGGACAAGGTCAGGTATGCACTTCAACACCATATCATACATTTCTCCTCTTGATGGCCTCCCTGAGCATATCCACCACATCTTCCCCTTCACAGTCAGTAGCTTTGAAGCCTTTGGTCCACTCAATGAGCGTTCCCTGAAAGAAAGGAAGGCAAATTCACTTGAGCAATAGTTTGCTGGAACCACTGCACAACCTCAGCATCAAATAGATGCAGGGGACTACAGCTAACTGCTGGCCAAATGCTTTTCACTGTGCTTCCATCTGGATCCCTAACACTGGACCCAGAGGCACCATGAAGCATGACGCTCAGACAAGGTCTACTGCTGAGTGGAATAATTGCAGAAATTTACATCAACTCACGTTCCCTGGCCATGCCTGCACAGAACAAAGACCACTGCTGATTTATCCAATCAATCACATCGTCATGATCAAAGATAAAGCTACAAAATGTTCATCAAAGCATGGTTTCACAGGAAAAATGGGTGGCTAAGGCAGCAAAGAATCTGCCTGCAATGCAAGAGATGTGGGTTTGATCCCTGGGTTGGGAGAATCCCCTGGAGAAGGGAATGGCTACCCACTCCAGTATACTTGCCTGGAAAATTCCATGGACAGAAGAGCCCGGTGGACTGCAGTTCATGGGGTCGCAAAGAGTCAGACACAACTGAGTAAATAACACACACACGCACACATTCTGTCTTTCCAACAATATGGATCTATCATTGTATATCAATATAGGAAATGCTCTAGAGCCACAAAAACATAAAACTTTTAGAGAATGTTAGCCGTTAGAGGAAGATGTTTACCATACACTGTTAGGTGAACTCACATTGAACAAATACAGATGTGAACTATTCTGTTATTCTTTTAAAAACCACACACACACTCAAATTTGGAAAAAGGTCTGGAACAATGCATACACCAGAGGGTTGACAGTGGTTCTCTTTAGATGTAAGATTACAGGTACCTTTCAGTCTCTCCTTTTTGCTTGTCCGTATTTTCTAATTTTCCTAAAATCAATATGTCTAACTTTTTATAATACCAAGAAGAAGTATATCTAATTTTTAAAAAGATGGTTACACTGTTGGCCAGAAGCAAGAGGTATCTAGCCTCAAACTCCATAGTCTAGAGCTGAGGGTGGGTGAGTGCAGGGAAAGCTGGGGTGTCCAGGCCAGGAGAGTGGCTGGGGTAGGAGAGATGGCCAGAAACTCTAATGGCAGCACCCCCAACCCCAGGGCATGAGTGGCCACCTCACCCTGAGGCCCTCAGCTCTGGGCTCCCCCCTTCTCTCCATAGTCCTTGGGAAGCTGGGCTTCCTTGCTCCTTTCCTGGTGAATATATGTAGAACCTCAGAGATTCAACCCCAGTTGAAAAATCTTTCTCATTAGTTGCAATTATACCAAATCATATTTTTTAAAAGTTTCTCTTTTTTGAAAAACTATTGGTTACCAAAATGAAGAGGGGTGAGGAGAGGGGCAAAATAGGTAAAAGGGATTTAAAGATATAAATTTCTAGGCATAAAATAAATAAGTTACAAGGATGCAATGTACAGCAAGAGAATATAGTCAGTATTTTACAATAATTTTGTATAGAATACAACCTATAAAAATATCAAACTATTATGTTATATACCTGAAACTAGTATAGTATTGTAAATCAACTACATTTCAATTATTTTTAAAGAAAGTTTTTTTTTTTTTTTTCACCTCAGCCATTGGTGTCTTTGCTCCAAGCTCTCCATTGGTCTCCCTTCCTTCTTAGTCATGTCTTCATGAACCTGTCAGAACTGCTGGGAGGGAGGCCTGGAGGCCCAGTGGCCCAAATCAGGAGGAGCAGCTGTGTACTGGTGCCTGTGGACCACTCAGGACCATGGACAGCTGCACGCGGCTTTCCCCTCCCCACCCCCAACTTCCATTCCCGTGTATATTCATTTTTAACGGCAGCAGTAATACAAGAATGCATTACCTTTGCAAAAACTCAGTGCTATTGACAACAACAAAGTCTCCTTTAACTCCCCATCCTCCTAAATATGGGAGGTAACCTCTATTATCAGCCCGATAATGAATCCTTACAGATTTTTTTTTTCTCTATTTATGTGCGCTTTCAAATTCATATTGTGTGTGGACTACTGCAATTTGTCTTTATCCATAAACTGTAGCCCACCAGGCTCCTCTGTCCATGGGATTTCCCAGGTAAGAATACTGGAGTGGGTTGCCATTTCCTTCTCCAGGGGATCTTCCCGACCCAGGGATCGAAACCATGTCTCCTGTGTCTCCTGCATTGTCAGGCAGATTCTTTCCTTTGAGCCACCTATGAAGCCCTTGTTTTTCTCACTCAGTAATATATCTTTTATACCATTGCTGGTCAGTTAACATGGAAAATACTCCTCAAGTATAACTGCACAGAAATTTTAAAATCCACAAAACATACCTATTTTAATCCCTATTTTTCAAGTAAGGAAGTAAAAGGTGCAGAGAGGTTAAGTAATTCACCCAAGGTCATACAGCCAGTAAGTGTGGAGAAGCCAAGATGCAAATTGAGGCAATCTGGTTCCAGACCCATGCTCTCAAACCATTGCACTCTGCTGGCCTCCTGACTGGGTAGGTAATGTCTGTGAAGCATTTAGTACAGCACCAGGCACCAAACAAGCACTATGTATGTGTTTGCTAAATAAAAATCCAGTCATCTCATGTGAGTGATATACTATATTTAGTCATTTTTCATTTTAGGGGAAATGAAAATTTATTTCCATTTTTTATTTAGTCATTTTCCATTGCCAGGCATTTGGGTTATTTCTAATTTTTCATTATTAAAAAGTGATGGTGTAGTGAACATCCTTGTTCATTAATCTTGAGAAATGGATCTTATGGCTCTTAGCATTCTAGCATTTTTAATTTTGAGAGATCTAGCCATATTACCAGATAATTTCACCTTCTGAACCCCTCTTCCTGTTCTCTGAATGATTAGGAGTGAGAGGTAAGCCTGGTGAGTGGGTTTTCATGGCATTCTCAGAGCCCTGGAGAGTTCTGTTTCAGTTCTGGTTTTGCGACTGCTGTTTAGATGAGACTGTATGCCTCAATTTCCTCATATGAAAAGCAGGATATGCCATATGACCCAGCAATCCCACTTCTGGGCATACACACTGAGGAAACCAGATCTGAAAGAGACACGTGCACCCCAATGTTCATCGCAGCACTGTTTATAATAGCCAGGACATGGAAGCAACCTAGATGCCCATCAGCAGATGAATGGATAAGGAAGCTGTGGTACACATACACCATGGAATATTACACAGCCGTTAAAAAGAATTCATTTGAATCAGTCCTAATGAGATGGATGAAACTGGAGCCCCTTATACAGAGTGAAGTAAGCCAGAAAGATAAAGAACATTACAGCATACTAACACATATATATGGAATTTAGAAAGATGGTAACGATAACCCTATATGCAAAACAGAAAAAGAGACACAGAAATACAGAACAGACTTTTGAACTCTGTGGGAGAAGGTGAGGGTGGGATATTTCAAAAGAACAGCATGTATACTATCTATGGTGAAACAGATCACCAGCCCAGGTGGGATGCATGAGACAAGTGCTCGGGCCTGGTGCACTGGGAAGACCCAGAGGAATCGGGTGGAGAGGGAGGTGGGAGGGGGGATCGGGATGGGGAATACGTGTAAATCTATGGCTGATTCATATCAATGTATGACAAAACCCACTGAAATGTTGTGAAGTAATTAGCCTCCAACTAATAAAAAAAAATAAAAATAAAAAAACAGGAAGAAAATCCAAAAAAGACGGGATATATGTATATATATAGCTGATTCACTTTGCTATACAGAAGAAATGAACACACCATTGTAAAGCAACTATACTCCAATAAAATTTTTCTTTAAATTTATTTCTTAAAAAAAAAAAAAAGAAAAACAGGATAGAAAATAAAATGCACAGAACAAGGGTAGGTACTATTTCTTGATTTTTTGGTCTTAATTACATATATATGTGTAAGTATACTGGGTATTACGGCCGAAATGGTCCAAAAACACTGGGTTCCAGGTCCTGAGGGCAAAGTGCAAGAACCTGGGCTCTCAGGTCGGTGTCCTGGACTGACCCCTCCACCACTGTTTATAGACACGGTAACCTGGACGACTTAACTTCTCTGTGCCTCTGCTTTTCTTAACTACAAAATGGTGATTGAAAATAGCATGTAAACATACAATAAAATATCACTCAACTTTAAAAAAGGAATGGAATTCTATGTGAATCACCCTTGAGAACATTATGCTAAATGAAACGAGCCAGTCACAAAATGACAAACACTGTTAGGATTCTACTTAGATGAGGTGCCTAAGATAGTCAAATTCATAGAGACAGAAAGTAAAATAAAGGCTGTCAGGGTCTGGGAGAAGGGCAAATGGAGAGAGATTGTTTAATGAGTATAGAGTTTCAGTGTGGGAAGATGGAAGACTTCAGAAGATGGATAGTGGTGGTAGTTCACAATGATGTGATGTACTTAATGCCACAGCACAGCTGTACTTTTTAAACGTACCAGTGTATACTTAAAAACAAGATACACTTAAAAACAGTCAAAGTGGTAAATGTTATATAAATTTTACCACAATAAAAGATGATAAAATAAACAAAACAAAAATAATGTGTACATCATGGAGACACTGACTGGATCAGACAAAGTCTTAAATCTTTGGTGACATTCTTATCATTGCCATGAGCTCTCTGCCTGACTTGCTGTGCTGACCAGGGTTCTCTCTGAAAATTGAAAGTGGTGTTCTGCTTTTACACCAGATCAGATAGCTTGATTGACATAAGCCTGTTAGAGAGCAAGAGGGTACTCTGTTCTCCTTGAGCAGGTGAATGGTGCTTTTATCCATGAAAAGTCATATGATATGTGCTTTTAAATTATTATGAACAATTTATTAAAATTATCATCCATGAAGTTCTTCAGTGTCAACAAAATATGTGTCAATGTGATCAATGTCTCCTGAGAGTCTAATATCAGGAAAGAAATGCATTTCTTCAGAAGCACTGGTGAGCTTTTGTTCATCAGACAATAAAAGCCTTACCACCTACTGTGTTTCCCTGTTTACACTGACCACCCAGGAAGACACACGCAATATTACAGATTAAGAGTTATAACTTGCCTTAACTGATCATTACCTCTTATCTCTTGATAATATGACTTGACCTCTCTTTTAACAGTAATTTTATCCACGTGTCCTTTTATACAACCCGAAAGCATTTTGCAAACTTCAGTCCATAAAACAGTAATAGTGAAAATGGAACACAGTAAATAGAAGAAATTAAATAGTCTAAATTCTTGATCATGTCTCCCCAGCTGCCCTGAACCTGAGACCCCTAAACAAAGTGAACGGTGACTCAGAGCTGCCTTGAGACGCCCCAGGTGCAGGAGGGAGGCCCTCCAGGCTGACCGTGGTACCTTGTCAATGCTCGTCTGCCTGCAGGGAAAGGAGAACGTGAAGCCCAAAGGCAGCTGGGCTCCCTTGAGGCCCATGTAGTCCAGGAAGTCGGCGATGCACTGCACGATGTGGTCAAACAGCTGCAGGGAGAGAGCAGCAGTCACGCTGGACCTGCACTGTCCGGGGTGGATGGCAGGCTGGCCCCTCGGAGGGTGAGCCCCCGGCCGGCATTTACCTCCTCGCCCGTGCCCTGCATGATCTCCAGGGGGATGGCGAAGATCTTGTTGTACATCCGCACTGACCGTCGTCCACTTCTGATCTTTACCAGGAGGACCCGGAAGTTGGTTCCCCCCAGATCCAGGGCGAGGAACTTTCCTTTCTCTGTGGTAGAGGAAGCGAGGGTGGCATCCCACCAGCATGCACTGAGCAGGGCCTCGTGTGCAGGCATTGGGAGGAAGAAGAGATGCCGAAAGAGAACAGCCCTAGGGCTTGTTGGCCTGAGGTTCAGGGGCCACAGGGGCGTGGTGGTCAGCAAGCATGGTGTCAGAGCCCTGGGCAGGCATCCTGAGCCCATCTGAGGCCAGCTTGCTTTCCTTGGTGTCTGCTAACGGCCACTAACTATATTTGTGTTCAAGGAACCTCTGAGGGTGAATCCAGGTCAGGCTACCTGACTACATTGGACTCAGGAAGGTGCTTCCATTCTGTCTGTAGGGCCTAGAGAAACTGCTCATCCCAAGCATGAAATGATTCTCTGTCCCACTCTTCCCATCCCTGGATTCCCACACCCCCACCAGACTGACAAGAAACCATATCAAGTCCAAACCCATTACCGCCTCTTGCTTCTCTGACATCTCAGAGCATCATAGTCTGTTCTGTGTGATCCCTCCCCTCGCTGACTGCCTCATTCACTCTGTTACAATCACACTGGTCATTTTGCTGTTCCTTGAATTTGCCAAAGCCCTCACCCCCGGCCAGCTCTCTTACCCCTGACTCTGCTCTATTTGTCTTCATAGCCCTGTTATGACATGGCTTCATCTGGTGTTTGTTCGTTTACTGTCAGCCCAACAGAACAAAGGCTCCATAAAGGTAGGGACTGTGTTTTCTTTACTGCTCTGCCACTGTGCCTACAACAGAGCCTGACCTATAGCAAGTACTTAATGAAATTTTGAGGAATGGAGGCAAAAGGAAAAAAGAGATGAAAGAATGAATAATTGAATAGTGTTTTTTCCTGCTCTCATTTTCTCCCCCCAAAGACTCAAAGGATACTGGCTCTGGAAAAGATCTTTGTTGTTGAGAGATTCTAAGTCCAGCTGTATAACCTTAAGTATGTCACCTAACTTCTCTGAGTCTCAGTTTTGGCATCCATAAAATGGGAATCATTCTCTCTTTACATAACATACAGAGTGGTTATGAGCATAAAATGAAATTAAAGAGTCAAAAGCAAATTAAAGAGATGAAGCATTTTACAAAGATCATTATATCTTGGTGAGATTCATGAGATGCAAAGAGGTGGAATTACTTGTCTAAAGAACTGACTTCACTCTTGTGTAGCTCCTGTCAGCTGAGCACAGAGGACCAGGAAAAGGATCAAGTATCAGAAAAGTCAGGGGCAGAAAATGAAGAGAGGGAAGAGAAAGAGAGCCAAGCCCCAGGAGAGAAGAAAGCCAGAAGAAAGGGCAGAAGACAAGCCAGACATGCCACAGTGTCCAGATGGTAGCTCCTGGGGACAGCGTCTGGGTCTTCACACACATGGAACCTAACTTAGGTATTCTTCACTGCCAGTGCCCTGGATCAACCAAAGAACACATTCAGCAGAGTACTCTCCCTCCCTCCATTATAGACATGAACCCAAGGCTCTTGAAACAAAGATCCTAACTGGGTTTAAGGAGCTTGGATGGAGCTCTGGGTGGCCCATCAGAGAAGGGAGTGGCGCAGGGCCCCACCTGTGCCATCCGGCATCCCACAGACGTAGGTGGGCAGCATCTTGACTGTGGCCAGTGGGTGGGTATCCTTCTTCAGCCCATACTCGAACTCAACCCGCATCTTGTTCTGAATGCCCACCAGTTGCTCTTGGGTCAGCCGGAACAGAGCCAGCACCTTGTCAATCTGCTTCCGCTGGGCCTGCACGCGGGAGGCTACTGCGGTCACCATGGCGGCGCCCTTGGTGCTGCCGCTCTCGGACAGCAGGAAGCGGACGTCACAGTTCGGGACCAGTTTCCTCACCACCTTGTGCAGGCGTTTCGGGTACCTGAAGGCAGGGGTGATGGCAAAATATGTAAAAACCGTAAAGGCCCGGGCCCAGTCAACAGAAACAGATACAGGTGGAGCAGTGGGACAGCATCCTGGGGAGCCCTGCTGGGCCAAGGCTCACCCCTTTAGTTGCTGGATGGAGGGAGACGATGGGGGTGCCTAGCGTAGGGTCCAGATCATCTGAGGGAGTGGAAGGGACCCTTGGAAGCCTCAAAGAAGTGGTTATTTTATCACTAACATTACAACTAGTAGAGCATATCCACACATAATATATGGACTCCCCTGGTGACTCAGCAGTAAAGAATCTGCCTGCAATGCAGGAGCTGCAGGAGACGCAGGTTCGATTCCCAGGTCATGAAGATGCCCTTGAGGAGGGCATGGCAACCCACTCCAGTATTCTTGCCTGGAGAATCCCATGGACAGGGGAGCCTGGTGGGCTACAGTCCATAGGGTCGCAAAGAGTCAGACACAACTGAAGCAACTTGGCATGCATACACTCATAATATGTTGATTGAACATCATCTCTGCCCATAGGGAAAGGTTTTTTTCCCCAGCCCTTCCCAGGTCTACACGCCTGACTTTCAATTACACCTCTGTTAGTCAGAGGGGCTTGCATTCTCCCTTCTTCTGTGTTTTCCTACCAGTATCCTTCATGTGAACATGGCAACCTCTGCCATCCAGATATTTCCCCATTTATAACTGGACATATCTTACTTTCCTATCTTAACATAGTGAGTATTCAATAATAATAGATAGATGAATATAGGGATAGATAGATAGATAAGCACATGGATGGATGGCCTTGCTAGTCAGACTATTGACTTTAGCAAAACATTCCTTTAAGAATGAGCCCCTAAAGCAGCCCTGCCAGCTAGATGAATGTAATCTCTAAATTCACCCTTTGCTGTATAATCTCAGAACCATAGAATATGGTTGGTTCTGGCAACCCAGAGAAGCAGCATAGTTTAGAAAGAAAACTGGACTCTGCTCCAGGGGCGATTGCTTGTGGAGGGTGTGGGCCAGCGGCCAGCACTCACTGGGGGTGGATCTTGTAGAGTGTGCCGTCCATGCCCACCGTGGTCCGGAGCCGTACCAGCTTCTTGTTCTCCCGGAGGCGTGTCAGGATGGCTGCCAGGGCGGCTGCGCAGAGATTTGCTGAGCGGAAGGAGACGATGGTGCAGACGTGCTGGACCGCAATGCAATCTGCATCCGAAGGTTCCAGGCCCAGATCTGTCAGGATCTCTCTCGTATTGGCTAGGCCTTCTTTGTACCTGGCCAGGGAACAGGAATGAGAGGACCACACTGTCCCATCTCATGGGAAGCCCCCTCAGAGAGAGTGTTCCCACCTCTCGGGACTGTGAACATAAACAGGCTGGCACATCATCATATAATAATAATGATGACTTCAACAATGATCATGGCGGCCACCACTTATTGCTCACGTGCCAGGTGCTCGTCCAAGGACTTGACATGTGTTAACTCAGTCCTCACAACAAACCTGGGGGGAGGACCGTCATTATCCTACTGTGCAGAAGAGGGATCTGAAGCACAGACAGGGTAGGTAACCTGTCCATAGGCACACAGCTGGTGAGTGCAAGGGTCAAGATTTGAACTCAGGCAGTTACATTAAGGAGTCCACCCTCTTAAGCACCCTGTACTGCACTGCCTTCCATAGAAACTCAGTCCCTGCCAAGCTCTGCATAAACACAGACTCTGGAAGTCAGATGTCACCCTGCTGAGCTCAGAATCTAAGCTGATTGCAAAGCTCAGGGCAGTGCCAGGGTTTCTAAGCTTGAGGAACAGGATCTTGAGTCAACCCGGGCCAGTCACCCTCAGCAGTCAGCTCCCTACTGCAGACCTTTGTGTGAGCTCTTCCCTCTAATCGCCAAAGCCAAAACCAAATGCAGTCCCTGACAGCAGCAGGTAGAGAAGATTATTGCTGTAGTGGGAATTCTTAACCTGGATTCCATGCTAGGGCCTTAATGGTTCCATTATGGAACCATTAATGTTAATTAATGGTTAATTAACCATTAACTTAATGGTTCCATAATATCAGGATGCCCTGATATTATGAGCAAAATTGTATGCAAGTGTGCATTTTGGGGGTAAAGGGTCCAGAACTTAGACTCTCCAAGGGGTCTGCAACCCTAAAAAGGTTATGTCACCAGTTTAGGGAGGAAAAAGGCAACAAAACATGAGAAGAGGGTAAACCTCCAACAGCAGAATCCCTGGCTACTGAAACCAACCAGAAGCCACATGTGAGGCATGACAGGCACTGCTAATCCACCTGAAGCCGTGCGCAGGTCTGAAATTGTCCCGGTGAAGAAGAAAGATCTGGTTCCTCCTATGCACTACGCCCATGAGCATACCATGCCTTGGCTGCCCACGCTACCCCCTTCAGAGTCAAGGTGGGAGGGACCCTGCCAGTAGCTCACCTCTCCATGGCAGCCACATGCCGTGTTTCAATCTTGCCCTTAATGTGAAGAGCAGAGGATTTCTCGCCGCCAAACAGGAGGCCTGTCTTGGCCATCTTCAGCAAGATGAGCCTGACGAGTTCACCCAAGTATAGGCCGCTGATCATTTTTTCAAACCTACAATTTGGTGAACAGATAAGTAGCAGCAATGCCTTTGGTTATGCAGCATTCCTTTCCCAAGCCCATGAACCATGGCCCAGGGTCAGGAACACAAGTAGTGGAAAGGCCTCTTTCCGGGTCAGGAGGCCTCAGTCCTTGCCCCACCTTGAGGTGCCCTTCGGAGCCCACTGCAGCCCTCTGAGCTGCATTATCCCCACTTATAAAAGAGGAGCACTAAACCAGAGGAAACCTATGGTTCTTTCCTGATCACAAAGTGCTTGAGTCCAAGAATCTCTACTTCAAATCACCCTTGGCCATGGGGGTGCCAGTCTCATATTAGATATAAGGAATCTCAACTTCAGAGAATTTAGGTACTTTCCCAGGATCACTAACCACAGCATGACAAATCCAAATTTGAAATTTTTCCAACTCCTACGTGTTTCTCCCCAAGAGAAAAAGATGTGTCTGTGTTAGTTGGGCTTAGATAGCCTCAGAGAGGTTCTACAATAATATGAGTAAAATAGATAACCAACAAGGACCTACTGTACAGAACAGGGAACTCTATCAATAGTATGTAATAATCAATATGGGAAAAAATCTGAAAAAGAATGAATATATGCATATGTATAAGTGAATCACTTTGTTTTACACCTGCAACTAACACTATAAATCAACCATACTCCAATAAAATTTTTAAACATAATAATAAAATAAAGTCTATAGACACACAAAATGATAAAGGTGAAATGTCCCACCAGGTTACCCACATGTGGACTTTCAGTCTGCATACAACAAGCAATTACTAACTGTTTCCCAAGTAAACTATTAAATATAATTTTTATTCTGCAAATATAATAAAATACAAAATCAAGGACAACCAGTTTCCTAATTAACTGTATCCATTTCATTATAAAACATCTTAAAACACTGCAAAAATAGAAGACAATAAAAAGAAATCCCAGCTGAGCTTGGGACAGTGGAATTACGTTAAGTGAAATGAATAGTGTGAGCATGCCAAAGTCCCCACAATGGACCCAGTTCCTTAGGCTGTGACTGTTCTGTATCACCAGCAGAATGGGTGTGTGCTGGGGAACAAGTACATCAAAACCAGAAATTTGTTCCTCAGATATTCACTTCTAGTGCTGAGTAGTTTCCAGGAGGCACTTAAAATGTTTATTCACCAGGGCTTCTTGGGAAAATGGTTGATTCCATTGCTGGGACTGGGAAAGTACATGGTGAGCCTGGAGCATCTTACTGTGCAAGAAAATAAGGAAGTACTTAAAGAGTGATGGGAACATGTCAAAAGCACTTAGGGACTAGCTTGAGGGAGCTTCCACTGGCTAAATCTGAAAAAAAAAAAAATTGATGGGAAGGAATGATTAAATAATGATAGGAAAAAGTTATAACTCATTAAATTATAAAAGAATCCGTATTAGTATAAGGAAGTAAGTGGAGGAGATAGCTCTTCCTTACAGTATTCCTTACAGTAGAATAGCAACTAATAACTGCAGAGGGAATGATGGATCTAGAAATTCATCAATGGATGCTAAAACTAGAGAGTAAAATTTAATGAGATACAGGATAATTGCATAGTCTCAAAGTATCTCTTCACCAGATACTTATTCATTACAGAGGGAATAACCTTGCGGTGGAAAAACCTCTCAAATATTCCCTTAACCAAGTGATTTGAATTTGTGTCATCAGTAACTGAAGAAATATTACACACTTCCAGATCTGATGTCCTGGGAAGGACACACACCACTTGTGTGATAGTTCTGCTGAAAATCTATCACCTGAATCTAATCATGAGAAACGGCAGACAAATACAAGCTGAGAGACATGCTGTGAAATACATGGTCTGTATTCTTGAAGACCATGAAAAGCAAAAATATATTACAGAAGATTGAAAGAGGCTGAAGAGATACAGCAGCAACATGTAATGTGTGATCCCGGACCTGGACAATTTTTCTTTTTAAATAAAGGACATTAGTGGGGCAGCAGGTGAGTTTTGAGTAAGATCTATAAATTAGATATTAGAACTGATTAAATGCTAATGTCCTAATTTTGATAATTACACTTTGGTTATATAAGAGAATGCACTTGTTCTCAGGTAATACTCTGAAGTATTTAGGGGTGAAGGGATACTACATTTGCAATTATAGTCTCAGATGGTTCAGAAAAATAATTTTATTCAGACATATGTGTATTTTATACAGGTGTATATTTTATGTGTCTGTGTATATACATACACACACAGATAGAATGTTACTATTTGGGAATTTGACTGAAGGTTGTACTATTCTCATTACTTTTCTATAAATCTGAAATTATTTTTAAAAATTGTAAACATTTTTTCATTCAGCAGACACTTTTTGTTTGCTTTTTAACAAACAAAGTTGCAACAACGTGTAAAGACACTATGTGTAGAAAGGAAAGGGAATCCCAAGTGTAGCAGCCCTCGGGAGTTCGGCATGCAGTCAGAGCTGAGGCAGACCCTGCAGGCTCAGGGCACATGTGAGCGTGGAATGACAGTGCGGGAAGTCTGCGTGAGACCTCAGGCCGGGGCGGGGCTCCCACCAGGCGCTTCCTGATGAGGCCTCGGAGAAAGTGAGGTGCAGCGGAGCCCTGAAACGAGTGAGGAATGTGTGCTTCCTCGGGCTGCACTGATCTGTTCTGTGACCATTCATTCCAGTGGGCCAAAAACGCAGGACTTGAGTTCACAGCTGTATCTCCCCTGCCTCTGGATTGAATCTGATCAGCGATATGACCTGGGAGAAATCACTCGATTTCTTTGGCTTCCCTTTCCTCATCTATCTGGTGAAACTGAAATATCAATACAAGCCTTGCCTCTTAAACGCCCGTGATGGAGAACAAGCGACAGCTAAGACGTCTCCCAGGTACGCAGCGTACCTGCGTGAGTGGACAGTCACTGGCGCCGGTGCCCAGATTACAGCGCAGAGTACTCACAGCTGCTTCCCGGGGTTGAGGGAGCCGAGGTCCAGCTCCCGGTCGAACTCAGTGCGGATGTCCTCCAGGGCCCCGTCGTCCCCGAAGGCCCCCCACTCGGTGCTGATGCACATCCTCCCCTCGTCGCCCTCCACCAGGTCGATGTTGCTCATGTCCTCCATGTAGCACGCGTTGGTGCCGGTACCTGGACAAGGGATCAGAGAGAAAATGGACAGCCGCGAGGGCGCCCAGCTGGGCAAAGACAGAGGAAACTCTCAACCACCCGAGAGTCCTCTGAATGCACCACAAAGTGCTTTTGATCCACTCCCAGGGCTGGTTCTTGCTGAGGGAAGCGGCTTTGGCAAGCCCGGGAGTTCATGAGGAATAAAGCTGACATGTCAAGTCACACTTGTCAGGGTGTTAATGGTTTGCTGTTATGAATGGAGTCGATTGTGAAGAAGTCCCTGATGAATATGTATAAAAGCTGACAGAGCACATTTACGGAGAGGAGGATGAGTTAACTGAATCTTATGTTTTTAAAAATTCACCGACTCACTAATATTTTTAATCCTTTCCCTGTGCTACTTGGCCTCTTCTCTATTTGATACTAAAAATATTCCTTACTCATAGCCTGCCACAAATCCTTCCTAGCATAAGCTACATCCTTATGTTTGACAGTGATGAGCTATCACATAAGACAGCAACATGCCATTATTCAAATATAAATTCACTCCAAGGAAATGCCTCAAACACTTGAGCAGTGAGGAGAGGCTGCAGATAGGCACAACCTGTTTGAGACAGATTGGGATGATGGAAACGTTCCAGCTGGACTATGGTGATGATTACAAAACTCTATAAATTCACTAAAATCACTAATTATTACCTAAATGAGGGGGCTTTTATGCTTCAATAAAGGTAGTCTTTGTTTGGCCATGACACGTGGCATGTGGGGTCTTAGTTGGCCAACCAGGGGCCAAACCTGTGCCCCCTGCAGTGGAAATGTGGGGTCTTAACCACAGGATTACCAGGGAAGTCCCAATAAAGCTATTTTGTTGTTATTGTTGTTTTAATTTTAAGTATCTTTCCCTGGCTGATGTTTAGTTCTCAGGATTTTAAAGCCAACATGAGAAATAAAAAATGTAGGCAATCAGATTGTAACACAACATTTGGAAAAGCCTTTTCTCAGAAACGCACAGACAATGGCACCCAATTGGCAGGTTATCAGACAGAGTCAGTAAGACAGACACAGCGGACTGTAGCAGATGTCATGCCGGGCAAGCGCCCGGCCCATTCTGAGGTGTGGGGCTCCAGAAACTGGAAGGCAAATCAAGACCCCCAGATGTAAAGATCCTGCTCTTTGGGAAAGTCAGACTGAGGAGAGTGAGATGCAAATTAGGAAAAAGCAATTCAGAAAACTTTCCCCAATAGTAGCAAAGGAATAGGAGAGTTGAAGGGACATTTGAGAATAGCCTATAAATCCGGTCCATTTGGCCTTACTGAGCCCACACAGCCTTTTCATGGACCCTCCGGGAGGGCCCCCTTCCAGCTCAGGTGTTGAGACCACCCACAGACACTCCCACTCTGCTGTGGCCTCCCTGGTCCTGCGCCACAAAGCGCCGTGGCCTCTTGGCTGGCCTCACCCCCGGGAGTTGATTCTCTACACAGCAGCCGAATGAGCTTTTTCAAAGTGCACACCCCACTTGCCTATCCACCACCCAAAGTCCTCTAGTGCCCTGTCTCCCATGGGTTTAAAGTCAGAGACCTTCCAGGGACCGTGTCCCGTGTCCTCGGTGATCTGCCGGGTCCCAGCCACTTTTTCTCACCTGAATGGGCCTTCTACTCTCAGCCTCACCCCCTTTGATTCACAACCATTCAGCCTTTTAGGGCTCCTCAAGCAGCCCAGACTCATTCCCCTCTCACAGGCCACAGGATTCGCTTCCTCTCCATCTCTGCTTTGCTCCCTCCTCCTCATCACTGAGGTCCCTGCTCAAATGTCACCCCTCAGGGAGGTCTCACCTCACAACCCCACTACACACACTCTCAGTCACATCACCCTGCTTTATATTCCTCATCACACTAACCACCTGAGATGTGATTTGTTTAGGCCTTTTGGTCTCTCCCCCACCTCTGCACTGAAAGTTTCACAAGTACAGGAATCTTTGGGACTCTCACCATCGAGAATCTGACGCAGAGCCCAAGGCCTAGCACACAATGGTCACTCAGTAAACACTTGTTGAATGAATGCGTGTATTAATTTTCTATCTCCCTATGTTGCTTCTTCTAAGTAGAAAATGCCAATACTCTTCCCACGGAATTTACTCAGAGTTTCCTTAAACTAAGCCCCAAACCAGCCCCTTTCAACCCACCTCCAAAGAGCAAGGCAAATTGAGTTACCAATGATGACACCAACTTCACAGTAGGGATCGTCATAGGCACACGTCATCATGGTCCCCACGGTATCATTGACCAAAGCCAGGATGTCCACATCTAAGTCCTGCTGGGACACAAGTCGCAGAGGGCATCAGTGTGTGGGAGGGAGGCGCTATTCCCTTATTTTTCCCCATCAGGGAAGGTGCCTGGTTGAGAGAATCACCAGATCCTGCCTTCTGGGCCTGCCTGTAAGAAATAAGACCTTTGTCCCACAGCAGTTGTCTGCCTTCAGTCAAGATGTTCTGACTTTTCCTGCTGACCCCTAGATCCTACACAACTGTGACTCAAAATGAACTAGCAAAACAGGAAAGAACTATTAGGAAAATTAAAATGGAGGTAGTCTTGTTCAGGATTCAAAATTAGGGGAGCAGGCCTCTGACTGACTTCCGACCTTGACAGAACTGCATGTCTGCTTGCAAGCACACTGGTGGTTACCAGCAAGTCAAGTGGCACTTTAGATAAGAAAAGGAGTGGGTGTTGGACTTTCTTAAGCCCCTGGAGACCTCGCTAGTCCCCCAGAGTCTAAGGAATCTTAAGATTCACAAGTTGAAACGAATAGCATTGTAAAAGTTAAAGGAAAACCAGAGCTGCATTTTTACGTGAAAACTGATTAATAGTATCAGTTTGCAGGCTGGGATTATAAGCAGAAGCCCCCAGAACTGCAACTTGAAGTCTCGCCCATGGTGTGGATGCACCACCTTGGACCCTTTCCCCAAGTGGGGCTCCAGATTGCTGTTACTTGGGACTTCCCAGTGTTGTTCAAGTATGGACGTAGGTTGCTGGCCCAATTTGGTGATGTAAACACTGTTATTCCTTTCTATTGTTTCTGTTTCTTCTAATGACTGTACATTGAAATTAAGTTAAATAATCTTCTAGAAAAAATTTAAATTGTTAAAAAAAAAAAAAGGAAGGACTTTGTCAAGGTTTAAGGTCCAGGGGAGAAAAAAGAGCAGTTGAGACTGAAGAGTGAATGAAACCCATACTCCTGTTTCATGGGTGAAAGCCTCTGAGCAATGAAAACATGAGGGACAGATCTCCAGGACTCCAGCCAGTGCTTGAAGAACCCTGAGGAATCATGTTTATCCTAGGAGCAATGGTGCTTCCAGGAGAAAACACCAAAGTCCTCACCCACAGGGACATTTTAACCAGCCTCAGCCAAGTCCTCTCCATGAGCAGCACCAGGGGTTTCCTGTTCTATCAAGTCAACTAGGGTTATTGCACCATGGTTCCACAAGGTTTGGGAGAGCATTTTAAAGCAAAATGAAAACAATAAGAGAAAAAGTATACAAAAGACTATGATAGCAACTTTAAACAGAAAAAAGACTGGAAGGGTATACTTCAAAATATTTCTCACATTGTCAGTGTAACAGGTCAATCCGGTTAATTTGTGTACTCAGCTCAGCCAGGAGCATGGCTTGCTTTAATAGTTCTTTAAATTATTGAAAAATGTATCCAACAAATAGAGACATTCAATGAGTAGGGTGTGGAAAATGGGACAGAGAGCCAGACAGGAAAGAAAATGACCTTTCATGCCTCAGAGAGGAAAGGTGAGGGTCAGAGCATCACACACAGCATCGAGTCTAACCAAGACCCCCTGAAGAGGCTGTGGCAGCTGGAGAGGTCCCAGGGAAGTATGGGTCACCCTTCAACAGTGATTAGAACACTGGCCACATACCAGGCCCACAGAAGGGTTTATCCAAATTGGCCACATCTGTGCTACAGTGAGAACTTTCTTAGGATCAGGTCCTTCTCTGATTCTCCTTCAAGGGCAGGCACAGTAGAAGACAACCCTTCCCCACCCCCACAAGAGATAAGGGCCAGAACTAGGAGAGCTCCCCACACTCAGAGGGGTTCCTTACCTGGTGTCTTTTCATAGCATTGGTCAGAGAGCGCACAACGTCTGTGCCCTGAACTCCCCTCGCCTTAAACTTCTTTGTCCATGAAAGCAGGATACCCTGGGGGAAGATATTAGATCCAGACAAAACAAAGAAGGCACTCAGTTCTGAAAATGAGCTGCAGAAATTTCATGCTTACTACAGTGGGTCCCCTGTAGCCTTCTCTTTAAGTTGAGTCGCACTGATTCTTTCATTTCCTTAGAGGCCTTTTCTAATAATTTCGACAGGCTTATTACTCTCATCTGAGCAGTTTAAAATACTATACACAGGGGCAGAAAGAACAATGGCTGCAGGGTCAGAATGCTTGGGTTCACAATACACTGTCCAAGTCATTTAACCTCCCTGAGCCTGTTTACTCACCTGGAAGTGGAAACATCACCTCCCTGCCTCTGTCACAGGAGTGTTCTGATGGAAGTACCCGGAATGTGGCAGACATGGGATGTGTGCAGAATGTCTAGTTTGCCAGGCCCACAAAGCAGAACCAACATGTTACCTTGTAAGACCCTTTTGGGGACTTAATTTCAACTTGGAAAAATGGATCTCAATATGCATTATCAATTATCTGCTTACAAGTGGTGTTTCTCAAAGAGTTTCATGTCTAACATAGCAAATAATCACAGGATTTTTCAGACTGAAGGAGAACTTGGAGATTAAAAGATGCCCAAGGGTACCTAGTGGAGAGGAGTTGAGCCCAAACTTACAAACTCCCTGACTAGCACCACCCCCTCAGCTTATGAATAAAGCAGACAAGCTTCAGAAAAGAAGGAAGTTGCTCCAAGTCGCATACTCAGTGAAGGAGAGAGCCCAATTGGAACAAAGGTTTCTGACGCTAACCCCCTCCCCACACCCCTCTAACCCCCTAACGCACTTCAGAGATCAGGTTTTTTCCCCTGCACCACAGCGCCCCCTAGTGGTAGCTCCCCCAACTTCTGCCCTCTTGGGCCAGGTAACTCCTGCCCCCTGAACAGAGGAGTGAGAGATTATTTGGTGGTGTCCCAGCAAAAAGGATGCCAGGGACAATGTGGGACCTTAAGGGGAGATATACGGGGGAGTGGTGAATAAGTGCATGTGACATATTGTTAAGTGGGGGGAAAAAAAGCTGTACATACAGCATAACACCAGTATTCAATATAGATACGATTGCAAGGGGCTCAGACAGTAAAGAATCCACCTGCAATTCAGGAAACCCAGGCTCAGTCTCTGCTTAAGGAAGATTCCCCTGGAGAAGGGAATGGCTACCCACTCCAGTACTCTTGCCTGGATATTTCCATGGACAGAGGAGGCTAACAGGCTATATAGTCCATGGGATCCCAAAGATCCACATGACTGAGTGGCTAACACTTTCATGACTGCAAGGAAAACCCAATAATTCTAGTAGTGGGTATCTCTGAAGGTTGGGATTAGAGGAGATTTCTATTTTCTTCTTTAAAGTTTTCAATTCCAACCCTCTTTTCTCTCTCTTTTTCCCCCTACCTTTAAGAATTATTGCCATTTTATCATCAGAAACACACATACACACACAGAAATTTTTCTTTAAGACTTTTCTGTTTCCTCATTTAAACAAACAAAACAAGAACAAAATGACCTTCTCCTTTAAGTCCAATGCCCTGATCTTCTTTAATCATTTTTTAGTGTCACGAAGAATCCTCCTCAGTCACACCTCCTCATGAAGTCTTCCCTTTCCCACCTCCTTCTGCACCTACATGGCTGATCAGACTCCATCTTCTCCAAAGCCCTTACTTTCATGTCACAAATTTACATGCAGCAGAATCGTGGTTAAACAGCTATGCCCACTCTCGGTTGTTATTACTAATGCATTTCCTTGTGACTGAAACTTTTCTACTTTAGACCTCTCTGAAAGGCAGCCTGGGAGGAAATTTTACAAAATGCAGGCTAATTCAACTAGAATTTGAAGAGAAATATTTTCACCTTTACTTGATATAATCAAGCCACCCTTGCCTAGTTTAAATGTCATCTGAAAACTCTCCTTGGGATACAACACAAAATGGGTCAAAATGCTTTCAGGCACCTGTTGGTATTTTTTTAAAAATAATTTTATTTACTTACTTTTGGGCGGGGGGTGGGGGGGATGTGGCATGCTGCACAACATGTAAAATCTTAGTTCTCTGACCACTGATCAAGCCTGCACCCCCCCCCCCCAACTGGGAGCAGAGAGGATAAACCACTGGATCACCAGGGAGTCCCCTGCTGGCATTTTAAACAGCTTTCTAGAGCTGTGTCTGTTTGGAAAATCAGTGTGGTCAGAGAGTTTGTAAGCTTGGGCTGAGAAATTCTTGGCTGTGTGGCCTTGGATAAGTCTCTTAACCTCTCTGAACTGCAGTTTCTTTTAATATAAAATATAAATAATTTTATCTGCCTCTTATGATTGCTTTGGGATTTTAATGAGGTTATACACATGGAGAGTTCAACATAGTACAAGTGTAAAAATCTGAGGTGTAGTCTATCATCATTATCATAATCTTCCTTCTTCTTAAGGTCTCTGTTCCTAAGCTCAAATAAGACGTGTTTAACTATCTGGAGAATTGAGGCCTGATTTCCTGACTCCCCCCACTTCCCTTACTGACTTGGGGGAACTCTATTCTTTCAGCGTGCAAAGACAAGCAAAGCTCCTCTTCTAACGTCCCTGAAACCTTTACACTATTTCCCCCCCAACTGTTTCTTTAGAAAATAACTCATCAGTAAACCTCAGACCATATCCCATATAAACAGATGATGGTAAATTCCCAATGGAATCCAGTAAATGATTGATTGCACCTTTCAGTTGTCAGATAGTTATCAAGCAGCTATTAAATATAAGACACTGTGCTTGAGACCCTAGAAATGGACAATTTCTAGGAAGAACAATATAAAATAGTGCCTGCCCTCCAGAAATATCTGTTCAGTTGAGGGACAAGGTACAAAAGCATGAAGAGACAAGTTGTATGGGGACATTCATTAAAACTTTGAAGCTACCATCGATGCGCCAGGCACAGTGCTCAGCACATTACAGAAGCTTTGTCTAAGCTTCACCTCAGCCCCCCGAGTAGACAGTATCCCTGTTTCACAGATAAGAAAACAAGGGACCCAAGAAGTTAAGTCATTTGCCCAGGGGACAAAACATGTCCTGAGCCATGATTCAAAGCCAGGTCTATTAAATGTGAAAACCCACTCCCTTTCCACTATCCCATAATCAATAAACATCTCAAGCCAACAACATCAAACACATCCCAAGTCAAGGTGGGTCCATGAATCGGCTGTGAACTGGGTGCCATGACCGGTCTGGGCAGCAAGAGTTCAGGGACCATCACTCAAGGCAGGAGACCCGATTCAAGACAATAGCCTCCTGGCCCCAGAAAGCTCACTGTCCTGTTATATGGCCCTTTATTTATTTTCACATATTCGTGCAAGATCAGGTTTACCTTCTCCCCATTTACAAACTGATACTCTGAGGCACAGAGAGGTGGATTACCCGAGTGCCCAGCTGGCTACTTGCATCCCAGAGACCAGGGCTGCTCAGTAACACTGTCACTCCAGTGACCCCGGCTCAGCCCTCCTCCTAAGGGCTCACCATAGAGGGAGACTTCCCCAGCCTTCCCCTTCTTATTCTGGTTAACTATGTCAGTGTTTCCAAGTGTGGTCGCCGGAACAGCAGCATCCATGCCTCCCAGTAACTATTAAAAACACAAATCAAAGGCTCCATTGGTTAAGAACCTGCATGGGGCCAGCAATCTGTGTTTAACAAGCCCTCCAGGGGTTCCAACTAAACTAAGGTCTGAGAACCATTGAGCTTGGTGGTGAAAACATTTCATTCCTTGGTCCGTGCCCAGGGTAAATGTAAACTCAAGGCAGCCGTGTTACCATATTCTCTGCCTCACACATCCACCTCACTGTTTAAAGACAAAGAAAACACAAACAAGAAAAGTCCTGCTGATCTTTCCTGTTCCCAGCCTGACCCCCTCACATGCCACATTCTCCAGCCCCAAACCCAAATCCTACACAGCTTATTCCCTCCCTTGCACCAGCCTTACCTCATCTAATTTAGTCTGTTTGCAGGGAAAGGAAAAGGTTAACCCAAGAGGTAATTTCTTCTGCATCAGCTCTTTGGTCTTCATGAAATCTGCCAGACAGTCAGCTACGTATTCAAACAGCTGCAGGGACGAGAAAGTCCAGGACACAGGGCTGAGGTCATCCAGAAACTTGGTACCAAGGACCACCTTTGAAGAGCCCCCGGTCTTGGTACCTCTGTGCCATTCCCTCGGATGATTTCATTGGGTGTTGGGTAAAACTGACTCTCCATCTGGACATTTCGTTTCCCCTCTTCAGAGACTTGCACCTTCAAGACTCGAAACTTGGATCCTCCAAGATCCAGGGAGAGAAATTCCCCATTTTCTATGAAAAATATAAACCCCCAAAAGTTATCATTTACTGAGAGTCTGCTATACACAAGCTCATTAGAAGTTGGACTGTGGTAAACATGAAATCTCACACCCCCACAAGCCAGGTATGCCTGTGTGCCAAGACTCTAGAAGTGTGACTGTTGATTTGCACCCTCCCAGTGAGGGGCAAAGTTGGGGTGTGACCCAAGTCTGCCTGCCTCTGCCGCCTCAGCCCTGCCCACTGGGCCATCCTGTGGAGAATAAATGTGTTCATCGGGAGAAGGGAAATGTGAATGCACTTTAGGCAGGTGGTATTAGAAATGTGCCTTGAGAGACTTCTCTGGTGGTAGAGTGGATAAGAATCTGCCTGCTGATGCAAGGGACACAGGTTCAATCCCTGGTCTGGGAAGATTCCACATGCTGCAGAGCAGCTAATACCATGCACCTCAACTGAGCCCGCACCCTGTAACGACTGACGCCCATGCACACAAAGCCTACACTCCGCAACAAGGCAAAATGCTGCACTGAGAAGCCTGCACACCATAACTAGAGAAAGCCTGCAGGCAGCAAAAAGACCAGCACAACCAAATATTAAAAAAAAAAAAAAAGAAAGAAATGAGCCTTGAGGATGGAGCTTATTCTAGCACACCACAACCACCACAACCAGGAAGGGAGAGTTGATACTCCACAAAATGCAAATAAGGCAGAAAAGACAGGAGGATTTCAGGGAAGAGAAACACCAGCTTCATACAAGCCTCAGTCTCATGGACAGAGAGAAAATACTCTAGGAGGGAAGGGAGACAAACACCTAATCCTGGCCCTCAAGGAGCCAAGGATGCTTAATATTTTGGGCCAGAGTCATTCCAAAAGGAGAAAATGTAACATGACCTCGCCCAGTATAAGACAGATGCTATTAATAAGAAGGTAAAAATGAGACATGTGTTGGGGTGAGGCGGCCCATCCTGATGACTTCAACTCAGTCATCAGCATCCAGCCAGCCAGAATTTCTGCCTAGGACCTGCCAGTGTGTTTAGCATCAGCCACAGATATGGGATGGGAGCTCGTGTGCAGACCCTTGAACCAAGTCTTCATACAGAATTAACTGTGCTGGAAAATTGGCTGCATGTACCAGGCATGCCTCATGACACATATCCAAGGCATGTATAAATGAAATTCCGTGCACACCAATCTGGTCACCCAAATGGCCTTTTTTTGGTACCATGTGACCCTAGACACAGCTGCCTGAATCTAAGGGACCAGCTGGCCATTCGGAGTCACTGCTTGTAAACTGTGAAATAAAGCACAGGGAAGTTGCTAATGGGTGGTAAAAACAGAAATGGAAGTGTCTTGCACACCAGAGGTCAGCTGGTAGCCCAGGTGGCCACATGGATGTAGGCTGAAGCCATAGACAATGGGCTTTCCTGCCCTGGCTTCGGCAGTGTCTGGCCTGTGCCCCTGCTCCTTCTCCACTCTCTAGCGCGGCATCTCCCAAAGGTGCGCAGGGGCCGAATGGGTAGATTTCTGGAGATTCACGATCTCCAAGGGGAGAAGCCTGGGAAACTATGTTTAGGAATTACCCCATTGAAGTGAAAGTGAAGTGGCTTAGTCGTGTCCGACTCTTTGTGACCCCATGGACAGGCTCCTCCGTCCATGGGATTTTCCAGGCAAGAGTACAGGAGTGGGCTACCATTTTCTTCTCCAGGGGATCTTACCAAGATCTTCCCAACCCAGGGATCGAACCTGGGTCTCCCGCATTGTAGGCAGACGCTTTACCGTCTGAGCCACCAGGGAAATCCCCCAGGAGTTACCCCAGGTGAGTCTTATGCTTAGGCAAGTGTGGGACCTCTGTCCCAGTGCAGACGTCTGGGGCCCTCAGCTGATAACACAGAGGCTGCTGGTCTCACCCACAGGGCTCAGCCTAGGAGGCTGCCTGGAGGCAGAGGTCAAGAAGAGAGGCCAATGGAGACGGGCCTAAAGAATCACTGACACATTCAAATCACAAGATGGGCACTTCCTGTCCCCCTTCCCTTGTGAGTGGTGGAGGAGAAGGCACAAATGACCACCATGCTTTTAAGGCTCTTATAAGAACAGTCAAGCACAGCTCCCTGACTGACAGCTGGGAGCTAACTCAGGCTCTATCAGGTTACCCGCCTCAGTCAGGTTCAGATGAAGGAGGGGAAACTAGAGAGCAGGCCAACACTGAAAGATTTCTTCTGAAAACTGCACAGATTTCAGAAATGGAGGCCCCGAGAGATTAGGAAATCATCCTGAAATCAGACCAGGAGCTCACAGGAGCTCCATAAAACTGGGACATTTTGGAGAGTTGCAAGCATTCCTTGCACATGACCTCATCTGATGCTAATTAACCTACAAGTTGGTGGACAAACTGGCCACATCTCTTTTGCTAATGAGAACAGTGGTTCTGGGACTTGACAAAGGCATGTGGCTCCACAGGCACGCTGGGCCCAGCCAACAGCCTCCAGACCATTGAAGGCCGCTTTCCCTTGCTTCTGGGGACACACCTCTACAAGAAGAGCCAAAGCACTGGAAGGCAGGAGGACTCTGAGCTGGTGCTCCCCAACACACACACACCTCATGACTCAGGTGCTCCTCAGAATGGCCCCAGAGGACCCATCAAGGACCACAGTCTTCTCAGCATTCTCAAAGAGCAGTGTCAGAACTCAGCAGAGATTTCAAAGCAGGACTGTCTCTCTTCAGAGCTTGTGTTTCTCCACATGGTACAATACCCATGCCGTCCAACCCCCACCAGCAAGGGAATGGGTCTTTCACATCACAGTTCCCAGGAGCCTCTCAAATGGCAGAGTCAAGCAACTTTGGCCTAGGTGTTCTCCCAGAG
This sequence comes from Cervus elaphus, assembly GCF_910594005.1. Lineage (NCBI taxonomy): Eukaryota > Metazoa > Chordata > Mammalia > Artiodactyla > Cervidae > Cervus > Cervus elaphus. The sequence continues at coordinate 25,321,263 of NC_057829.1, read as the reverse complement.
GGGCCCAGAGCACTGCTAATCCAATCAAAGGTCCCTGAGAGCTCCCTAAACTTTAGTCCTTGCTCCCTTGAAAGCCCCAAAGCTCCTGCTGGAGCTTGGTTGGAGCACTGGGACTCTGACATTGGGGGGAGCCCCTGGGTCCTCACTGCTCTCATCTGACTTGGGGATAAGAGCTTCACCATGGGGTTCTTATGGGGATTGTATAAGACAGCGAGTCCCTAGCACCCCATGACCACAGGAGGTGTGTAGTAGATACCAATTTCTTTCCTTCCTATGGCTTTACCCAGAGGCTGAGAGTAGAGCAATTTGATGGCAAAATAATAGTACCCACAAGATGTTTACATCCTGATCATAGGTCCTATGAATATACTAGATTCTGTGACAAGAAGGAATGAAGGTTGACGATAGAATCAAAATTGCTTATCAGTTGGCCTAATGTAATCACAGGGTTTTAAAGTATGGAAGAGGGAGGCTGAAGGGTCAGAGTCAGAGATCTGAAGATGCTACACTGGGGCTTGAAGATGGGAAGGGCATGAGCCAGGGAACATAGAAAAAGCTCGGAAATGCGAGGAAACAGAGAGACTCTTCCCTAAAGCCTCCACAAGGAATGCAGCTCGGCCACATCTTGATGATAGCCCTTGATTATAGACCCATCTCAGACTTCTGACCTCTGAGGCTACAAGAGAATAAATTTGTGTTGTTTAGAGCTACTAAGTGTGTGCTAACTTATTACAGCACCAAGAGAGAACACATTTTACAGACAGAAAAATTAAACATTTTGCCAAAGGTCACTGATGAATGACAGACCTGGGCTTAGAACTCAGGTTTCTTCAATTACCATTTAATATTTTTTCCACTATACTGTCTTCCACTACTTGCTATCTATAGCCCAGAACCTGGGTACTTAGGTGTGAAATGCCATTTACTATCCATTCTGCAAACATTTCAGGCCCAGTATGCATCCAGGACTGTGCAGCGCTCAGAGCACTGCGGTGAAGAAGACGCAGACTCGGCCCTCAGGGAGCATTGGTCCACTGGGGAGACTCTCATACACAGCGGGGTGACAAGAACCTAACCCAGCATGGGGATGCTTCCTAGGTGGAGCCAGTGATCTCTACACTAAGATGGAAAGGCCAGGCTGGTGTTCATAAGGGGAAGAGTGTTGGGATGCTCTAGCAGGAGAGGGAACAGAATGCATAGGGCCAAGGCAGGCAGGGAGAGAGCAAGATGCATTTGAACTTTGGCTCAAAACTTTTGATATGGAACATGACTGAAACATAGAGAGTCAGGAAGGTGGGAGGGGGAGTGTGGAGAGAGGGCTTGGAGAGGTAAGCCAGGAAACAGGAGACAACTTCAGGTACCCATCCATCAAAAGGGACCCAGGGGGAGCAGTGTACCCAGCCGCCCCCAGCCTCACTCACCCGAGCCGTCTGGAATGGCCCTGACGAAGGTGGGCAGCATCTTCACCGACGCTGTGGGGTTGGTGTCCTTCCCCAGGCCCTTCTGCATTTCTGCCTGGAACCGAGCCATGATGTCCAGAAGGGTCTCATCGGAGAGGCGCATGTGGTACAGGAACCTGTCCACCTGGAACAGAGTGCAGAGTGACCAGGGGTGGTTGCTGGGGCACCTGCCCTCCACTCAAGGCTGTTCATTCCCACTCCAGGCAGAAAGCTGCATTCCTGGCTCAGGACAGCTTCTTTTTTTTTTTTTTTTAAAGATTTATTTATTTATTTTTGGCTCTGCCAGGTCTTCGTTGCTGTGCCCGGGCTTTCTCTAGTTGCGGCGAGCAGGGGTCACTCTCCAGCTGTGGCGAGCAGGGGTCACTCTCCAGCTGTGGTGAGCAGGCTTTTCACTGTGGTGCTTCTCTTGAGGAGCACAGGCTCTCGGCTGAGTAGCTGTGGCTCATGGGCTCAGCTGCCATATGGCACGTGGGATCCCCCCAAAGCAGGAACTGAACCCATGTCCCTTGCATCGGCAGGCAGACTCTCAACCACTAGACCACCAGGGAAGTCCCTGGGACAGCATCTTGATGTAGATCCCCAAAGGTCCCTTGCCTGACCCCTCACTGAGCTTAGAAGAACAGAATGGAATGGAAAACTGAGGGGTGAGGGTAGGGACTTCTTCCTCTGAAGGACAAGCTCTGAGGAAAAAATGGTTCCCCCACTTTTCTGATGGGACAATAGAGGGGGCAAAAACAAGGACTCAGTTTCTAATTCCCAGTTCAAGGTCCTCACCATTTTCCCATTGCCTCTCCACTGGAAGAGACTCACTTATAGAGTGAAGCTTAAATTCCAAAACAGGGAAGCTTTCTTTTATGCAATGATAATAATAGGTGTTCACATGTCTCCCCTCGTTTATGGGCTGCTAGGAAGCTCAAAGCTAAATTCAATTTCAGAGTACAATCTCTGAAGTCCAGTGCTTTAAATTTCCTTTTTAACTGAGGTTGTTCTAACTAAAATGAAGTTTAATTTTTAAAGCCAGCTCAACTTGCTATTGGAAATGAGTGGATGTCACTCATATAATCAGAAAATCGGGACAAAGGACAAATGCCCCAATGGAGGAAAGATGTAAAAATTATTCTTGCTGTACACAGTCCATTTTAAGGTAGGAAGTCACATCTTACCACCTCCCCGTGCTAACACAAGTCACTCGGTGGCGTGGCTTGGACTCCCGGGGCTCGCTGGGTTGGAGAATTAGGAGAAGGAACAGTGGGACAGGTGCCCTGTATTGCCGCCCTGCTTTATATACTGAATAGCCTCTCTATTCATCCAGGTCAGAAGAAGGCTTGATGTGGGCACATTCCTATAGGAATTGCTTCCCCACACTTTTCCCTGAGGCTAAGAACATTGGCTGCAGTCTAAAAAATGCTTTTGTATAAAAAAAATAAAAATAAAAAATGCTTTTGTGTATGATACCTCATCTAATCTCCAAGATATCTATTTGCGTCTCCTGCATTGTGGGCAGATTCTTTACCGTCTGAGCCACCAGGGAAGCCCATTGAGGCAG